>NC_080542.1:91072693-91426443 GCF_028640845.1 Ahaetulla prasina
CTTGTCTTGTTCAAATTTTAGGTTTGAAGGCATGAACAACTATTGGATATGTATGTTATAATTATTCTTTAACACACAATTCTTTTCATGAATTATTTAACTATTTATTTAACTATTATAAGAGATGTAAGGCAAACCTAAATATCAAAGAAACATTTAAATTAAGAACTTTTAGTAGTACAGACTTTTTCTTTTATAATGTGATTTATTCTAATGAACTCCATCACTGAGATGATTGGCAACCTAAAGATTAATTCTCAATTTCTCTTATTTTCCTATGTAGTTCCAAAGATTTTCCATCATTTGCATCTACATTATACTCTTTGAAAACTCGTAAAGCATTTCTAAGTTGTCCAATTTCTGAAAAAAATATAATTAATCCTTAACTAATTGAACAATAAATTTGCTGGCTGTCACCATAGCACCTGGCTGACCAATTGTTCAGACTCGTTTGATAGAAGATTTCCAAGAAATCTCAAGATTATAGATTAAATTGGGAAGTAAAACTTGTAAGAGTGCAAAAGAAAACCTGTGTATTCGTGTATCATCACAGACATTTAGGAAAACTGTGTTAGAATTTAATAAAAAATTTAATAAATAATAAAGACTATAAGGCCCCAAAAGCTGGGGGTTTGCAGTATCTTTTCAGATTAACAGGTTTCATCAAAAGACCTCAACTGCATCCTGAACTACATTTGCTCCATCACATCTGATAAAATGAACTTCAATTCAGCAAAACCTGATGCCTTTAAATAAAACTCACTTCACAAGTGCTACTAGAAGTCTGATCCTACTGGTCAAGGCCAACTGGAGAAGATTTAATAAGATAACTGCACTGAGTGACTTAGTGGTTGTAACTATTGGCTATACCAACTATTATATACCAGCTGTAGCTCCAATAGTTGGTTGGGAATTTCATTCTTTCTGCAGCCGCTTATGGTATATCTACTCTGAAGTCTAGAATGAATGAACGATAAACGCTTTCAGGGAATGTGCCTCCCAGCCGGTTGAGGGTTGGCCCTTGTACATGCGCTCCGTGAATCCCTCGAATAAAGACAAAGCTGAAGAGTTGAATTCCAGTTCCAATTAAAGGAATCGAGGCTTTTTGACTGAAGACTTCGATGCAGCTAAATTCGTCTGCTAGGCGAGGCGCCCTCCTGAAACGGCAGCGGCGCAGAATTGTGAGCGGTACCGCTCCGCCTTTCAAAACGCAGTTGGGGGTGGTGGTTAGGGGCGGCGGTGGTGACGTTGAGGGGGCGGCAGAAATACATTGACGTTGCTTGGCGGCCGGAGCGCCTCCTACACCTCGAAAGGTCTTCTTGGGCGGAGGAGGTTCCTTGTGGAGGGATTGTAATCAGGCCGTTTGCACCTTGGGACTTTTCCGTGTGAAGCCATGGTATCCCGGGAAGAAACAGCTGAGGCGGGGAGAGGCAGCAGGCGGAGCGGTTACTGTGACGGGAAACTGTTGGTGTAACACCTCAAGCGCCTAATGACTGGGTTGTAAGAACAAGGGTTTGCTTTCAGTGTTTTAGTAATTTCAGGTTTGAAAACCCTTTGGGCATTTCTCTGGCTCGTTGTACGACTTTCTCCGCTGATGCCCTTCACGTACGCCTTTAAAGTCTTGAATTCAAGTTGGCCTTCTGTCTGTGTGTGTGTGTGAGAGAGAGAGAGAGAGAGATCCAGGCACTCCCAAAGAAGCTAAGAAATAAATGGATTTTGGAATGGCATGCAGCTCAATGTGTCTATATTGTATACCATTTTCTGTTATATAATAAGCGTATTTTGTCTGCATTTTTAAGTACATGAAGTTAATTGCCTTATATAAGCTTCTTAAAAACTTACAATGTTATAATTAAGAATCTTTGATGAATATCGTTACTATACCGGTATACACGTTTAAATAAAATAGCACCTAGATAGCATTTGTTGTTCTTGAAAAATTAAACATGTTTAGATCTGATCGGTCCTTCTATAGGAGGCTTCCAGAAAATCCTGGTGCTGTAAATTAGATTGGAAAATCAAACATATTGAAAGAAAGCATTAGCTAACAATTTTGGTATTGTTAAAAAAAAATGACAAGTTCAATTTTTAGTAGCCTTACATTTTTTTTAAGTACACAAAAATTTAAATAATGGAGAAGAGAGTTATCATTTCATCAGCAATAATTCTGATTCAATACCATTTGTCCTTCTGGTCCATTTCATCTTAACTTTGAATTGCATGCCAAGGGAAGCAGCTGTAATATTTTTGTATCAGAATGATTGGGATTTATTGTTTTGGGGACACATCTTCTTTTCATCAATTTGTAAGCTATCAAGTTTTTGTTCCATAATGTTAAGCAGACAGTAATTGCCACTAATTAAAATAATTTAATGTAATATCAAATATTAATTTTTCAGTTATATTTTGTAACTTGAAATATAAGTAGCACTAGAAAATATGCATTAATGATTTTTTTTGTTTATAGAAATTTAGAATCAGTTTGGAATCCAGATTAAACAGAGATGTTTTGTTATTGGTTGGCAATAAGGAGGTAAAGTGATTTTTTGTCATTTTTAACATACCATTTTAAATGGTTATAGCCATTTGAATAAAAGAGTGAATTGAATTCATATAATTCTTAACTTGATGCAATAATTTAATCTTATAAATTACATTTTTTTAATATTAGGCAAGTACTTTTTGTCAGAAAACATAGGTTGTCCTCGACTTATGACCTCAATTGAGTCCAAAATTTCCATTGCTAAATGAGATGATTGTAAAGTGAATCACTGCAGTTATTAAGTTAGTAACATGCTTGTTAAATGAAACTGGCTTCTAAATTGACTTTGTTTCTCAGAAGGTAGCAAAACATGATCACATGATCACAGGAACTGCAACTATCATAAATATGAGCTAGTTGCCAAGCATCCAAATTTTGATCATGTGACCATGAGGATGTTGAAATTTTCATAAGTATGAAAAATAGCTACGTCACTTTTTTTCTATGCTGTTGTAACCAAGAATGGTCAAATCTAATTTTATTGGGTTATCCATCCTTAATGTAACGTGTTATTACCCTGAGCCGAACTTTGTGTTCTGTTTGGTTGGCTAACAATGTTTGTTTGTTTGTTTGTTTAAGGTTATGTTTCAAGAAACTACAATTGCAGGCAAGAGCATTATCTGGGGCTGATGCTATAAATGCTCTGCGACCATTCTATTTTGCAGTGCATCCAGATTTTTTTGGTCAGCATCCCAGAGAAAGGGTAAAAAACTTCTATTTTTTGAGATACAATTCTATGTATTTAAAAAAATCTGAATTTTGAACTTATCTAAGCCTGCACTATTTAATATTTCTAGGTTAAGTGAAATGTATACTTAACAAGTAGCTTGTTAATCTGACATCGATATTGTAATGTAGTATTTTCCACACACAAAACGTATGTGGAAAATTGTTTACTATTAAACTATAACTATAGTAAACAATAGTAATTGTTTACTATTAAACTATGATTTATCTGTTTAAAGAGATCTTGTAAGAGATAAAGATTATTCTTTTATCATGCTTTTGGAACATATACATATATTTATAGGGATACCATGAGTTTTGATCCTGATCAGTTCTGATACCATGAGTTCTGATCCTTGAAGCCAGATGAGTTAGATTGAGCCAGTCACTTCCTCTCAGCCTTAGGAAGAAGACAATGGCCCTGAAAATACCAAGAGCACACACTCAGAAAGAACTTGGATATGAGAAAAATATTGCTTACTTATAATAAAGAAATTAAAATATATGCAGTTATATTATAATAATATAATTATATTATAATTATAATTATAATAAAGAAATTAAAATATATGCAGTTAACTGGAACCTTCTGTAAAACAATGTTCACTTGGAATTTGGCTAATCCCAACCTTCTTAGATTTAGAAAAGCCATTAAATCTTGATATATATTTTTTGGCAGACTTGAAAAATGGAAATTATATCATTTGTTGTTGTTGTTTGGCAATATGGATAACTTCTTTATTTGATTGGTGCTGCCCAGGCACATTTTTTTTATTTTTTTTATTTTTATTTGCATTTATATCCCACCCTTCTCCAAAGACTCAGGGCGGCTTACACTATGTCAAGCAATAGTCTTCATCCATTTGTATATTATATACAAAGTCAACTTATTGCCCCCAACAATCTGGGTCCTCATAATAGCTATATGGTTTTTGTTAGGTATATATTGTTTGAATTCCGCCTTAGCACAAGCTGGATTTGTAAACAACCTTTAGGGGTTATATATTTAGGTATACAATCTCCTCATAGATTGGAGTTAGCATATAATTCTAGTTAGTTAATTTACTTTATTGATTAGCTCTTGGGCCATATCAAAGTGCAGAGTTCCAGCACAAATTATTACTAAATAAATTATTATTTAATTTATTACTAAATTAAATTATTATTATTACTAAAATTGATAAAAACAATTTAAAATGAAATTGGAATAAAATATAGTATAAAATGAAATTGGAATGAAATAATTTAATATATAGATAAATAAAATATGATAAAATTATATTTTGGTCTCAATGGAACCATTTTGTTTAAGTACCGTGCTGTGTTAAATGTTATTTTCAGATTCTGGCTGCACATAAGGTAAGTTGTTTTGATATGGGGATATAATTCTAAAAACATGTAAACAGTGTTTCATTAATTGAATGATTGCTGGGATTCTTTGGCAAAGACAATGGCACAGGTGAACTTTTTTCATTTACCATTGAAACAATCATTACGTGTTATTTAATAGAAATTCTGCAATATTCTAAACCAGTGGTCACAAACTGGTGATCCGTGGACTACTGGTGGTCCGCGAGAAAATTTTGATGGTCCACAGAAAAAATATTTGCATTTTTATATTGCACTAAATCAGGTGTCCTCAAACTACAGCCCCTGGGACAGATACGTGCAATAAACGTTTGTGTTGCTGCAGAGTGTCTCCCCCTTCGGGTCTTTTTGTGTGGGTTGGAGGGGGGCAGAAATTCTGACTTGGGATTTGCTTCAGCTTCCTGGTGAAGGACTTTGGGCGAAGGCTGGAGGGAAGTGCCACTGGTGGCGAAGAGCCAGTGGGCCTTGTTCCAGTGGGACTGCATGTGGCCTGGAACTGGCTGACCATCTCAGCCCGCTGAGCCTCCGGGTGCCATACCTGGCCTTGCACTCCCACAGGTCTTCCCTCTGCTTGAAAAGCCTATGCTTGTAGTCCTCAGTGAGGTGCTTCTACTGAGCTTCCTTGGTCGGATCCAACTTGAACTGAGCTGTTTTGCCAACTCTTTCTCATGGTGGCTACTTAGCTCCAACAACTGCTTCCTGTTGGGGCCCTAAGGAGCCCGGAGTGGGGGGAGGTAATAAGTGGCTGGGAGGGGAGGGCCGAATAGAGGCTGGTGAGGCACCCTTAATGCGCCACACCCACCCAGTCACATGACCACCTAGCCATGCCCACCCAGGTGGTCATTAGGCAGATCATATTGGTGGTCTGCGGGATTTAAAATTATGAATTTAATGGTCCTTGAAGTCTGAAAGGTTGGTGACCCCTGTTCTAAACAATGCACCATATAATCTTTCAGTTGAACTGAAAAAAATCCAGTTAAAAATGTGGCCGTAATAGCTCAGGCTGTTAGAGCCTGCTATTAGAACACAGTAGCCTGCAATTACTGCAGGTTCAAGCCCGGCCCGAGGTTGACTCAGCCTTCCATCCTTTATAAGGTAGGTAAAATGAGGACCCAGATTGTTGGGGGGGGGGCAATAAGTTGACTTTGTAAAAAATATACAAATAGAATGAGACTATTGCCTTATACACTGTAAGCCGCCCTGAGTCTTCGGAGAAGGGTGGGATATAAATGTAAACAAAAAAATATATATATTTGATCATCTGGAATATATTTTATTAAGCAAGGTGGTTGTAATCTATTTCTTGGAATGTATCTGCTTTAATGTAATCAGCCTCTGCATTTGAATATTTTGTTATTTTCAGGAAATCAATGAAAATTCTCTGAAAAGATTAAATGGGTATTTAGAGAATCTCCAGAAACCAGGCTTCAGATCATTTAAACCAACTCAACTCACTTTTTATGTACGAGAGAGAGAACAAAGCCCTTCCAGTGTCCAAGAACCATTTGGTGCTGCAGGTATTTTTAACATTTGGGAGTTTACTAAATCACTGACAGATTATGGATGACTGACACTCCTCTTGTGTTTGAAAATTTTTTACATTATGTGCCAGGAAATCTTCAATATATCTCCTCAAAATAATCCCAAATTTCCTTCTGTATCCATAGTGACTTTACTATTCCTTTTGTCAGCATATAAATGCAATGTGTACCGATAGTCCTCGAGTTATATTCATCTAGTGACTGTTAGAAGTTACAATGGGGCTGAATGTACAATCGTTACAGTTGGTTCTTGGAGATATACCAGTCTAAGCACTTGCACCACCACGATCATATGATTTCAGTCTGGGTCTTTGGATACCCATTTATACATATGACCAGATGCAATCATATGATTGCCATTTGCCATCTTCTTTGCTGTTTTCCCCAGAAAAATAATGGGGAAGCCAACAGGGAAAGTTGCAAGTTGCTTGGTAGGCATCATACACCCTTAAACATAGGCAGGGCTCTCATGAATCCCTGCATACTATACCTGAGCTGCTTAGTGTCCCTTGTCTATCTTATTCACCCCCCTAACTTCTGAATCACCTCTTTACACATCCCTGTACACCCTCCCTGATCAGCATGGCACCTCTGATGCAGCTACATGCACCCTTCCTGACCACCTTCACATCTCCTCACTCTCTTCCTTACCTAGAAGCAGCTACTTGCCTGCTGGGCTGGAATCTGCAACTTTGTGCAGGCTTCCCCACTGACTTTGATTGTGGAAAGCCAGTAAGAAGTTGCCTCGCTTAACCACTCTGGGATTCAGTTGATGATGTCAACCAGGTTTGTGGGGTTTGCTATTGCTAAGCTATGCAGTCAGATATTACATTGTTTAATGATAGAAATTCAGGTCCCAATTATGGATGTAAGTCGAGGACTATCTTTAAAACTTCATAATATCTTGCCTATGATTTAGTGGTAGGATATTCATTTGAAACTAAAAGTTACATGCAGTCTTGCATTTCCAAATGGTAGACTGGGTCTTAGCTTTCTGTTATTAATATTTTCCTTGTGAGGGGCAGTTTGGTATAGTGGTCGAGGCATCAAGCTAGAAACTGGAAGACCATGAGTTCCACCTTCATCACAAACCAAGATGCATAACCTTGGACTAGTTACTTTTTCTCAATTCTAGGAAAGAGGCCATGTGACATCACTTCTTAAAAACTTTGCCAGGAAAATTCCAGGGATTTATTCAGGTGGTATCTGAGAATCAGACATGATTAATCAGAAAAAAAAAATCCCTGAGAATGTTATTGTGGAAATAATTGCATTAAAAATCATCTCCAGGGGAAAAAAATTAGGATATTCTTCTCCAATCTGGTGTTCTTCATGCTGGCTGTTTCAGCTTAATATAACTGGAATGCACCATGTTGTTTGTGAGATTGTTTTAAATGATTAATGTCTAGTTTGGTTGCTTGTTTTATTCTAGTTTGTTTATTATTTTATTTATTTACCATTTAGCTCACTACAGAATTACAGAAGATTGTAAAATATAGTCAAGGATAAACTATGCATAAAATGGATAATTATTTTGAAATGTCAATGTAATTATGTTTATATACAGATAGTAGCTTTATTTATTTAGAAAATTTGTATGTTGTCACGCTCTTATTGTACTGTGGTTTATATAAAAATAGTATCCATTTATATATTTTTATCAAGCTCTTGCAGATCAAATATCTGACCAAATATAGTGATAATCAAAAATAAGATTAGTAAAGCTCTTTATAGGAAAATCTATTGCTATCAATCTTGGTACAAGTTCTGCTGAATTCATGCAGCAGAACTTGTATCAAGTATTCTCAATAAAAACCAGATCTTTATAACAATCTCAGGCTTAGCATTATAAATGTTTAGTCTTCAGCTCTGATTTGCATTGTCTTTTAAAGCAAGTATGGAAACAATATAAATGCATTCATTTAAATACAGCCTTGTTCTGTTCATTTCATAGGATTTCGAGCAGTGAGTTTTACTTTAAACACCAGAGACTTGTTAAGCACAGTGTTAGATATCTTGAACTCGTGCAGTTTATCTACGGATCATGTCCAAAGCTTGAATGGCAGTGTAAATACTCAATCTACTCAGGAAACCAAAAGAATGTTTCACAGGCCAATTAAATGGGATAAGACATACTACTCTTTTACTGGATTCAAGGATCCTGAGGAAGAACTGGAGCAAGCCCAGAGGATGGAAACTACCCTGAGGTAGTGATATAAAAACATGCTCAGTTGACTTTTTTACAAACTATTCTGTTTGAGGCAGAGATCTTTCCCAGCCAATGAGCCCATTGTCTTTCTTTGACCATGTACTTTTATATTTTAAACTTGATATCAGCAAACTACAAGATTTCTGCCTAGAAAATATCTTCACTTTCATTTTATGTCCTTTATTTTCACTGTGAATATTGAAGTGAAAGTATTTGCTTTTTAGATTTAAATTTCTGAAAATTTAGATTTAAATTTCTGAAAAACATATTCATTAAACAGGAATTTTTAAATGTTTTCATTTAACATCTGATGAATAGAAAAGAGTTTGTATAAGAAAATTCTGTAAAGAAATATAATCCCTCTATATGCAATAAGTGTAGATAGCATTAGAATCTTAAATGCATGTTTACAGCCACAGCGGGACTAGAGAATCTTGGAGGGACGGGAAGGGGGTCGCTGACTTGTATGCTCAAAAAAACTACTTCCAGTTCAATGTTATATAAAATTAGACTATAGCTAATTTAAATAAATTATGCATAAAATGGATTTTGTACTGGGTCTTAACTTTATATTAGTTATATATTGTTAGTGCTAATAGCCATTAGATATTCTGTTCTCTCATGATTTTTAACTTTTTAACTGAGAGGAGCAGACTCCCAACAATAATGTTTTGCTTATCTATTGTGCTGCTAATTTTTAAATGCAGTGGTAATCTGTATTTGTTTCTTACTTCCTCTTACTCATGTAGCTCCTGGTTAGATAACAATGAAAAAAGTGCCACGAAGAAGCTGAAGGACAGCTTACCACTCAGAAAAGAATTAGATCGTTTGAAAAATGAACTGTGTCAGCAGTTGCAGCTCTCTGATATTAGGTAATACATTAACTTTTTGGAGGAAAATGAACTTTTTGGAGAAATTTCAAGATAAATAGAAAAATAGACCTAAAATAAATGGACCCTAGCAAATACATTTTAAATTATGCTAAAATATGTGCTCTGATGAAGATGATTATATATAAAGTATGAGAAAAATAATTTTTACTTTCAAAAAATGTCCTCTTTGTATAAGTGCTTTTCCAAGAAATAATTGCTTGCTCAGTTTTTCTATAAAGTAGTGGTTACTTATAAAGCTTATAATGCTTCTCCAAGTATTTTAAGTATTATTTTGTTTCTCTTTAATTTTATTTTTTTTTAAATTTATGTATTAAGTAAACATTAATTATACAACATCTAATATTTTAGTAAAAATATTAAAATATAAGAATATTCTTGTCTACAAACTACCAATTCAATGATTTCTAAAGGAAGTCATTTCAAAAATGCAATATTTTTTTTTTTGGTAATTTGTAATTAGCCTGTGACCCAATTTTTCTGTGAATACATAGGATTCCTGAAAGACATAGTGCAAATGTAACTTCTTTATATTTTGAGGGATTCATTAAGAAAATTTATTAAGGTAAAAAAAACCTCACTGGCAGAACATCTTACCATCAATCATCATTAATTTATGAGAAATCTGATGCATTGAGTAAAAAAAAAAATTCTGTGGTGTATTTTCTTCTGTAAAGCATTTTCTGAATCTTACCAAACAACTTTCTTCAATATTTTGTGAAATTGCACAAACCAAACAGCTTTTAGTAGTACTCAGACCAATTTAGGTTGGGCACTCTTCTATAAATCTGTAGGTTTTTAACAGCCATTACTGTTGTCTTCGAATGTAGAATAACTGTACACTAATCGGCATACTGTTCTGTTTCCCCTTCCCAATACTCCCAACAAAAGATCAGTCAAAGGCCTTCTTCAAATTTATTTACATTTGGCTGGATTCCTTCTGGCGCAGAGATGTTCTGGCCACGTCTACCTACGCGCCTGCCAAGTCTCTGGAGATAACTAGGAAATTATAGATAAGGCAAGAGTCACTCACAAACATATTCTTCACTCCATTGAAACAGTTTGCCAGCAGGGGGCTGTCCTGGAGCAAGAGGGCCGCGGCCCATCGGGCAGCCGAGCCGGAAAGAAGGTTAATCACGAAGGCCACCTTAGCCTGGTCGTCTGGGAAATCCTCTGGCCGCATAGCCATGTAGAGCTGGCACTGTCCCAAGAAGGTCGGGAACATCTCAGGCTGCCCAGAAAACTTATCCGGCACAGTTATCGGGCAAATGCGACAAGGAGGAGGAGTGGGAGGACGGGGGGGGGGGGGCTGCAGGCACATTCCTGGCAGCAAGTTGGCCTGCCAAATGAGCCACTTGCTGCTGTAGGTGTTGATTAGCCGCATGTAGCTGCTATAACTGCTGCTGTACCTGCTGCTGGTTCATCTTTGGTGGAAGATGGTTTAGTCAGGGTCTTGGAAAAAATGTTCTGTTTCCCCCTCCCAATACTCCCAACAAAAAGTCAGTCAAAGGCCTTCTTTAAATTTATTTACATTTGGCTGGATTCCTTCTGGCACAGAGATGTTCTGGCCACGTCTACCCACGCGCCTACCAAGTCTCTGGAGATAACTAGGAAATTATAGATAAGGCAAGAGTCACTCACAAACATATTCTTCCCTCCATTGAAACAGTTTTGCCTGCACAAATTCGCTGCTTTGTCCAAGACAAAAAGCCAGGAAGCTCCGCCTCCTGCTTTATAGCTCCTGTGGGTTTCACTCTATGACTCATCATTCTCTGACCTTGTCCCAACACCTCCTCTGCTGCGCGCGCCGGTCACAGCTGCCCAGTCTCGCATCAAGCCAAGATTGTTCTTGGGGCGTTGCCAAATCAGAAGAAGGCCCGGGAGAATCGGGCCTTGCCAGCCCCTCCTCCTCCTCCTGGGTCGGTGCCAGGGAGGGAGAGGGCCCAGGGGAAGCAGGCCTTGCCAGCCCCTCCTCCTCACTCTCTGAATCATCCTCCTCCAGGAGTCCAAGTCTGGGAACCTGGGTCACAACACATACATTAAAATGAAATTTTGTTGCATATAGCTCTCAAAGGGTCACTACCTCCAATATACACTACATAAACATGACAAAATGCATTCACACGTACATACATAATTGTCTGCACCCCCAGATACTTAATACTGTTCACCACTTCTACAGTTTCATCTTTGATACTAAATGGAGTATTTATTTATTTATTTATGTATTTATTTTATTCGATTTTTATACCGCCCTTCTCCCGAAGGACTCAGGGCGGTGTACAGCCATTTAAAATACACAATATACACATTAAAAACAAGATTAAAACAAGACATATTATAGGGTGGCCGAAAATTTAAAACAATTAACAAATCTTAAAATATAAATAACCCCAATTAAAATTTAATAAAACTTTTAAGTCAATCCCGCTTGAATAAATAGGTGCGTTTTCAGCTCACGGCGAAAAGTCCGAAGATCAGACACTTGATGTAAACCAGGGGGAAGTTCGTTCCAGAGCGTAGGAGCTCCAACAGAGAAGGCCCTGCCCCTGGGGGCTGCCAGCCGACATTGTTTGGCGGACGGCACCCTGAGAAGGTCCTCTTTGTGTGAGCGTACGGGTCGGTGGGAGGCATGAGGTAACAGCAGGCGGTCCTGTAAGTACCCGGGCCCTAAGCCATGAAGCGCTTTAAAAGTGGTAACCAAAATCTTAAAGCGCACCCAAAAGACCACAGGAAGCCAGTGCAGACTGCGCAGGAGTGGTGTTACATGGGAGCAACGAGTGGCTCCTGTTACTACCCGCGCAGCTGCATTCTGGACTAGCTGCAGCCTCCGGGTGCACTTCAAGGGCAGCCCCATGTAGAGAGCATTGCAATAATCCAAACGAGAAGTGACAAGAGCATGAGTGACCGTGCATAAGGCATCCCGGTCAAGGAAGGGGCGCAACTGGCGGACCAAGCGTACTTGGTAAAAGGCCCTCTTGGAGACGGCCGCCAAATGATCATCAAACGACAGCCGCCCATCCAAGAGGACACCCAAGTTGCGCACCCTTTCCATTGGGGCCAATAACTCGCCCCCTACAGTCAGCCGCAGCTGCAGCTGACTGTACCGGGGTGCCGGCATCCACAGCCACTCCGTCTTGGAGGGATTGAGCTTGAGTCTGTTTCTCCCCATCCAGATCCGTACGGCTTCCAGACACCGGGATAGCACTTCGACAGCTTCGTTGGGGTGGTCCGGGGTGGAAAAGTACACCTGCCTGTCATCAGCGTACAGATGATAACTCACCCCGAAACCACTGATGACCTCACCCATCGGCTTCATATAGATGTTGAACAGGAGGGGCGAGAGAATCGACCCCTGAGGCACCCCACAAGTAAGGCGCCTCGCGGTCAACCTCTGCCCCCCTGTCAACACCGTCTGCAACCGGTCGGAGAGATAGGAGGAGAACCACCGATAAACAGTGCCTCCCACTCCCAAGCTCTCCAACCGGTGCAGCAAGATACCATGGTCGATGGTATCGAAAGCCTCTGAGAGGTCTAATAGGACCAGGGCAGAGGAACAACCCCTATCCCTGGCCCTCCAGAGGTCATCCACCAACGCGACCAAAGCAGTCTCCGTACTATGTCTGGACCGGAAGCCGGACTGGAACGGGTCTAGATAGACGGCTTCATCCAGGTACTGGGGAAGCTGCCACGCAACCACACTCTCTACAACCTTCGCCACAAAGCGAAGGTTGGAGACTGGACGATAATTTCCTAAAATAGCTGGGTCCAGGGAAGGCTTCTTGAGGAGGGCTCTCACCACCGCCTCTTTCAAGGCAGCGGGGAAAACCCCTTCCAACCCCTTCCAAACAAGTATGACTATGCTGGCTCTTTCTAAAATCTACAATGATCTCCTTTGTTTTATTAACATTTAGAACCAGGTTACTTTTACTGCACCAGTCCACCAGAGCTTTCACCTCTTCCCTATAAGCATCTTCACTGTCATCCCAGATAAAACCCACCACTGCTGTGTCATCTGCATACTTCACAATATGATTTGTAGCAGATTTGGCACAGTAATCATGGATCATGAAGGTGAACAGTAGTGGACCCAAGGCACACCTCACCGCCTTGCTTCGTGTCAACAGCACTGGCACGTCACTCGGTCTCTTACTTCGATACCACATAGGATTCAGTGCCAGAAGAAAAATTGTGCTGGCTGCCACATGGGCGGCTCCTGCACATGGCTGGTGGTGCTGCCTCTGTGAGGCAGTTGTAGTGTAGATGGTCTGGCTGTAGGATCCCTGAGGTAAGCCGGTGTACATGTGTGGCAGCTCCACCACCACTCTCGCCACACCTTACCTCATGTTGGTACTGCAGGCAACTAGACAGAATGGGCGTTTGTGCAGGTGCTTAAGTAGGGCTTATTTTAGGGTAGGGCTTAGGGCTAGGGTTATATTGGGTGCACATGCAGAAAACATGCTAGGACTTATTTTTGGGATAGATCTTATTTTCGGGAAAACGGAGTGGTAATTACTGATGCAGTATAGTAACGGAGTAGTAATATACTGATGCAGAAGGTTGTAGCTATAGTCTAATTTATTGTTACTGTTTAAATAGAAGAAAGCTGCTCCTAAACAATCACTTAACTTATTTTTTTCATTGCTTAAGCTTTCCCTTTAATATTTAAATCTGATAAAGTGCATGAAGAGGGACACAGTGGCTCAGTTGGCTAAGACTCTGAGCTTGTTGAATGAAAGGTCGGCAGTTCAGCGGTTCGAATCCCTAGTGCCGCGTAACGGGGTGAGCTCCTGTTACTTGTCCCAGCTTCTGCCAACCTAGCAGTTTGAAAGCATGTAAAAAATACAAGTAGAAAAATAGGGACCACTTTTGGTGGGAAGGTAACAGCGTTCTGTGCGCCTTTGGCATTTAGTCATGCCAGCCACATGACCACGGAGACGTCTTCGGACAGCACTGGCTCTTCGGCTTTGAAACGGACACGAGCACTGCCCCCTAGAGTCAGGAACATATGTGCGAGGGGAACCTTTATCTTTACCTAAAATGCATAATATTATGAAATTGGAATTATTTACATTGTAGTAACATTTAAAGTACTGTTTTTTCAATCAACTATCAATATTATGTATGGCTGTAAAATTTTCAAATAAATAAAAATTTGAATTGTTTTTTTAGATGGCAGAGGAGCTGGGGTATTGCTCATCGATGTAGCCAGTTACATAGCCTAAGTCGCTTAGCGCACCAGAGTCCAGAAGCACCTAAGAATGCTAAAGGTACATTTTCCTAGTGCAGTTTTCTTTTTTTTTTTTTTAATTGAAAAAGTTTAAAAAAAACAAAAACATTTCCCCCCCTTTTTTTCCCCCCTCCCTCCCAGAAAACCCCATTCCCCCCTCCCTCCCCCCCCCCGGCTTCCCGGGTCAATCACAAGGTATTGTTATACATAAACCAAACATAGAGTAAAATTTTCCCCTTCTAATCCAATTAACCTCATCCAAATCTTTTCATCTCCCAACCCCCTCCCCATTACATAAAATAATACTTCCTAATTATTCAAAGGCAGTCTGATATTTCTTAATCTGATATCTATTTTGTAAATAATCAATCCATTTTTTCCATTCAATTAAATATCTTTCCTGCGTATTGTCTTTTAAAAAACCTGAGATTTTAGCCATCTCAGCCAAATTAATGACTTTCAGTATCCATTCTTCTATTGTAGGAAGAATACTTTCTTCCAGTATTGTCCAATCAACAGTCTTGCCGCTGTTATTAAATTCAGAATCAATTTAGTCTCAATCCCTGTACAATCCGTTATAATTCCCAAAAGAAAAAATTGCGGCAGGAACTTTATCTTCTTCTTCATACATTTTGAATAATCCACCAAATTCTTATCCAAAAGGCCTTAATTTTCTTGCAAGTCCACCAAATATGAAAATATGTAGCATCATCACAATCACACCTCCAACATTTCGCTTGGATATCAGGATACATACATGATAATTTTTTGGGATCTAAGTGCCATCTATAAAACATCTTATAAAAATTTTCCCTTAAATTCAGTGCTTGTGTAAACTTAACATTTCTAACCCAGATTTTCTCACATGTTTCCAACATTATTGGTTCCTGAATATTCTGTGCCCATTTTATCATACAGTCCTTTATCAAATCCTTTTCCGAATCTATTTTAAGCAACACATTATACAATCTCTTTATATGCTCCTGGGTCTGATTTAATTTTCCTCCCTTTGCGTTATACCAATTTTTTGATCCTCTTTCCATCTAGCACTTATTTGCCCATATGGAAACCAAGTATAATTCCTCCTTCTTCATTTAATACCTGTAATGATTTTAATTGCAATCTACCTCCTTCAGCATACAAAAGTTCATTATAAGTAATCATTTCCTGTCTCTGTTCTATATTTATATTCTCTATTGCATGTCTGGGACTCACCCATATAGGAATCTTGTAGTCTAATTTATAAGAATATTTTTTCCAGACCCACAAAAGAGCACTTCTCAACACATGATTCTTAAAAGCCCTATCCACTTTTTTTTCATAAAATAAATACGCATGCCATCCATATAACAAGTCATAACCTTCTATGTTCAAAATTCTTTCCTCCGTTAAATTAAACCAGTCACTTATTACTGAAAGGGCTACTGCTTCATAATATAGTTTAAAATTAGGCATTTTTAAGCCACCTCTTTCGCGTGAGTCCTGTATTATTTTCATTTTAACCCTCGCCTTTTTACCCTGCCATATAAATTTATTAATCCCAATCTGCCAATCCTCCAGATTTTTATCTTTCTTAATTATTGGTATCATCTGGAACAGAAACAAAAATCTAGGTAACACATTCATTTTAATAGCCGCAATCCTCCCCAATAACGAAAACTGCAATTTTTTCCAGACACTCATATCATTCTGAACTTTTTGCCATAACAAGTCATAATTATTCTTATAAAGTTTCTTATTCGATGAGCTAATAAAAACCCCTAAGTATTTAACCTTTTTTACCACCTCAAATCCTGTTATTTCCTCTAGTTTTTGTTTCTGTTGTATAGACATATTTTTGATTATCATTTTTGTTTTATTCTGATTTATTTTAAATTCTGATACCTTTCCATATTTATCAATTGCTTCCAACAAAATCTACTTGAATTTATAGGATTTGTTAAAGTATAACCACTACATCGTCTGCAAAAGCTCTAACTTTGTACTCATATTGTCTAATTTTAATTCCCTCTATTTCCGTTAATTCTCGTATTTTATCTAATAAAGGTTCCAGAGTCAAAACAAACAATAGTGGTGATAAAGGACATCCCTGTCTCGTTCCTTTCGCAATCTTAATAACTTCTGTCAAACTACCATTTATTATAATCTGAGCTGTTTGCTCTCCATAAATCGCTTTAATTATTCTAACAAAACAATCTCCAAATTGCATTTTCTCTATTAATTTAAATAAAAAATCCCAATGCAATTGATCAAAGGCCTTTTCCGCATCCAAAAAAATAAGTGCTGCTGAAGTATTCTTCTTTTCCAAATATTCCAGTATATTAATAATCTGTCTAACATTATTCCTCATCTGCCTCCCTTTTATAAAACCAGATTGATCAGTATGAATTCTTTGTTGTAAAACTAACATTAATCTATTTGCTATTATTTTAACAAAAATCTTATAATCATTATTTAAAAGTGAGATCGGCCTGTAGTTACCGGGTTTAGAGCAATCTTGCTCCTCTTTTGGTATCAGTGAAATCAAAGATGTTTTCCATGACGGGGATATTCCCACTCCTAGTTGTATCTGATTAAATTATTCTTTAAGTGGGCCTAATATTTTGTCCTGTAATTTTTTATAATAACTTGCCGTAAGACCATCTGTACCAGGGGTTTTCCCCATTTTTAATTGTTTAATTGCCTCCACTATTTCTCCAGTAGCTATCGGCCGATTCAACTCCTCCCTCTGTTCTAATGTTAGAATATTAACCTTATAATCTTTCAAATAATCATAAATGTCCCTATTCGATATTTTATCTTTTGCATATAGAGCAGTATAAAATTCTGAGAAGGCCTTTTTAATTTTATCCTGTTGATATATCTCTTTACCTTTATATTCTATTTTTTGTATGACACGTGCTTTCTGTTTTTTCCTTAAGTTATATGCCAGCCATCTCCCAGATTTATTTGCATTACAGAAAGTATTATGTTTAGCATATTGTATATTCGTTGCCACCTGGTCTGCCATTAACATATTAAATTGACTCTGTAATATTCTTATAGCCTCTTTAAGTTTGTGATCTTGTGGGTTTTGAATTAATAACTGTTGCTTCTTTTGAATTTCTTCTTCCAAGTACCTACGCTGCCTTTGTTTATTATTCCTCTGCCTATTGTCCAAATATATCAATATACCTCTAATAAAAGCTTTACTCGCCTCCCACACAGTTCCTATAGGTGTCCCCTTATGCATATTAAAATCAAAAAATTCTTTCAGCTGTTTCTTACAATGATTTACATTATCCTCATATCTAAACAGATTTTCATTCAGCCTCCATGTTCTACCACCTTTTTTCCCTTGTAATAATTCCATCCATACTGGGCTATGGTCAGTTAAAGACCTCGGAAATATCTTCATTTTCTTCACCCTAGAAAGCAAGTCATTAGAAATTAAGATAAAATCAATACGTGAGAAAGATTGATGCCTATCGGAGAAAAAAGTAAAATCTCTCTTATCTGGATTCCGCAACCTCCATATATCTCTAAACTCAAAGTCTTCCATCATTTCAAAGAAGGATTTTGGTAGTTTTGCATGTATAGGTATCTCTTAGAAGAGGTTCTCTTATCGCTTCTTGTATCAATTACTCCATTCCAGTCTCCTAATAAAATAAACGAACTATAATCCCAGAGGATCAACCTCTCATGTAACATTCTATAAAACTTTTCTTGTTGCTGATTAGGTACATAAATACCTATCAGTAAAGTCTTTTTTGCATCTATCACCAGTTCAATAGCAATAAATCTTCCTTGAATATCTGCCTCAATTAACTTAGCTGGTATATCCTTCCTGATATATACAACAATTCCATTTTGCTTCTTATCCAAAGCTGATGCAATAAAATGTTTACCTAATTTTGAGTTAATTAAGTATTTTTGGTCTGATAATTTGATATGTGTCTCTTGCAGGCAAATCACATCATTTTTAAATTGTTTCAAGTAGTGAAATATTTTCCTTCTTTTCTGAGCTGAATTCAAACCATTAACATTCCATGATAAAATTCTATTTGCCATTACTGGCCTCCTGAAGCTTTGAAGCAAACAACGGAAGATCCTCCTCCGGTATCTTCCGTCTAGCCACTCCCACAGCTTTCATACTGGGGTCTTGACTTTTACTTTGAAACTGTTGCTCTTCTTTACGCTTAAGAGCTCCTCTTGTCACCCTTTGCTCTTGTAGTTCCTCTGATGCTGGCAGCAATAAAGCCTCTTGGATCACCACACCTTCTTGGATCTCTTGAAGTTTTTCTATCACTTCTATTTCGACTTTCAAAACTGTAGAAAGAAAATCCTTTGCCTTTAAAACAGTGTCAATTCTATATCTCCTTCCTTGATAAAATACTGTCAGTCCAACTGGCACCTCCCATCTGAATTGAATCTGATGTTTTTTAAATTCTTGTGTAAAAAAAAACAAATTCCTTCCTATCTCTTAACATCTTGGAAGGAATCTCTTTCAGCACCTTCTGTTCTCCAATTTTTAAAGTTGTCTGATAAAAATATCACCGGCTATGGCAAACCTCCTTCCCAGGCTGAAGGTAATCAACAACTGGCAGATGACCTGAATGAGTTTTACTGCAGGTTTGAAAGGAAACTACAGCCACCTATCTCCACAACCCCCATCTCAGACACACCAACAACAGCCAAGCCTCCTACAACTGACCCCATTTCATTGGGTTCACAACCCCTAGTAATCACAGAAAAGGAAGTGCAGGACCTATTTCACAGACAAAAGCCAGGAAAAGCTCCAGGCCCAGACAAGATAACTCCTTCTTGCTTAAAAGTCTGTGCTGACCAATTGGCCCCCATCTTCACCCATATTTTCAATAAATCACTAGAGATGTGCTATGTTCCTTCTTGCTTCAAACGCTCTACCATCATCCCAGTGCCGAAGAAGCCCACCATCAAGGAACTGAATGACTACAGACCAGTTGCTCTAACATCTGTAGTCATGAAAACCTTTGAAAGGCTAGTGCTTTCCTACCTGAAAACCATCACGAATCCGCTCTTAGACCCCTTGCAATTTGCATACCGAGCAAACAGATCTACAGATGATGCTGTTAATATGGCTCTGCACTACATCCTACAACATCTTGAGTCTCCAAAGACCTATGCAAGGGTCCTTTTTGTAGACTTTAGTTCAGCATTCAATACCATCATTCCAGACATTCTTCTAACTAAGCTAAACCAGCTACAGGTACCGGAACAGACTTGTAAGTGGATCACAAGCTTCCTAACAAACAGGAAGCAGCAGGTGAAGCTAAGCAAGATCACATCAAATACCTGTACAATTAGCACAGGGGCCCCCCAAGGCTGTGTGCTCTCCCCACTTCTCTTCTCTCTGTATACCAATGACTGCATTTCCAATGATCCATTTGTTAAGCTACTGAAGTTCGCAGATGACACAACAGTGATTGGTCTCATTCGAGACAATGACGAATCCGCATATAGACGAGAGGTCGAACAACTAGCCTTGTGGTGCAACCAAAACAATCTGGAACTGAACACACTCAAAACCGTAGAAATGGTGGTAGACTTTAGGAAAAACCCTTCCATACTTCCACCTCTCACAATACTTGACAACACAGTATCAACAGTAGAAACCTTCAAATTTCTGGGTTCTATCATATCGCAAGATCTCAAATGGACAGCTAACATCAAAAACATCATTAAAAAGGACAACAAAGAATGTTCTTTCTGCGCCAACTCAGTAAACTCAAACTGCCCAAGGAGCTGCTGATCCAATTCTACAGAGGAATTATTGAGTCTGTCATTTGCACCTCTATAACTGTCTGGTTGGTTCTGCAACCCAACAAGAAAAACACAGACTTCAGAGGATAATTAGAACTGCAGAAAAATAATTGCTACCAACTTGCCTTCCATTGAGGACCTGTATACTGCACGAATCAAGAAGAGGGCCGTGAAAATATTTGCAGATCCCTCGCATCCTGGACATAAACTGTTTCAACTCCTACCCTCAAAACGACGCTATAGAGCACTGCACACCAGAACAACTAGACACAAGAACAGTTTTTTCCCGAAGGCCATCACTCTGCTAAACAAATAATTCCCTCAACACTATCAGACTATTTACTGAATCTGCACTACTATTAATCGTTTCATAGTTCCCATCACCAATCTCTTTCCACTTATGACTGTATGACTATAACTTGTTGCTGGCAATCCTTATGATTTATATTGATATATTGACCATCAATTGTGTTGTAAATGTTGTACCTTGATGAACGTATCTTTTCTTTTATGTACACTGAGAGCATATGCACCAAGACAAATTCCTTGTGTGTCCAATCACACTTGGCCAATAAAAATTCTATTCTATTCTATTCATATGAAACTTGCAGAATCTGATTTCTCATAGTTCTTTTCACAAAATAAACCACAATGTCCCGAGGAAGCTTTCTCTGTCTTGCGATCCAGGAATTAGCTCTATATATTTTATCAATTTGGTAAGCTACCTCTTGGGGTTCCACTTCAATAAATTCAGCCAATGCTTCTGATATAATTTTTCTTAAGTCCTCTCCTCGCTGTTCTTGCATACCACGGATTCTAAGAGCTCCTTCCATAAGTTTATATTGTAATATCACAACCTGATCTTCATTTTGATCCACTTTTTTCTGAACACCTTGCATTTTGTCTTCTAAATGCTTATTTGACTGAGAGATCTGTTGCATTTCTTCTTCCAATCCCTCAATTTTTTTACTCAATCCTTGAACAGCCATAAGAATATCTTCTCTTATTTTTGTATTAAAATTCTCCATCATCTCTTTTTGCCTATCTTCAGAAAGTTTTAATTGTACTTTCAATATATCCTCAAGACTTGGTTCAGATCCCCTTCTTCCAGAAGGCTTTAAAGCCATTCTGTCTTCAAAAGAATCAGGAATTTAAACTTAAAAACTTTTCTTTACTCCTTTCAGTATAAGAGAACTCCATTTGTAACAATCCACAAATAACGCTACTTTGTTGTACTAAAAAAAATCACTTTCACTTTCAGACGCCATTTTAAAAGTCAATTAATCAGAGACAAAGAGAAGTTTCAAATTTCAAATGGGGAGTCGGTATACTTGCCGTGTTGTTTCTACTTCAAAGATCGAACGCTTGTGAAATTCCCGTCTGCTTAGAAAATCAATCAATTTAACAAGTCCTTTTGAGCAGAAGTGACTCCTACTCCTTATTCCTGAAAAAAACAGGAGCACGTTTGAAGTTGGAGATAGTGAAGTTCGGTGGGACCATAAATCCAGAAAAATTCGCTCTTAAGAGCAAACCCCCTGGCTAGATCTACCACTCCCCCACAGCTCTGCGTAAACCCCCCTATGCCCGAGGGGTATGCTAAGGTCAGTGAACAGTGATTTATACTGTTTCACTGACTTTTACAATCTTCTAACGCGGAGTGCCCTGTTAGAGCACCCGGCAGGAGCGGTGACGTCACTGGAAACCCAGTGCAGTTTTCTTTAGTTGTAATTTCATTAACCAAAAGAATTCAGAACATTAAGCTTAATACGAAGCATATTAACAAAGACCTAGTAAAGTTGCCTGCTTTTTTTTCAAAATAGAAATTAGAAGAATATATTTGTCCTAAAGAAATTCCCATCTCTTTACACCTTTAAGCAGTTTTCCTCAACAATTTATCTTGAATTCCAATATCTAAGTATATTTACCTTTTCTTACTATAGTCTTAACCTGTTTGCCTACCTTAGAACACTTCCACATGGCACCATTTGTACTTTCTATTTCCGCTTCTAATTCCTCATCAGTCTTAATTGTTTTTCTCTTCTGCTAACTTTCAAACTTTGGAAATAGATGGAGAACACCATGACTCAATTAGTTTTCTTCTAGTTAATCAATATCATTCAATTCAATACAATACCCTAATTCTTGGAATAATGACAGCTCCTAGAATAAAAATGTGTCTTTGCTTCCAGCTCCTGAAATATTATTCTGTCTTCCCATCAGCCCATATTATATTTATATATGCTGTACACATTTGATCCATTTTGGGAAAAAAATCTCAATATATTCAAGAAAGTTTCATTCTCTAGCATACTTGTTCCTTTACTGTGAAATGACCATTCCCATATCAACCCTGAACTATGATTTCTCTTTCCAACAGGACAAACCGTGATATTTACAGACCGCTCAGGAATGAATGCAACAGGCTATGTTATGCTAGGAACAATGGATGTTCATCACCATTGGACCAAAGTAGGATTTCTTCTAGTACACAGCATATGGGTCTGTCTGCCTGCCTGTCTGTCTGTCTGTCTGTCTATCATCTAATTTATTTATTACTTGAGATTGTATTCGTTTTTATCCACTGTGGTGGATAAAAGCCACTAGATGGCTTTATCCACCACAGTTACACATAAAAAATAGTCACTTAGTCAAATAATCATTAAAACATAATCCCACCTCTAAACCATTTCCCACTTGATAACTGTTCCATTCCAATGGCATTCCCTGCACAGAATGCTTTCTGAAATATTTGTTTATTTATAGAAAGCAAGAAAAATCAGACCAAGTAGATGCAAAAATTGTCACTTAGAAATCTTAATAATAGTTTTGATAAATCAGTGTCTATATTTACCATTTAATATGTTTAAAAAAATAATTTGTTTGGAATTAATTTCAATGTGTCTTTTAACACTGGTAAAGGGGTCAATGTTGAGATGCATTTATTCTCTGATTGGCTTTTGAACTCTTCCCTTGCTTCAAAGGAAAGCTGACATATGCATCAGCACTATAGTTAATTGCAAGTATGACTTCTCATGTTTCTGCACATTAATATTATTTGGGGCACAAATTATATAAGCACTAAAATAGTAAGTAGAGTATTGTATATAGTAATACTAGTGTCCCTTGTGTATACTATTTCTTTTGAAAAATTACACCAGCTTTTTCCAACAAGCTGGTAGAATTGAAAATTGTACAGCAAATTCTGGGCAAATTGTGTTGAATATATAACAATGCTCATTATAGTAATAACTAAAAACTGGGGTGTACCTTTTTAAAAATTAGTTTAATGCTGAAGTATTTTCTAAAACTGCTTAGTTTGGAGAATTGGAGGAGTGTTTAATCCTGTCATGAACTTTTAAGAAAATCTTTCATTTTGTGCAGATTTTTGAGAGGTTGCCAAGTTACTCTACACTGCAAAAAAAAGTGCTGTTTCTAGAGGAGCGCATTAGCCAACTTTTGGGAGGCATACAAATAACTTATGTTGAAGAGCTTCAGCCAATGTTGACAATTGAAGAGTATTACTCTATTCTTGACAACTTTTATGATCAAGTGCATAATAAGAGACTTCCATTTCACCCTAATAGTCTGCGTGGATTGCAAATGATTCTAGAAAGGTGTGTATCTAAAGAAGTAGATATTGTTTCCTAGGTTTATCTTTAATGAGATTTATGTTGTAGTCAGTTTTTCTAAAATACTTATTTTTGCTAAGATCAGGGCACATCTGGGGGTGGGGAAATGGGGGGGAAAGTGCTTGAACATAAAGACATTTTAGTTTATGCTGTTGGATATAGTTGCTGAAAAGGAGACCTGTGCAGGAAGCCACCTAATTTACTTCAAGGGCTGAATCTCATGCTTTGAGATGGTCCAGGCTCCCCAGGCTGCTCTAGTGGTAGTCTGTTCTAATTTATTTCCAGTTCTGAATTATAATTTAGGGGGAAAAAAACAATAAAAATGTTCTGTTTTCCTTCAGGGGATTACCCCAAATTATTGTGTTAAAAATCGTGCTTAGTTATCTGTTTTTCTTTTCTCCAATTGATGTAGTTGCAACCTAACTCTTGGTGACAAGTCCCTGCGGTTCCCTTGATAAATTTTTTGAAAATGACTTTGCTATAACTTCTTCCTAGGGCCTCTTAGTACCTAGGGATAAAAACACATAGCCAAAGTCACTTGGCTGATTTATATGCTTAACATGTGATTGGAATGTACTATAATCTCTCAGATTCTAATCAGCATCTTTAACACTATACCAAATTGTCTCTCCTTTGACTGCATGCATTATAGTCCTGTTGCTCCAGTTCTGTAAAGTGGGAATGAACTGATCATTTGCGCAAGGAGAAACCATTTCAATCCAAATCACTTTCTTGAATTTCTTGCCATTTCTTTTGACAGTAGCAACTTCAGTATCTCCCTAACTGATCAAAACCCTTTTCTTGAATCTGACATCATATCATAGATCTATCATGCTACACAGTTCAGGCAGTAACCACCAGGACATAATTCCACTCCCTGTGCAAAATATATTTTTATTTAAATTATCAGGATATCTTGATATTTTATTTTTTTGGAAATTTATTTTTATTTTTTTTAAAACAAACCACCTACAATATGTTTTTTGAACAAAATATTATTCAGATACATAATCAAATCCAATTCAATTTCCCCCCACCCTCTTGTATATTTTATCAATATATTTCCCTTCCCCCCCTTTTAATTTCACAATTTGCATATCTCTAATATAAAATTCTAGTCTAACCCTCTGTCCTGAATTTAACTCTTTAATCAAGTCTATCCCCCCTTTTTTTACCCCCTTTCTTAACTCTCCCATCTATATTAAAATCTTATATTCCCATCTACTTTTCCCATTTCTTTTCAATCTTTGTAACATCAACATCATAATCTCATTACATTTCAATAAACATTTTTAAATCATTATTCTTAATCTTATAAAAAGAAAAAATACAAAAAAGAAGAAAAAATGATACATGTTAACATTCATTATTTCAAAAAATCTCTTATGCATTAACTCTCATCTATTTAATATTTCAATCTTAATCTATATTAATTCCCTTCTTGTTTTCTTTAAGGTTCCTTGCTTTAAAACAATATATCTTATTTTTCTATCAATTTTGTCATCTCTATCACATCATTATTGATCATTTCTTTATCAATGAAGGTTTTAAAGTTATTATTCTTAATGTTATAAAAGAAAGTAAAAAGGAGCAAACATTTTTCTTATTTCAAAAAGTTTCATGCTTATGCTTATATATTCTCATCTCTTAGAAGTTTTAATCTTAATCTATTTCAATTCCATTTTTATTTTCACTTAGAATTCCATGCTTTCTTAACTTATCCTATATTTCTATTGATTCTCCTTTTTCCCCCTGCCCCCACTCTTTATTCTACACTATTAACCTCTGTGTAGTCCTTTAAATTTATATTTTAACATCATAAATTCTTTATTCACTGTCAGTTCTAAAACAGCTCTTATTTTTTCTGAGTCTTATTTTCCATCCAGTCTTTAAAATTATTTCTTGTATTCATTGCTTAAAAATCATTTGTGTATCTCTGTTGTTTTCAGTTGTTCTCTGCTTCATTCTTTGAAGTTGTAGCTCTTATTCTTGTGAAGCTCAAACAGCTTGTTGATAGAGAATTATCAACCTTAGAATTCTCACCAGTTTTACCACAGCCAGAGAAGGATTTCAACAATGACCGAAGTGCTTGTAGTTCCTTTTCCGCCTTTATGTGTCACTTTGCAGTCCACAATTCCAATCCACAATTAACAAAAGTATCCCTTTTGTTTCCTTTACTTAGAGCCACGCCTTGTTTTGTTTCAACTTATTTTTTACTTTTTCCAATTAGTCCCATTTAAAGTCCACACCTTTAATTTTAAAATTTATTTAGTTCCAATCCATACAGGAAAAACGAAGTCGGAGATATTCCATCAAAGTCAAATTTCAAATCCTCAGGTTTTTTTTTTTCTATTTTTCCCTTTTTATGATCTTTAATCAATTATTAAAAGCTTGCAAATTGTCCAAATTCCAGCTTTAGTTAAAAGTTCCATTTTTCTCTTTTTGTTTAAAGGATCTGGACTTCAATTTCAAGAGTCAAATTTTTGTCAGGTCTTTGGGTACTGCTTCCATTTCTTTTATTCTATGCATATTAACAGTCCTTGTCAATTTAGCCACTATTCCAGGGTTTTAAAAATTTTGTTGCAGTTATCAATTTTAAGGTGCCTCACCGTGAGTTGGTGTTCACTCATCCGGCTTCAATATTTTGTCCAATTCACCACTTCAACCTTCAGCACAATCTTATGCGGCCATCCTGACTTTGGCAGCTTGTAATGGCTGCGGTCCTCATCGCTGGATCGAAGGCTAAAAGGCCGGTGCTGCAGGAAATTTACAACTTCCCTGTTCGCTCCGGCAGTTCCTTCTTTCTTTGCTGTCCCTGCAGGACAGCTATGGTCCATTATGGACCCCCATAACGATGGGGATATTGGCGCTCCCCCCAGAGCTCCTGGGGTTCGCGACTGCCTTGTCGCAACGCTGGCCTTGCCTACTCCCCCAGGATATCTTGATATTTTATGTAACAATAGTTTTTTTTAAGACTGGGCTATCTTTACATTTTTTAACGTGTTGACAAATGAATATTCCTGGCTTTTGTAGGTGTTTTTGTATCCAAATTTTACTACTTGCTTCCAAAGTGTTTCCAGAATTTCCAATATCATTAATAGACCTGTCATTTTCCTATTATTACTCAGTGTCCTTAGCTGGCAGAGCAGTCTCTTTCTTTGCCTCTCATGATCTTGTCACACATCCTTCATGCTGTGACTGTGGTTACTGATTATAGTCTGATTACAAAGATCTCTCTGAATGAAGACCGACCATTCGATCACTGAACCAATTGTTCTTTCTTTCCTGCCCAACATATCATTTTACATAAACAGCAAAAGTTTTTGTTTTGTTTGATGTAGCTATTTGCAGTAAAATGAAGCTTCAGAACTTAACATTAGTACAAACTTAATGGAGTTTTGAATCAGGACAAGGTTGGTTACTATCATATCTTTCACCCTCTTTAAATGGCAGCCTAATCATGACATAGCACCACTGGAAAATATTCCTGCGCCATCTATTAGAGTGTTTCATGTGAAATGTTATAGCTATAATTGGAAGGAAATTTCTTTCCTAATTTATTTTTTCTTTTTCTCTCTCACTTGCTTTCTGTCACACACACAACACATACCTGCATACATGTATATACTATTACTTCAGTGCTCATCTAACTTTGATATTTTGCATTCATTTGAAATAACAGGAGACCCTCTGCTGTTATTGCCATTTTAACTAATACTTTATGAAAAGCTTTTTAATTCATGAATAAGGTCAGTCATAATCTGGAATATCAAATTTGTCACCCAATTCACTACATCTTAATAATAATTGGCTTAATAATTTTAAATTTTCTGAATTTTAATAATTTTAATTGGGGTATTTTATTTATGGGTCAAATTTGACGGTTTTAAATTTTCGGCCATTTATAGAATATGTTATTTTAACTGTTTTAATTTGTATATTGTATTGTTTTAAATTTGGCTGTACACCGCCCTGAGTCCTTCGGGAGAAGGGCGGTATAAAAATCTAAATAATAATAAATAAATAAATAATCTGTTTCCATTGCTTCATTTTCTACATATCCATTATATTATTTCAGTTTAATTTATATCCATTATATTATTTCAGTTTAATTCTTTATGATGGTTCTCTTCTTCAGAAGACTGTGTGCATATCAAAATCTTTTTAAAGTGATATATTTTGGAAAATACTTAAATAGCAAGAAATTCTAAATAGAGAGACTAAAGTTATTCAGAAGTTTGGAGACAAATAATGTTAAATGCATGGCTATACCACAAGATACATTTTGAAAGATATGTATATGTTGAAAATTGGCAGAGTTCTAGTTATGTTAAGTTTTAGGAAATGGACTATGGTTCATTTGGTTTTAGGCACATAATCAGAATATTAGAAACTTGAAGCTTTTTAAATAATAAATGTGTATGTTTCTGTTCTTTTCTATGTTTGTTTAGATCATTTATCAGACTACAGTAAAATGTATTTATTGAATGTCACTGGCTAATCAGTCTGCATTTGTGACTGAATTTAGAAAAAATCTTCAATAAATAAAGCTATAGGTTTCTTAATATGGATTTCTATTGCAGAGATTCTGAAATATTTCAAAACATTCTGGCATTTTATGTGTTGAACAATTATTTTAATTAAAGTCTTTCCTGCTTCAGATCTTTCCTTAAAAAATAGAGCAATAAAAAGCAATCATTTAAAATGAAGGAAGAATAGGCTACAAATAAAAATTATTATAAATTATTTTAAAATAATGCATTTCCTACTTCTCTTTGTACAACACTCTTCAAACCACATTCTACAGACTGGAATAGCTAGCAATACAAAAACCTTTCCTTGAGATCTCCATATTCCACATGTTCTCCAGAGAGGCACTGAGGAGACTCTGAGCTTTAATACACATCCTCTACTTTATAGTCTTCTAGTATGCAAAGCAGACTTTGAAGTCAGAAAGATTAAATGATAAATACAAAAGACTGCTAATTATGAAATCAAAGCTGCTAAAGTATTAGGGGTGTAACTTGTTTAATATATTTAATTGGGTGGAGATTATATTGTGATACTATGTTAAATCATTGCATATTTCCCAAAATTTATAAAGCTTGTTTTCTTTTTAATTACACTTGTTTGATATGAATATTACATAATTTTGGCTACAAATAGCAAGATCAACTTGTTTGTTCTTTCCTTTATGCAGTGACAGATATGCACCAAGTCTTCACGAACTTGGTTACTTTATCATCCCAGTAGTGTGTGATCTAGTAACTCTTCAGTGGTTTATAATGGACAAAACTCACCAAGCAAGAGAAAAACTGAATAGAAAGGAGGAGTAAGTATTATTGAAAACACACATTCTAGACTATATTTAATAACTTGAGAGGTTGCAAGACAACACTCCACAGCATGTACATATATGAATATTTAAATTATTAATAAGAAATAATTAAAAGAATAAGTATCTACTTATTATGTAGATACACACATATAAACCAAATTTTAAGGGAATGATAAACTTGAGATGTAGTAATTGAAATCAGTGTTAGCCAGTTGTTAAGCAAACCTTTCAAATTAATTATAAAATTGAATTTGGAATTGAAATTGAAAAAATACGGAATAGGAGACACTTGAGAAATATAATTGAGAAATATTTCAACTACTATATATTTTCTTATTTTTTAAAACTCAACTTTGAAAGAATGTTGCAGATTATTTGCAGTTTGAGAAAGGGAAACTAAATATGATTTTTCCAAAAATGCAAAGTCATTTTAAAGCCAAGAACTGATTTGCTATCTTCCTATGTGTTTTATAATATTAAGGTGTGCATTGGATGTTTACAATTTCAGGTCCATACTACTAGAAAAGAAGCTGATCAAGACTGCCACAGAGAAATTTTGTCTTCAACAGCTATATAAAGAACCCAGTGTTTCCAGTGCACAGATGATTCATTCATGCAGCAATCTATTGGAAGAATCATTGCCATATTTACAAGGTATGCATCTCTGCATTTCCCACTTCTTTTCTGTTCTGCAAGATGGAGACCTCTGTATCCCTTGGAACTGGAAAAACTGAAAATAAATGCTGCTATATTCAATGTAAAAGAGAACAAATGTCATTTATGCATTGGTATAAATTACTAAATTGAATATTTTCCAAAGTAAATTATGAATAAAAATTCCATGCCAGTATTGGGAAGCAAGGCATAGCATTTCCCTGGATTTTTCTGCTGTTCAGAAAATTGCAAAGTATTGTGTCTGCACTTTTTTTTTTTTTTTTGCAAGACTATATATTTAAGGGGGGTTGAATCTCTCCATTAAGTTGCATATGACTGGGTTTCAAGACTGTAATGAAACTATATAGTGGGGAATGAGGTACACAAACTTTGAATGTAATCCAGGTAGCACACAAATGTGAATCTTACATGTTAATATATATATATTCCCATGTAATACATGAACATACAGATTTTAGTATGCACAAATTGTGTTTGGAGAAGCCTTCTTAGAATGAAAGATGGTCATTGAAATTATTCTGTGGTGCAAATTTTCTTGAAAATAAATATTTCTGCAGCACCCTAGTGGTAAATATTACTGATATACTGTATTTATTTTGCAGAATTATTGTACACCTTGTTTGAGAAAATTTTATAAAGGTTTGTTGAAATGTTTTTGTCTGTTAGATCTTGCACTTTATATTTTTCATGTAAATAAAAGTAGCTCTATATATGGTCAATTATTTCTGAACATGTATTTTAAGCATTTCTGCTTTTGATTAAGATAGTAATATGTGCTTCTTTGTAGGCACTTCAGTAGATATTCCTTGGACTTTTAGGTCAGTTTACCTCAGGCCTTTACAGAGCACAGCCGCTGAGGAACAGTGGCTTCTGGGCCTTCTGGGCAGCCCTGATATACTTACATGCTACTTCATCAGTAATGTAGACTAGACTATGTCCTTACAGAATCCATCTGCATATATGATTGGATGTTCTGTAAAAGATACTTGAAGAAAAATATTTTAGGATCCACTATGGCAGAGGAGAAAGCCATTTATGCTAATTGGGGTCTTTTCTTGCTAAGCATGCAAGCTAGTGAGGAGGATCACCTTACATGGAACTTCCCAGTGTTTGGGACAAGGATGGACTGTGGGAAACTAAAAGTATGCTGAGCACATTTTACGATCTTTAGATAGATTACTGTTTCCCAACTGAGTACTGTATCTTTCAAACATGTTGAGCCATGATTAACATCCTGACTGAGGTTGACCTAAATTGTAGGCCACTCAATTTTGCACTAGGTTGGGAAAGGCTGACATATATGAATAATTCACAGGTAACCCACTTATGGCCCTGCAGATTTTTGCATTCCATCTCCCAACAATGTACAAATACATTGGCTAGGGTAATAGAAACATAAACATCTGCATTACCTAGAGTCCACAGATTGCTCATTCCTGGATAGTCATATGTATCAGATTGATAGCAACCTTACCAATTGATTTTGCTAGCGTGAAAAGAGAACCAGCAGCAATTGTTTGCTAAGAGATTGTGACATATTTCTTCTTACCTGAGTTTATGTATGTATTACATAAAGAAGAGGGGCTTTGATAAAAGTCTGCATACAAACAGTTTTTGAATAGGCCACACTATTTTGAATATTATTGAACTACAATAATAAAGTTGTTTTTATTTTAATCTTCTCAATAACTTTTATAAAAATGCATTATAAGTTGTTTAAAATGGATGACTATCTTGATGAAAACTCTGAATAAAGATGAAAGAAAGACAGATGTTTGTATTAATTCCTACAAATGATGAAGCACTTTTGTCCTAAGTGAAGGCTGTTGATCTCACAGATTCTCAAAAAATAATCCTAAACATCTTTTACTGTTACCTGATGTTATAATTGGAGTCTTTACTGACCTTACCAAAATGTTTAAATAATAATGTGTATTCTAAAAATAAAGCAGAATCTTACAATTATGAGTATGCTATTTTTTTATGGCTGAATTATTTTAGTAAAGGTAGATTATAAAAGTCTTCATTGTGCAGTCTGCCAAACTATGCTTGTTTCCTAGCAGAGGCTAAGTAACTATTTTGTTTGCAATGTTCCGGACTGGTAATAATAAAAATTGCAGAAAGAAAGAATGGGATTTGTTAAACACTTCTGGGTTGCATTATGGCAAATTATAATTTCATAATGACAGCTCATCTCACAAAACATGCTGTGATGTATTAGAACAGGAATATAATAGTGTGGATTTCCATCTTCACAAACTGAGAAAACTGAAGACCCAACTGGTTTAAGGATTCTGTTATGTTATTCCTGACTTTATCAGAAGAGGGCGAACTTTCCAAAAGAATCCTGGAAGAAATCTCAGATAGGACTAGCATTGCAAAGTAGAGATCTGCCTGGGAGTCATAGGTGGAGTCCAATCTTCCTTTCGGTATTGTTGTGCCAAGTTTCTTGCTGCCTCATTTTCTGAAAATCAAACTTAAGGTATTGATATCAATATCTGTTTTTTTAAGAGAACAAAATTGCTGATAGTGCCATTTTCAGTTGGAGGGATTGTTAATTTTACATTAACAATATTTTTTAATTGTGTTCTTAATGCTGCTAAAACTTCAGAAAAGAGAAGTGTGTATTATTTAAGTGCCTATAAATGTTTACTAAAATGATTTTATTTTACAGCTTCAGATTATCAGAGCTAAAAAGTCAAAACCTAATTTTTTTATGGTTTGTAGATTGTATTATGTTCATATGGAAAACAATTATCCAGTGGTGAAATCCAACCGGATTGTGTGAACCAGTAGCGCCAGCGGTGGAAGGCTCCACCCACTGGAACATCATTGCATCCCATTTTTTACCCTCTGAAGGGGAGCATATGTGCAGAAGAGGTGTGCATGTGCAGAAGAGGCTCGTGCGCATAGCGCATGCACTCCCCTGCACACTCCCGTTCCCAAACCGGTAGCGAAGATAAGTGGATTTCACCGCTGCAATTGTCTCAAATAGTCTTTTAGTGGTCTCAAAGGTAGAAGAGTTCATACATAATGAAAAGTAAAGGTGCGGTAAACAGATACCCTGATGATTTGGTGATTCTCAGCAAAGCAAATGGAAACTATTACTGGGAGATACTTCTAGAGAGCTTTTATTACAAAGCTGAGCCTAGATGCTCTCTAGGGAAAACAAAATTAGATGTGAGAATATAGGTATTCTCAATTTATTGTTTATGTGAATATCCAGAACTTTAGTATATTAGAATTCTTTATTGGCCAAGTATGATTAGACACACAAGGAATTGGTCTCCGGTGCATAGGCTCTCAGTGTACATACAACAATAGCGATAGATCATTATAATCATTGTAAAAATATATCATAAAACACTAGATACAACTAGATATAACTAGATAGTGATAGTCATGGATACTTAATAAGCAATCAACATAAATCATACTAGGATACTAACAACAATTTAAATCATAAGTTACAAGCAACAAGTTATAGTCATAAGAAGCTAAGGTGATAGGTAATAGGGAAGATGAGAATAACGATGGTAATATTGCTTTCTAGATAAGAGGTCCCCAATCTTTCGGACCTCAGGGTCCACTAAATTCATAATTTTAAATCCTGTGGACCACTAATATGATCTGCTTAATGACCGGCTGGGTGGGTGTAGCTAGGTAGTCATGTGACTGGGTGGCCATGACCAACTCACTGGCCTCTACTCACACCTCCCCACTTCTCCCCTGCCTGCCCAGGCTCCTTAGGGCCCCAACAGAAAGCAATTGTTGGAGCTAAGCAGCCACCATGAGAAAGAGTTGGCAAAACATCTGGCTCAGTTCAAATTGGATTTGACCGAGAAGGAGGCTCAGCAGAAGCACCTCACTGAGAACTAGGAGCATAGGCTTTCCAAGCAGAGGGAAGACCTGCAGGAGTGCAAGACCAGGTACCGGCACCTGGAGTCTTAACGGGCTGAGATGGTCAGCCAGTTCCAGGCCAGGATGCATTCCCACTGGAACAAGGCCCTCCAGCTCTTCACCACCAGCGGCACTTCCCTCCAGTCTTCACCCAAAGCCCCACACCAGGAGGCTGAAGCAGATCCCAACCCACACAAAAAGACCCTGAAGGGGGAAACTGCAGCAACACAAGCATTCATTGCATGTATCCAGTCCAGGGGGTGTAGTTTGAAGACCCCTGATTTAGTGCAATATAAAAAATGCAAATAATTTTTCTGGGGACCACCAAAATTTTCTCAAGGACCACCAGTGGTCCACAGACCACCAGTTGGTTACCGCTGTTCTAGATAGTTTGACAGTGTTGTGGGAATTAGTTGTTTAGCAGAGTGATGGCATGGGGGTAAAACGGTCCTTGTGTCTAATTGTTCTGACGTGCATGTCTATAATATCATTTTGAGGATAGAAGTTGAAACAGTTTATGTCCAGGATGCAAGGGGTCTGTAGTAGGGATGGGTTCCAAATTTTTTTACTACTGGTTCTGTGGGCATGGCTTATTTGGTGGTCATGGCTTGGTGGTCATGTGACTGAGTGAGTGTGGCCAACTTGAAGTCATTCAAGGCAAGGTGGGGTGGCACCTTGCTGTGAGTGACATCAAGTTGGCCACACCCACTCAGTCACATGACCAATGCTGCAGAGACAGGTCCATTTCCTACGTACTTCCCCCCATTGGGCTGGCAAAATAAAAGCCTGCCTGCCAAGCAGCCTGAACTGGAAAACAGGGGCTACCCTTGATGTCTAGAAAAACAGCCTTTCTTTTAATCGCCTCATCAAACCACAAACTCAGAGCTTCGGTCTCTGAATAATGGCTGGAGGTTCTGGGCCCGCTTGCATCTGGAGAGCTGCCATCTCTTATATCTTTCGCAAGACGGACAAAACCTCACTTGCCATCTGTAATTTGGGGGGCCAAGACGCCCTAAGCTTTCCCCATCACCCCCTGCAACTTCCCTACAAACAGAAGATCTGGGTATTGGGGAGTCTGGGAGTTAAAGGGCCTCAGCACAGCCATTGACAAAGGCAGAAAGGGGGCTTTTCAGTCCCAGGGGGGCAGTGCCTCTCAGCTGTCCTTCCACAGGCTTCTTGGCAAGCAGCTGCCAGGCAGGAGGACCGCCCAGTAGGAGTGCCAGGTTGGAGGAAAAGCAGGGAAGCGACTAAGGGGGGAGAGAGGGACAAAGCCTTTTACGTGAATGCACATAAAAAAGGGGTGGGATTTTGACAAACTTCCCCCCCCAGGACCAAGAAGAGATTCAGTTCCCTCTCGCCCTCCCCCCTCCACTTCCAAGAGCCTCCAACTTTGCAGCTGCTGCTGCCCCTCGCCTCTCCTGTCCCGGGTGCCATTTCCTCCCCACTTGACAGCTGCAGTCTCAGAGGGAAAGAGGCGGCAGTGAAGCCCTGTCACCTGGGAGAGGACAGTGGAGGGACACGTGACATGTCCATTGCCCTTGCTGCTGCTGCTTTTGCTGTCAGCTTTTTGCCATTCTTAAAGTTGATCGTAAAGAGCTAGAAGACGTTTTCTTAGATCTCTGATGCTCCAATAATGACTTGGGGGAGATCTAAGGAAACGTCTTCCAGCTCTTTATGATATAATAAGATAAATATATGAATGTGCAGAAATGGACAAATTATCGATGGAAATGAAGAAGAGGGAAGATACTAAGTACTATCGAATATGGAATAGATGGTATTCCAGGCTGGAGAGTATGCATAAAACTTAAGAGAGATTTTTGTTATGAGACTGAATTCTGAATAGAGGTTAAAATAATTTAAATAAGAATATTAGTTTATAGAGATACTTAGAAGTAGAATCTGTATATAGAGGTTAAATAGGATAAGAGATACTGATGTAGGAAAAGCTGTTATGAGTAATATAATTTTGACATCTTTGTGTGTTTTATTTTATTTTATTTATTTTTGTGTATTGTGCTTTTTTTTGTCTTGTGTATTTTAACTTTTGGAAATTTAATAAATATTATTTATTAATATTAAAATATTATTAATATTATTAATATTAAAATAAATAAGAGTGGTGAGAAGCTGCAGTGGGGGTGACAGGGGCTTGTGTGTGTGTGTGCGTGTGCGTCCCTCCACGGGGACAGCCAGCCACCACCGCCTCTTTTCCTCAGAGGAAATAATGACTTGGGGGAGATCTAAGGAAACATCTTCCAACTCTTCACGATCTCCTGAAATCCTGACGAAAGAGAAAAGTACTTTGGAGCTATTTAAGCTTCTCCATCCGTCACAAATTAAACTAACTTATTTGACTCAGCATGTTAAATCTGAAAAACTGGTATCAAGCAATGAAACATGCCTCCAACTTGTGTTGGAAGCAGTGGAAAGCCAATCTCTCAAAGGTGAGAATTTCCAGCAAGTTATATCCCCCATCTCATTTCTGCCTCATTTTGGCCAAAACATGGATGTTATCATGGTTATTGGTGGTGTGTCTGAGGCAGGTGATTATTTGAGTGAGTGTGTAGGGTATTTTATTGATGAAGATACTGATATTGATTGTTTCCTGATTGCTAATTTGTAGCCTATGACTATCATTAAGTGTTATAAATGTTGTACCTTGATGAAGGTATCTTTTCTTTTATGTACACTGAGAGCATATGCACCAAGACAAATACTTTGTGTGTCCAATCACACTTGCCCAATAAAAAATTCTATTCTATTCTAAGATAGATGGGTGAAAAGTGGTGAGAAGCGACAGAGGAGGTGACGGGTTTGTGTGTGTGTGTATGTGTGTGTGTGTGTGCACGTGTGCGCCTGCCCCTCCACGGTCCTCTCCCTGGGGACAGCCAGGGCTTCGCCACCTCCTATTTTCCTCAGAGGAGTGCCTCCAAGTCCTTGCGAAGGGGGACACACACACACATACACACACCCTGCCCTGTTGCCTCCACTGCTGCTTCTTTTGCTTTTTGCCATTCTTAAAGTTGATCATAAAGAGCTGGAAGATGTTTTCTTAAATATCTGACACTCCACCAATGACTTGAGGGGGATCTAAGGAAAAGTCTTCCAGCTCTTCACAATCGACTTTAAGAGTGGGGAGAAGTGGACTTCCGGTGGCGCCACATTCTTCGCTGGGCGCCTAATTAAGGCGCTCTGCACTGAATTTCGTAAAAGCTGGCGAAAACAGCGAAAAACAGTTGTTCGCCAGCTTCAATTTCTCTCCTTAGGAGAAAGGGAGAGGATAGAGTGGCGGGAGAGTGGTAGATCTCCCCAGAGGCTTTGTTTTGTTATGCAGAGCCCCGGAGGGTTGAGTCCCACTGTAATCCTGCCAAGCTCTGATCTTCGGCACGCTCCTGCAAAGGCAGGAAAAGAAGAAAGTGTCCATCTCTGCTTAATTGATTTTTTTCCTTGTGGATTTCTATATACAGACGGAACAAGCACGAGTGAAAAACTACTGGATTGCAAATATTTTTGATTTCTTGACTTCTACCTTTTAAACAGAGAAAATTCCCTTTTTGCTTTAACTGATTGCTTAAAATGGCATCTGAGAGGAAGTGAAAGTGAATTGAATCGAAAGTGGAAGCAGGCAGTGTAACTAAGAAGCTAAGAAACGCTACTTCTGGATTGTAACGAATTGAGCTCTCCTATACTTAAAGGGGAAAAGAGAAGTTTTTAAACTTAAATTTTGTGACTTTAAAAATTGAAATGGCTACTAAACCACCTAAGACTGCTGGCAGAAGGGGATCTGAAATAGCTTTGGAAGATTTGATTAAAGAGCAAAGAAAAGTATCTGCAGAGAGATTTAAGGAGATGATGGAAAAAATTATGGATAATAATGAAAAAATAAGAGAAGAAATAAAAAAAATAATAAAAAGATAAGAGAAGATATTTTGATGGCTTTTCAAGGTTTGGCAAATAGACTGGAGGGGTTGGAGGAGGAGGTGCAAGAAATAGTCCAGTCAAACCAGCAATTAGAAAATAAAATGGGAGGGATGCAAATAAAATTGGACAAAAATTAAGATCAAGTGGTGGTGATGCAGTATAGGATGATGGAAAGAGCTCTGAAAATTAGGGGATTACAGGAAGAAAAAGGTGAAGATTTTAAAAAAATCTTAACAGAAGCCCTGGCTGAATTTATTGAAATTGATCCACAAGAGGTTACTTATCAAATTGATAAAATTTATAGAGTTAATTCCTGGATTGCTAGGCAGAAGAAACTTCCTAGAGATATTGTGGTTTATTTTTTGAAAAGGACAGTGAGAAATCAGATTTTGCAAGTTGCATATCAGAAAAAGTTGAGAATAGCAGACCAGGAGCTGAAGGTTTTGAAAGAGATTCCTCCCAAGATGTTAAGGGATAGGAAGGATTTTATATTTTTTACACAAGAACTTAAAAAGTACCAGATTCAATTTAGATGGGAAGTTCCAGTTGGTTTGACAGTGTATTATCAAGAAAGAAGATATCGTATTGATACTGTGCTTAAGGCCAAAGATTTTCTTTCTACTGTGCTGAAAGTTGAAATAGAAGTAATAGAACAAAGAATTCAAGAGACCCAAATGGGTGTGGAAGCTGAGGTGACCTCAATGATGTTACCATCTAAAGAACAACCACAAGAACAAAGAGTGACCAGGGGAGCCCTTAAGCGTAAAGAAAAGGAGCAACAAACTCAGAGTAAAGGTCAGGATTCTGCTACAGAAGCAGTGGGAGGAGCAAGGCTGAAGATACGGGAGGAAGATCTTCAGCTGATTGTTCAAAAGCTTCAGGAGGCCAGTAATGGCAAATAAAATTCTGACTTGGAATGTTAATGGTTTGAATTCAGCTCAGAAGAGAAGAAAAATATTTCATTATTTGAAACAATTTAGAAATGATGTGATTTGCCTACAAGAAACACATATTAAATCATCAGATAATAAATACTTAATAAACTCAAAATTAGGTAAACATTTTGCTGCCTCAGCTTTGGATAAGAAAAATGGTTTAGTGGTATATTTGAGAAAAGATATACCAGCCAAGTTAATAGAGGCAGATACTCACGGAAGATATATTGCCATTGAACTTATATTAGAAACAAAAAAGACCCTTTTGCTTGGTATATATGCACCCAATCAGCAACAAGAAAAATACTACAGAATGTTGTATGACAAGCTGATTCTATGGGATTACAGATCGTGTATTATATTAGGAGATTGGAATGGAGTAATTGATACACGAAAGGACAAGAGAATTTCCTCTAAAAAGATACCTGCACATGCAAAGCTCCCTAAGTCTTTTTTTGAGATGATAGAAGATTTTGAGTTGAGAGATGTTTGAAGACTACGGAACTTGGAGGAAAGAGACTATACTTTTTTTTCTGATAGGCATCGATCTTTTTCACGTATTGATTTTATATTAACTTCTAATGATTTGCTTTCTAGGGTGAAGAAAACTAAGATATTTCCAAGATCTTTGTCTGATCATAGTTCTGTTTGGATGGAATTGCAATATGAAAAAGAAGGCAGAAGAACATGGAGATTAAATGAAAATTTGTTTAGATATCAGGATAATGTAAATCAATGTAAAAAGCAGATGAAAGAATTTTTTGATTATAATTTGAATAAGGAAATATCGATAGAAATGGTTTGGGATGCCAGTAAAGCTTTTATGAGAGGTGTATTAATATATATTAATAATAGACAGAGAAATAAGCAACAAAGACAGCGTAGGTATCTAGAAGAGGAAATTTATAAGAAACAACAATTATTAATACCAGAATATTATGGGCCGGAATAGCTCAGGCTGTTAAGAAGCCTGTTATTAGAACACAGTAGCCTGCAATTACTGCAGGTTCAAGCCCGGCCCAAGGTTGACTCAGCCTTCCATCCTTTATAAGGTAGGTAAAATGAGGACCCAGATTGTTGGGGGGGGCAATAAGTTGACTTTGTAAAAAATATACAAATAGAATGAGACTATTGCCTTATACACTGTAAGCCGCCCTGAGTCTTCAGAGAAGGGCGGGATATAAATGTAAACAACAACAACAACAAAAATACATAATCTGCATGATCAAAAACTTAAAGATGCAATAAAGTTATTACAGAGTCAATTTAATATGATAATGGCTGACCAGCTGGCAACAAATATACAATATGCCAAACATAATACTTTTTGTAATGCAAATAGACCTGGTAGGTGGTTAGCATACATTTTAAAGAAAAAACAAAAACAACGCACTATAGAAAAAATAGAATATAAAGGTAAAGAGAGATATCAACAGGATAAAATTAAAAAAGCTTTTTTGGAATATTACACAAATTTATACCTTAAAGATAATAAATTGAACAGGGATATTGATAATTATTTGAAGGAATATAAGGTTAAAAATTTAACTTTAGAACAAAGGGAAGAACTGAATCGGCCTATAACTTCTGAAGAAATTATTTTGGTAATTAAACAATTAAAAATGGGGAAAACTCCTGGTATGGATGGGCTTACAGTTAGTTATTATAGGAATTTACAGGATGAGATGTTAGGTCCACTTAAGGAATTATTTAATCAGATACAATTAGGAGGGGGAATTCCTCCCTCATGGAGAACTTCTTTTTTTCATTGATACCAAAAGAGGAACAGGATTGTTCTAAACCTGGGAATTATAGGCCAATTTCACTTTTAAATAATGATTATAAGATTTTTGTTAAAATAATAGCTAACAGATTAATGTTAATTTTACAGCGAAGAATTCATACTGATCAATCTGGATTTATAAAAGGGAGACAGATGAGGAATAATCTTAGGCAGATTGTTAATTTATTGGAGTATTTAGAAAAGAAAAATTTTATTCCAGCAGCATTTATTTTTCTTGATGCAGAGAAAGTTTTTGGTCAATTTCATTGGGATTTTTTATTTAAATTAATAGAAAAGATGCAATTTGGAGATGGTTTTGTAAGAATAATTAGGGCAATTTATGGAGAGCAAACAGCCCAGATTATAATTAATGGTAGCTTAACAGAATCTTTTAAGATTGCGAAAAGAACAAGATAGGGATGTCCTTTATCACCATTATTGTTTATTTTAACTCTGGAGCCATTATTGGATAAAATACGAGAAGTAAAGGAGATAGATGGAATTAAAGTTAGACAACATGAATATAAACTGAGAGCTTTTGCAGATGACTTGGTGATTACGTTGACAAACCCTATTAATTCAAGTATATCTCTGTTGGAAATAATTGATCGATATGGGAAGGTTTCTGGGTTTAAGGTAAATCAGAATAAAACAAAAGTGATAATAAAAAATATGACAAGACAACAGAAAGAAAAATTAGAGGAAATAACAGAATTTGAAATTGTAAAAAAGGTTAAATATTTAGGGGTTTATATTACATCATCAAATGTGAAATTATATAAGAATAATTATGAGGTTTTATGGCAAAAAGCTCAGAAGGAATTGATTGTTTGGAAAAAATTGAAAATTGTTGTTGTTGGGGAGAATAGCTGCTATCAAAATGAATGTTTTACCTACATTTTTATTCCTCTTTCAGATGATACAAATAATTAAGAAAGATAAAAATCTGGAGGAATGGCAGACTGGAATTAATAAATTTATATGGGAAGGTAAAAAAGCGAGGGTTAAAATGAAAATAATTCAAGATTCTCGGGAAAGGGGAGGTTTAAAAATGCCCAATTTTAAATTATACTACGAAGCAGCTGCTCTCTCTGCAATAAGTGATTGGTTTAATTTAACTGAGGAAAGAATTCTGAATATAGAAGGTTATGACTTGCTATATGGATGGCATGCATATTTAATTTATGACAAAAAAGTGGATAAGGCTTTTAAAAATCATGTGTTAAGAACTGCTCTTTTGCGTGTTTGGAAAAAATACCCATAAACTAAATTATAAGGTTCCTATGTGGGCAAGTTCTAGACATACAATAGAGAATATAAATATAGAACAGAATCAGGAAATGATTATATATAAAGATCTTTTGTATACTGAAAGAGGTAATTTGCAATTAAAATCTCTGCATGTATTAAAAGAAGAAGGGAAAAATTATACTTGGTTTCAATATGAGCCACTACATGCTCATGGAAGGAAGGAAGATCAGAAAATTGGTATAGTGCAGAATGAGGAAAATTTGGTAAACCAAATTAGAAATCAGTCTCAGGCGCATATAAAGAGATTGTATAATGTGTTACGTGAAATAGATTCTGATAGGGACTTGGTAAAAGACTGTATGATAAAGTGGGCACAAAATTTTCAGGAGCCAATATTATTGGAAACTTGGGAAAAAATTTGGGTTAGAAATGTTAAATTCACGCAGGCACAGAATTTAAGGGAAAATTTTTATAAAATGTTTTATAGATGGCATTTAGATCCTAAGAAACTATCGTGTATGTATCCAGATATGCAAGCAAAATGTTGGAGATGTAATTGTGATGACGCTACATATTTTCATATTTGGTGGACTTGTAAGGATATTAAGGGCTTTTGGATAAAAATTTGGTGGATTTTACAAAATGTTCTGAAAAAGAAGATAAAGTTCTTGCCGCAATTTTTTCTGCTGGGAATTATTACGGACTGTACAGTAATTGAGACTAAATTGATTTTAAATCTAATAACAGCGGCAAGATTACTGATAGGACAGTATTGGAAGAAAAAAGAAGTAGAAGAATGGATATTGAAAGTTGCCAGTTTGGCTGAGATGGCAAAAATCTCAGCCTTTTTGAAAGACAACACGCAAGAAAGATACTTAAAGGAATGGAAAAAATGGATTGACTATATTCAAAGTAGATATCAGACTAAGAGTTATCAGACTGCCTTTGAATGATTAGGATGTATTATTTCTGATTGTTTTGGGGTAAGTTAGGAACTGATGAGAATTGTAGGAGTATAATTGAGTTGGGAAGGAAAATTTTTTAGCATATGTTTGTTTTATTTTTAACTATACCTTGTGTTTGTTCCGGGAAGTCGGGGGGGGTAAGGGGTAGGGGGGTTTGTGAAGGGAGGGGGAGGGGGTGGGGGGAAAGGGGGGGAAATTTTGTAAAACTTTTTCAATTAAAAAAAAGAGTGGGGAGAAGCAGCAGCAGAGGTGACAGGAGCTTGTGTGTGTGTGTTTGTGACATACGGCTGCTTTCCCCTAGCACCGCTAATGTCAGCCTCCACTCCAATCCTCACATCCTTTTGTACTCTTTATATTCAGTAGTTAGATTGCATGGGGTTTTATGTGTAATGTAAATAGCTCATGAATTCAGTTTAAGTAGAGAGGGCCCTTTAAGAGTGTCGTCTGACATAGTTTGAATTCAACAGGAATGTTAGAGCCCGGGCTTTCAACGGACATTGCATTCCTGAGATGATTGACAGCCAGAGACCTGCGGAAGAAGATTACCATGGGGGCCGAGAAGGAGCTGGCATTGGACCAAACCTGCTGACTGTCAGGCCTGGAAACCATACTAGACTTTAGGGTTCCAGACGCTGCCACATTTTTCCCCTGAGGGAAAAATTGAGGGGTATGGTAACATTCTTCAAGCGGTCAAGGTCGGATGGTGTTCACATCTGCAGGAAGAGTGGCGAGAAGATATTCGAATGAACTGGAAGAACGTGGGACCATGTGACCATCAAAGGGGTCAGGGGGGTGGGACTCTTGGGGTTTGTATAACTGGGAAAAGAATCCGGAAGTTCAGTTTTGGAATTTCACTCATCGTGTGCCAGTTTCCTCATGCTAGTAAAGAACTCTGAAAGACAATGGCTTCTGAGTTTTTTTTATGTAGAAGAGGTTTTTCTGGAACCTTGACACTATTCCAAAACTCCTAACTTTCTTTTGCTTAATGATACCCTCTCCTCTGCTCAGAGGGGGCCCTTTAGGGGGGTGCTGGGCCTCAGCCTCCGCAACCTCCACAGCGGTGCAAAGACCCAGCGAAGATGGAAGGGCAGCAAGCTGAAAGCGTGGAAGTAGCACAGAAGTTGGAATCTGAGGATTTAGTTGAAATCACCTACTTCCCATCGGAAGATATGACTCAAAAACCTGAAGTGGTAGAGCCTGCTTGTCAGCTTGGTGTACGGCCCAAAGACTCAGATTCATGGGTAAGCTGTCGTTCGGGAGAAAACATTTCTCCGAGGCGGAATGGAGAGCCCCCTCCCTCTTCTCAACCTCGATGGAGGACAGTAAAACCCGGAGAATCGGGAGAGTCACTGGATTGGGACCTGACAAACCCCCTGAAATCCCAGTCCCTATTAGACCTCCCGGAAACTTTTGAGCATTTGGAAGTGAGGCCTCGTATAAGCTCACCCACCTCAAGAGCCTTTAGCTCAGCCTAAATTCACCTTCCCTCCCACCAGAGAGGGAGAAATTACTGAAGCTCAAAGCCGTTCCGATGAACGCAGGAGGACCTCCCTTCCCTCCTTCAGACGGCAGGGAGTTCAGGCAGCACCAGGGACTTGGGGGGAATCACAACTCCCCCCTCCAATTGACTTTTCCCGCCAACAGAGGCCTACACTGCTTCCTGCTGCTTCTATTCCTCCTAGTTGGGCATTTTATCCTGGACAAGGATGGATCCAATACCAATGGCGACCAGCAAGTTCAGCACCTTTCTTTCCTGGGGGCCCCAGGTCGATTTTTGCCTCGTCAACTGAAGCATTTCAAGGACTTCCTTCTCAGCAGCCAGGGGGAATTCCACCCCCCTTTACAACTCAACAACCAGCCACAATAGCAAGGCAAATCCCTCTTCAACCGCAAGCTAAACCCACCTGCACCCCCTCACCCAGCCCCTCCCCCTTTCAAACCAACATTTGATGGGAATCCACACCATCTGGCTTACTTTCTCAGCAGAATTGAGGCTTACATTGAACAATATAGACATCAATACCCATCAGAAAGAAGCCTAATCAACGCCATCTCGGATGGTATGAACGTGGGGCTAGCCTCAGAATGAATAGCTCAACTACACAATGAACGTGCACCAGAACTAAACGATGTTCACGGATTCATGGCACTGCTTCGCAACCGGTTTCAAGATGATGACCTAATTGCAGAATGTGAAACCACCTTAAAAACAATGAAGCAAGGTAACAGGCCTCTAAAACAATTTGTATGGGATTTCAGAAGGGTTGCTGGTAATCTTAGACATTGGCCAGATCGCATCCTCCTCCACTACTTCAAAGAGGCGATCAATCAAAACATCAGAAAAGCCTGCTCCACCAGAGGAATACCAGAACAACTAAATAACTGGTACAACGTGTCCATAGCTCTGGACAGAGAATTCAACCCCCTCCAAAGCCAATCACCAACTACAACTCCACAACGACCACCTACAAGACCCTCCCTCTTAAAACCAACCACACCCTCCACCTTTCAGCCTTCAACAATAATCAAATGCTCCCGTTGTGGAAAGTGACGCCCGATGTCCTAGCTTTCCACAACGGGAGCATTTGATTATTGTTTGCCCAGCCCCAACACCCCTCCCACAGTATCGCCCACAGTATGCTACCTGACCACGAAAACCCCCTCGAAAAAATCCGAATACCAGTCGCTTTGGGAGACAAGCCATAGACCTCCCTACTGACCCTCCGTCATCTGATTCACCTCCTCACGACTCAAACCAAGCAGAAAACGACCCAATGGTGAGTGCACCCATTCCTCCTTTTGCTATCAAAATAAACTTAATAATTCCAGGAGGAGGAGCCAAAAAAGATTTAGAGGCTATTGTGGACACAGGATGCACCAGATGCCTAATTTCAACCTCTACAGTCGCCCAACTCCGTATAAAAACATTTCCCTTGAAACACCCAATTAAATTCCACCAAGTAGATGGAACCTTGATTGGTGGCGTTCCAGCGACCCAAATCACACAACTGGTTCGCTTAGAAATTGGAGCCCATCATGAACTTATAAGATTCATAGTAATTCCAAAGATGTCAGAATCCATCATCCTGGGTTTAGCTTGGTTGGACAAATGGGAACCCACAATCAAATGGGAGGATGGATTCAGGAAAATTATATGGACTTTCAGACCCTTAGACCCAATTCCCCCTGCAGAAAAAAACCTTATCCAAAATGACCACCAGAGGGAACCAACAACCACCATATCCAATCCATCTCCTAATGAACCACGCATCCCTAAGGCATACATGGATTTATCAGACGTTTTTAGCGAGGATGAATGTAACCTCTTACCCCCCCACCGACAAACTGATTGCGCAATTGAATTGCACCCTGGGGCAAAATTACCAAAACCCAAAATGTACTCAATGACGCCAGCCGAAATGTCTGAACTAAGGAAATACATTGACACTAACCTAGCCAGAGGGTTCATTGAACCAGCAAAATCACCTGTAGCTGCGCCCGTGCTATTTAAACAAAAGAAAGATGGTTCGCTTAGATTGTGTATTGACTTCAAAAATATCAATGCAATTTGCATACAAAACACATACCCTTTACCACTTATGCACGATTTGTTGAACCACTTATCAAAAGGCAAAATTTTCACCAGATTGGATTTAAGGGAAGCCTATTACCGGGTCCGCATCAAGGAAGGTGATGAATGGAAAACGGCTTTCAACTGCCCCTTGGGCAGTTTCCAATACCGTGTCATGCCTTTTGGCCTCCAAGGGGCTCCAGCTGTTTTTATGCAACTAATTAATGAAACCCTGCACCCCCATCTCTACAATGGGGTTCTTGTCTACTTAGATGATATTCTTATCTACACAAACAATATCGAAGAACACATCAAATTGGTCAGACAAGTCCTTAAAAAGCTCCTAGCGGCCAAGCTATATGTCAAACTTTCCAAATGCGAATTCCATAAGGAATCCCTAGACTACCTAGGTTACCGGATATCAAACAAAGGTATCGAAATGGACCCAGGAAAAGTAAAAGCGGTGTTGGATTGGCAACTGCCACGCACACGTAAGCAACTTCAAAGTTTCTTGGGATTCGCAAATTTTTACCGCAAATTCATTCCTTCTTTTGCAGAAGTAGCTCTACCATTAACAGAATTGCTAAAAACTGGGCCATTACCCACCAAACCCAAACCTAACCAACCCCTACCTTGGACAATGGACTGCCAACGTTCCTTTGAACACCTGAAACGCCTATTCTCGATGGAACCAATTCTTCAACACCCAGATCCAAATAAACCTTTTGTGGTCCAAGCTGATGCAAGTGATGTAGCAGTAGCCGCTGTCTTATTACAACGGAATACCAACAACAATCTTATGCCCTGCGCGTATGTGTCTAAAAACCTGACGGACACTGAACGCAGATGGGCAGTTTGGGAAAAGGAAGCCTTTGCAGTGCGCTGGGCACTCCTCTCCTGGAGACACTTCCTTGAAGGAGAAAAGGAACCATTCGAGGTGTGGACGGACCACAAAAACCTCGAATACATAAAAACCCCTCGAAAGCTTTCTCCCAAACAAGTTCGATGGGCTCAGTTTTTCAAAGGGTTCCAATTCACCCTCAAATACATCCCCGGCGACCAAAATCTACTGGCTGATGCCCTATCTAGGAAACCACAATTTGACAGCCAACGCAAAGAGGTAATACATGCGATGATTCCCGATAGCGAACTGGCCAGCCAAGCACTTACTCGACCGCGATCACGCCGTAGTACTAACATCCCACCAAATAAACTACTAGCGGAATTAAAATCAGCACTCACTGACGATGTGTTTTGACCCAGATTCCTGGACCCGGACTCCTGGACTCGGATGATTCAGAAAGTGAGGGAGAAGACCTGGCAAGCCCTGCTTCTCTTGAGCCCTTTCCCTCCCTGGCACCCACTCAAAGGGAGGAGGAGGGGCCGACAAGACCTGATTCTCTGGAGCCTTCTTCTGATTTGGCAATGCCCCAAGAACAGTTTTGGAGTGATGCAAGACTGCGCAGGCGTGACCGGCGCGCGCAGCAGAAGCAGAGTTGGGATAAAGCCAAGTCATAATTGTCATGCAGTGATATCTGCAGAGACTATAAATAGGAGGCGGGACTTCCTGGTTTTTTGTCTTGGACAAAGCAATGAATTTGCGCGGGCAAACTGTATCAATGGAGGGAAGAATATATTTGTGAGTAATTCTGGCCTTATCTATAATTTCCTCGTTATCTCCAGAAACTTGGCAGGCCCGTGGGTAGACGTGGCCAGGACATCTATTTATGTAAATAAAAGGAGAAAAGAAGGCCTCTGACTGACTCTTTGCTGGGAGTATTGGGGGGAGGGAAACAGAACACGATGCTTGGTTTAAAGAAAACTTGCCAGACCTCACCTTAAGGGATGGAATATCCTGGAAGGGAACCAAGATTTATGTACCCGTCGCTATGCGGCTGCCTATACTACAGAGAAGCCATGACTCTCGCCTAGGAGGTCACTTTGGATTTTTAAAGACTCTCCACTTGGCTAGAAGACAATTCTGGTGGCCAAAAATAAATCAGATGTCGAAGACTATGTCCGGAGCTCTGCTACCTGCGCCACCATGAAGTCCAGACCAGGGAAACCCCCTGGATCCTACAACCCATAGCCGAACCCACCAGACCCTGGGAAGAGATTGCCATGGATTTTATTGTTGAACTCCCACCTAGTGGGGGTAATACGGTGATATGGACCATAGTGGACTTGTTCTCTAAACAGGCCCACTTCACTGCGTGCAGCGGATTGCCATCGGCGAGAAAATTAGCAAAGCTCTACGTCAAACACATCTACAGACTGCATGGAGTTCCTAAAAGGATAATATCTGACAGGGGTGTTCAATTCACAGCCAAGTTCTGGAGGGAGTTCCTACGGTCCATTGGGTCATCTCAAGGACTTAGTTCTGGGTTCCATCCGGAGACCAACGGGGCAGCTGAAAAATTAAACTTGATGGTGGAACAATACATACGGTATTATGTAAATTACCAACAAGAAAACTGGTCAGATTTGTTACCATTTGCAGAGGTCGCATATAATAATGCTGTACACAGCAGCACGGGGTTAACCCCTTTTTAAGTAACCACCGGCATGGACTTCGTTCCAATGCCTGAACTCCCCGTGCAACCCCCCACTTCCGTTTCCCTAACGGACTGGATGAATTCGTTGAAAAAAGGTTGGGAAAATACAAAAAAGGCCTTAGCTGTGACAGCTCGGAATTACAAAGCCCAACCTGACAAACACCGTTCCCTTCAACCCCCTTTTCGTATTGGAGATAAAGTCTTTTTATCTACTAAGTATCTGAGGTTGAGAATACCCAGCAGAAAATTCAGTCCAAAATTTTTGGGTTCTTTCCCCATTGTAAAAATTATTAATCCCTTTACCATCCAACTCAAGCTCCCTCGAATGTTGGGGAAGATACACCTGGTATTCCATACCAGCTTATTAAAATCTGCAAGACAGTCTGGTCTGAGACCTCAACCTGCTGCTCCCCCACCACCCTTGATAATCCAAGGTGAAACCCACTATGAAATCAAGAAAATCCTTGACTCTAGACTATACAGAGGTCAATTACAATATTTAGTCCACTGGAAGGGATATCCATTATCTGAATCTACTTGGGTCAAAAGTTGGAAAGTAAATGTGGACAATTTGATTAAACAATTTCACGACACTTTCCCTGACAAACCTAAAAAACCTCTTGGAGGGGGGAGGGGGAGGGGGGGTAGAAGGGAAGTGTGGACCACTGACACTCTTCTTTATTAACTCTTTGTTTTCTTTCCTAGGATATAGCTTCTTTTCCGAGGGGGGACACCTGTCAGGCCTGGAAACCATACTAGACTTTAGGGTTCCAGACGCTGCCACATTTTTCCCCTGAGGGGAAGAATGGGGGTTGAGGGGTATGGTAACATTCTTCAAGCGGTCAAGGTCGGATGGTGTTCACATCTGCAGGAAGAGTGGCGAGAAGATATTCAAATGAACTGGGAGAACGTGAGACCATGTGACCAGCAAAGGACTCTTTGGGGTTTGTATAACTGGGAAAAGAATCCGGAAGTTCAGTTTTGGAATTTCATTCATCGTGTGCCAGTTTCCTCATGCTAGTAAAGAACTCTGAAAGACAATGGCTTCTGAGTTTTTTTTTATGCAGAAGAGGTTTTTCTGGAACCTTGACACTGACCTCTTGGGGGGAGGAGGGATTAACAATAGGATATGGAATGTTAGCCATGTTTTGTCTCAGATTCAACTTTATACTGCTGCAGTCAAGATGTCTCTAGTAAAAGTACTTTTCTTTATTTGCAAATGAAGTCAAGGTGTATTCTTTCCTAGATATAATCAGAGGCAGCCTGACATTAAGTTGAATCTCACAGCATGTCGACCAACCAGGATTTTAATCAAAATACTGAGGGGGCCGACAGAAAACCTTTGATGGGAAGCCAGCCAGCTGCTGAACTGGGGGAGACGACCGGAGGTATTTCTTCTGTCAGTTTTAACCCTGAACTGGAGGATTGCAGAGCCCGGGAGCTGGAGCAATTGCAGCTGGAAGAAGAGAGGAGGCTACCAGACTTCAAAGAACCTCCCTCTGGAGTAACTACAAGGAGAAAGGGGAAACCACACAGTTTTTTCGAGTGGATAGAGGAGCAGAAGATCAGAGACAGCCTCCAGTTGGAAGAGGCATTGCGTTTTTTTCGTGAAGTGAAAGTAAGGCAAGCTGCTCGCCAAAGGTATGAATCCCCTATTCGGTCCTCCAGGGGGAGGGAGAAGAGGAGGAAGAAACTGCAAAGGGGCCCGCTGGAGGTGTTGCCCAGGGCGTAGAAATTTTGGAAGGCCCAGAGCCAGAAAACCCCTTCCCAGAGACAGCTGAATCGGATGGAGGGTGTATGCCACCTGCTGACCAAGTGAGGCTGCGCAGAGGAAGGAAAAAGCCAAAAATCCCCCCCATATCTGGGAAATTCGATGGAAATGCCAAGGTGTTAGTGAATAACCATATGATGGACTGGGGAGAAGATTATTGGTCACAGGCAGCACAAGTTAGAGCTGTGACCCAAAACCTAACAGGAAGAGCAACTGCGTGGTTTGTGTCATTATATAGCAGCCACTCCCCCTTACTGCAAAACTATGAGCATTTTATGACTGCACTGAGGAGGAGGTTTGTTGCGATATTATGCCATATGAACCCCTTTATGAAATTGTTTATAGAATTACTTATGTGCAAATATAAGCATGAGCACTCTTTGAGAAATTGCTTGTATCAGCATAAGTAAGTCTGGCTAATTTTATCATGTAAGCAGAAATCTGTTTGATGCCAAGGTTGCAAGGATGTATGCCTGCAAATGTATCAACACTTTCGTGATAGCCACAGGACATTCCTTTTCTGATAAAGTTTCCTTTTACAAAGCTGCTTAGAAGTTTCTCCTACACACAATTATATGAGATTTATTAGTATGTGGAGTTGGGATGTTACAAGATGAATTCATGTTTGTTACTGTGATTTTGCTACATAAGTTTCTTGATGTTTTAGAATGTGCCTTTGTTGCTATGTGATTTATGCATGCAAGCCTGCCTTTGATGTAGACGCCTTCTGATAAGATTCCTAATAAAAAGAGAGGCTAGGATTTTGTTCGAAGCTCTCTCACCCTGAGAAAAACTGCGTGTTTGTCTCATTTCCCTCATGAGAAGCCCACCAAATGCCTGATGCGTCGGCAAATGGTGACCCCGACGTGATCCAGCCAAAAAGAAATACGACCCAGCCTCTCTTTCCTTTTTTTTTTTTTTCAACGTGATTCTGCAAAAAGAATACGTCCTTCACGTGATTGCTAAGGCAATACGTCTCTTGGACCTCCTGTGCTCCAAGAATGCTTTCCTTCAACGTGGTTCTGTCAAGAGCGCGTTCCTCGGCGTGATTGCTAAGGCGATACGTCTCTTGGACCTCCTGTGCTCCTCACCCGGTAGTGGTTACGCGCGCTCAGGAATCGTTGGTGAAGACGTTTTCCTTTCGTGAGTATGGGAGGAGGGCTCTCTAAGAAGCAGGCCGTGCATCTGCAGGAACTTAGGGAGTTGACCAAGACTGCTATTTTTCTTTTAAAAAATAATGGAAAAACACTTCCATTAATGTCCAAAAAAGATATTGCTAAATTGCTTCGTTATATTTGGAAAGATGTTGCTAAATTGCTCCGTTATATTTGGAAACAATATCCGGCTTATCCCGAAGAGGGCTCATTAAAAGTGAGCACTTGGAGACGATTAGGTGCATGTCTCCATGGGTTTCCCAGAGCCCCCCCCAAAATTCTGTCCACATTGGCAACTTATCATGGAATGTCTTTTAATCCATGAAAAGGTTCTGCCAGACACGTCACCTACAAATTCTGCTCAAAATTCTCAATCACCACCACCTCCGTATCTGCACGCAGATGAAACTTTCATGGAGGGTAACATTAATGAATTAAACTGCTGAGTTTTCTCAGACAACTTCCCCAGGTCTGTAAATGTTGTTTGATGATGTGTGTGCTTGTGTATGTATGTATGTGATCATTTTCAGACCTGCATAAGAATTGTAGAGATAATTGTGATGCTTGATTTGCATGTAATGTGTGTATGTGCAAAACTCATTGAGAAGGTGTGAGATTTCTGTGTTGTCTTTTGGATTTGCAAGAAATGTGTGCATGTGTTAGAAATTGTCTCTGCATGTGTGTGTGTGTGCATGTGTGTGTGTCCAGTGTGTGTGTCTGTGTGTGTATCTGTCTGCATAAATTCCGTATGCAAGCAGCCAGGTACTTTTGGAAAAATAAAAAAATGTATTTTTCCTTTTGCAAGCAAGTGAGTTACTTTTGGACATTTTTTTTTCTCTTCATATGCATGAGAGTGTCTTTGTAAGCAGTGAGTTACTTTTAACTTTTTTCTCTGTCCTCGCTGCCTTATCTTAATTCCCCCCCTTACTCCCTGTTTGTGCCAGGGAAAAGGGTGGGCGACGGGGGAAAACTATTCACCCCCACTCCATTTTTTTTCTCTCTTTTCTTTCTTGTCTGAGAAGGGAGGGACAATTAGGCTCTCTGGAAGCATTGCTTTTGTAAAAAGCTATGTAAAAAACTATGCAGACATATTTTCTTTTTAACCCTGAAAACAATTTTGATTTTAATTTTTAATCATGCATACAATTTTGCTTTTGCTTTTAATTTTTATTTTTTATTTTTTCTGGAACTTTTTGAGGTTTAAACTGCCTGATTAAACCTATACCTTTATAAATGTTTTCAAAGCACTGAGTTGACTCAAAATGTTTCATTTAGCATTGTATTTTTGAAACTGTTAACATACATAATAAGAGTTAGAAGGGACCCCTGGAGGTCTTCTAGTCCAACCCCCTGCCCAGGCAGGAAACCCTACAGCATTTCAGACACATGGCTATCTTCTTATGTATGGATGCATTTTTTTTATCTGTTTTTTGGAAAATGCACTCAGGTTTTCCACATAAACAGACTCACTCTAAAGCTTTTGCCATGTTTTTCTTTTTTGAATCCGACTCAGCGTGCCTCTTATTTGTTGTTTGTATTGTTTCTTTTTCTTTTTTAGCTGCACAATATGTGCCCTGTTTTAGGAACTATTTCAGAGATGAGTTAGAAAGTTATAGGATGTGATAAGTTAGAAGGTTACAGAATGTGAAGAGAAAGTTAGGAGGAAGTTTTGATACTAGTGCTGAGAAAGTTTTAGGAAGTTAGAAAAGCAAGTAAGACAGATGGTGATTTTGCTAAGATATAAGGTGGTTTGTTTTTGAAAGTTTTTGATAGCATGGATTTGTTAGTGACCAACTTCCACACATGAATAAAAAGGGTGGGAGTTGGGTTTTTATTGATTGTTTGTCTTTTTCTCTGTCTTCTACATAGTACCTTTGTTAAAAAACAAAACTGAGATTTGTGTGTAAACCCCTCCCCAAGTTGTGTCATCTCTTCTTTGTCCCTGCTTTTAAAAATGACTTTTCACCCAGGTGAACAGAGTTCAACTTTCTTTCTTCTCTGTACTGTCAGACAAATGGCTTCTCAAAACTTTTCTGATGAACCTTTCAATCCCATCTTAGACAGTCTATATGTCACTCAAATTGTTAGCTCTCTCTATGAGTCATATCTGGCTCCCTCCCTCGATGCAGAACTGCTATCTTTGTTTAACTACAGACACTCATTTCTGCTCGACATCTTCCTTTTCATGTTTCACACATTCGAAGCCACCAGCCTCTGCCTGGAATACTTCAAAAAGGCAATAATGTGGCTGCTGCTGCAGCTGCCGCTGCCTCTGCTAGTACCTTACTATCTGTTCTCTCTCTCTCTCCCCAATCTCCCTGGGACAGTCACTCCTATTTTCATCAAAATAAAAAAGGCGCTCATGAAACAATTTGGCTTAACGGCTGCTGAGGCATCTGATAATACAACAATGCCCTACCTGCAGCCGCCAAGGTAACTCTCTTCCGATGGGGGTCAACCCCAGAGGAACAGTGGCCTGTCAAGTTTGGCAAATGGATGTTACTCAATATCCATCCTTTGCTCCATGGAAATTCTTGCATGTATCGGTGGATACCTTCTCAGGCTTCATCATGGCCACCCCTCAAAGGGGAGAAGCCACTAAACATGTAATCAATTATTTTATTCGGACCTTTGCATCGCTGGGATGCCCCAAAGAACTAAAAACAGATAATGGTCCCGCCTACACCAGTGCTGCCTTTGCAGACTTCTGCGGGCGGTGGAACATTACTCACAAATTCGGAATTCCATACAACAGCCAAGGTCAAGCTCTGGTAGAACGCGCCAACCAGACATTAAAAACAGCCCTTGACCGGTACACCAAACAACAGGGGAAAAATGCCCCTGGTCTCCCAGCAGTGCAAGATACCTTGAATCGTTGTTTATATGTGTTGAATTTTTTAAACTTAACTGGACAACCGCTCGCGACCGCTGCAGAGCGACATTTTTCCCCTCCCCCATCTGCAGGTCTACCCAAACCACAGGTATACTACCGCGAATTACCTGACCTGACATGGAGAGGGCCTGCTGATCTCATCACCTGGGGTCGAGGTTACGCAACCGTCCAGCTACCGGACCGAGTGCTTTGGGTTCCAGCCAGACACACCAGACCGTATTTGGTTAAAGACGGTTCCCTTCAGCCATGCCTCAACTAGGAAGAATACTGTGGTTACCTGTTGCCCTTCAGCTACTGAACATTGCCTTCTACACCTCTAACTGTGCGCAACTCAATCCTCACCAGCCCAAAAACTTAACGTGGGAAGTATTGGACACACACCTAGACATCCTGAACTCCACTTCATCCATAGCGGTGCTAGGATCCTGGTTTCCTGACTTGTACTTTGACTTTGGCGTAACGATGGACACCACCATTAGCCACAAATGGACAAAAATCTCTAACCTCCCTCTCAGAAATGGTCATACAAAACAGAAAGGGAGGAGAAGGGGGACCCTTTCTCATGTCTTTTAAACATGTAACGATCAAAAGACTTTTTAAGACAGTTGATTTTTTCTTGTTTTATGTATTCATGTAAAATTTGTATTTTGAGATTTCTGTCATGCAGCGAACATCCAAATCAACGGTGAGACCTTGTGGGTCCCTGGTCGACATATCCGTCCCTACCATCAAAAGATTGCAATTGACTCTTTTCTTCCTACAAGAGACATCTACCGCTCCTTTGGCCTTCTCTTCGTCCAAGAAGGTGGATTATGTATGGCTTTAAGAGAAGAATGCTGCTTCTATGCTGACCATCTAGCATTGTACAGGACTCAAAGAAAAAACTAAGAGACTTAACTTTGATATGATTTACAAGCTATTATAGTTGTAGTTGGTATGATTGCATTAGGATGTATAATTTTACCTTGTATTCTACCTATTTTTGTTAGAACAATTTCTAAAAGTTTATCTTTACTGGCTATTGAAGAACTTGAAGATGATTACACCCAAACTGCACCTAACAATTTCTGCCTGGTTGACGAATAAGAAATAGACAAGGATAGTATGGCTAATATTTGTGTTTACACCAACATGAAACCGACGGATTGTCTGGTCCTAAAAAATAAAAACAGAGGAGATGTTGCGATATTATGCCATATGAACCCCTTTATGAAATTGTTTATAGAATTACTTATGTGCAAATATAAGCATGAGCACTCTTTGAGAAATTGCTTGTATCAGCATAAGTAAGTCTGGCTAATTTTATCATGTAAGCAGAAATCTGTTTGATGCCAAGGTTGCAAGGATGTATGCCTGCAAATGTATCAACACTTTCGTGATAGCCACAGGACATTCCTTTTCTGATAAAGTTTCCTTTTACAAAGCTGCTTAGAAGTTTCTCCTACACACAATTATATGAGATTTATTAGTATGTGGAGTTGGGATGTTACAAGATGAATTCATGTTTGTTACTGTGATTTTGCTACATAAGTTTCTTGATGTTTTAGAATGTGCCTTTGTTGCTATGTGATTTATGCATGCAAGCCTGCCTTTGATGTAGACGCCTTCTGATAAGATTCCTAATAAAAAGAGAGGCTAGGATTTTGTTCGAAGCTCTCTCACCCTGAGAAAAACTGCGTGTTTGTCTCATTTCCCTCATGAGAAGCCCACCAAATGCCTGATGCGTCGGCAGAGGTTCAAGGACCCCCTGGCAGAGCAGAAGGCCACAGGCCGGATGAAAACTATCAAGCAAGGGAAGAGACCAGTGGCTGACTACAGCCAGGAGTTCAGTGATCTGGTTCCCCTGATGAGAGGATGGTCGGAGGTGACCCTTGTGGACATTTACAAAGATGAACTGAATGGAGATCTGTATGAATTGTGCCGGGCACGGGCCTCTCCAACCACATTGTATGGCTGGTACACCCTGGCAGCGGAGATGGAAATCGAGCTAGCGAAGGATTGTAGCCGAAGAGAGCGTGCTGGAAGGCCAAACCCTGCCCATTTTCCTAGAGGTCCTCCAAGGGACACCCTTACTTCAGAGAGTGGGAGGCAACGCTCGACTGTGTGCTACAGATGTGAAAAGAAGGCCATCGAGCAGCTGACTGTCGGGTGAAGCTGGTGCCTAAGACGACCCCTAGTGGTGGAAAGGAACCAGTGAAACCAGATGCTAAGGCGCGAAAGCCGGCAAAAGTGGGAGAAGGCGTCAATAAGAAGGCCACTCCCATCAGGGAGGAGCGTGGAATGCCGACCGAATCCGATGACTGCGAAACCACATCAGAATCCGATGAAGATTTTCTGATGAGTTGGACACGGGGTCCTTTGAACATCCCGGTCAAACTGCATGTCCCCTCTTTGGGTAATAAGGGGGAAATGCTAGCGCTTCTAGACTCTGGGTGTACTAGATGCATCATCAGTCCCGAGGTAGTAGAGAAAATGGAACTAAAACTGAGAACCCTACATAGGCCCATAGCCTTTGCCCAGTTGGATGGCTCTGTGGCAGGGGGAGGACCCGCCCATTTTGTAATAGAACACATAGAAATGATGATGGGAGACCATTGTGAGGTCCTAAACTTCATAGTAGCCCCGAGGATGGACCAACCCCTGTTGCTAGGTTTGTCATGGCTGCGGAAGTGGAACCCCCATATTAACTGGAAGACGGGAGTCTTACATTTTCGCTCCAAGACGCTAAGAGGGGAGAAAAGAGAAACCAAGAAGGGATCTACTGTGGCCGTGCCCCATGACGTGATGGGGGCAATGACAGAACGGATAGAAGGGGAGGAAAGGATACCTAAGGAATACTGGGACTTGCGAGAAGTCTTTAGTGAGAAAGCATCAGATGTTCTACCTCCCCATAGGCCTACTGACTGCGCAATAGACATACTCCCAGGGGTAAAGCTTCCAAAACCAAAAGCTTATCCCATGACCCAAAAAGAATTGGGGGAGCTACGTAAATTTATAGACAAAAACTTAGAGCGGGGGTTTATCCAACCGGCTAGGCTTCGTGTGGCCGCACCAGTGATGTTCCGAGAAAAGAAAGATGGCTCTTTTCGTCTTATAGTTGACTATAGAAACCTTAACACGATATGCGCCGAAAACGTATACCCCATGCCGCTCATGAAAGACATGTTAGCGCATCTAGCGAAAGGAAAGTTTTTCACCAAACTAGACCAGCGAGAGGCTTACTACAGAGTTCGTATGAAGGAAGGGGACGAATGGAAAACCGCTTTCAACTGCCCCCTGGGAGGCATTCAGTTTCGAGTACTGCCATTTGGACTGCAGGGGGCGCCCGCAGTTTTCATGCAACTAATAAATGAAATACTCCATCAACATTTGTTTAAAGGGGTTCTTGTTTACCTTGATGATATACTTATCTATACAGAAACAATGGAAGAACATATTAAACTAGTAAGAGCAGTTCTCAAAAAATTATTATCCGCAGAACTTTATTGCAAACTATCCAAATGTGATTTCCATCAAACAAAAATAGACTACTTAGGGTACCGCATATCAGTGGATGAATTGTAAATGGACCCTGAGAAAGTAAAAGCTGTCTTGGAATGGGGCCCCCCACGCACTCGCAAACAGCTGCAAAGTTTCTTGGGATTCACGAACTTTTATCGTCAATTCATCCCCTCCTTTGCTCAAATTGCTTTGCCAATCACCAACCTCTTAAAAACTAAAGGAGATACAAAACCCAAACCATCATTACCTCTCGAATGGACTATGGAATGTCAAGCAGCGTTTGAAAAACTGAAACGACTATTTGCTGCTGAACCGATTTTAAACACCCCGACATGGATGTTCCTTTTGTAATACAAGCAGATGCTAGTGATGTAGCAGTCGGAGCCGTTTTGCTCCAAAACAATGCCGATGGTAAACTACAACCTTGTGCTTTTACTTCTCGAAAATTGACTGAAACAGAAAGAAGATGGGCTATTTGGGAGAAAGAAGCTTTTGCAGTTCATTGGGCTCTTCGCACCTGGAGACAATTCTTAGAAGGTTCTAATCATCCTTTTGAAGTTTGGACTGATCACAAAAATCTGGAAGCGCTAAAAACTCCTAGAAAACTTTCGCCTAAACAAGCCCGCTGGGCTCAATATTTTAACCATTTTAATTTCACCTTACATTACATTCCCAGGGGAAAGAACTTTTTGGCAAATGCTCTTTCACGTCTGCCCTAATACAATGGTACACGCTCCGACATGGTTCGCCCAATACTTCCCATTCAGCAGTTAGCAGCTCTGGCTATAACCCGAAGTCATACCAAAACCGAGACATCACTGCCAGATGAATTAACTAAGTTGTTTAAAGACGCTTTGAACTCCGATGACTGGTTCTTGGCTCATTCGCACGAATGCACGCTCCGTGATAGACTAGCTTGGATTGGAGCAAAACTATATGTTCCTCTATCACTCAGAGAAACCATCCTACAACGATGCCATGATGCTAAAATGGCAGGACATTTTGGGCTTGTGAAAACCTTGCACCTTCTTAAAAGACAATTTTGGTGGCCAACTTTTAAAAAGGACATTCAATTGTATATAGCAAGTTGCCCTGTTTGCGCATCATCTAAAAGGCCTCCAGGAAAACCTCCTGGATTACTTCAAACAGTAGCCCAGCCAGGAGCTCCATAGAAAGAAATATCCATGGATTTCATAGTGGAGCTACCCGAAAGTGCAGGCAATACTGTAATCTGGGTAGTCACAGACCTTTTCTCCAAACAAGTCCATTTTATTCCATGTTCCAAAATACCCTCTTCAAAGACTCTGGCAAAATTGTTTGTGCAACACATTTATAGACTCCACGGAGTTCCTGAACGCATCATCTCAGATCGAGGAGTTCAATTCACTTCTCAATTTTGGAAAGAATTTTTGCGACTGATTGGCTCCGCCCAAGGATTAAGCTCCTCCCATCATCCCCAGACTAATGGAAGTTGTGAACACTCAAACTTGGTACTAAAACAATATTTACGTTGTTACATTAACTATCAACAAGACAATTGGGCAGACCTACTACCTTTTGCAGAAGTAGCCTACAATAACTCAATTCATAGTAGCACGGGATTTACTCCTTTTAAAGTAGCTTCAGGCCAAGACTTTGTTCTCATCTCGGAACTTCCAAAGAAAAAAAACCACAGTTTCCTCCTTGTCAGAATGGATAGATCAAATACAAAGCACATGGAAAATGACTCGCAAGGCGATCGATGACGCTCACCGTGCACATAAAAAACAAGCGGATAAAAAAAGATCCCCTGAGAACAAGTACCAAGTTGGAGATAGAGTTTATCTCTCCACCAAATATTTACAAACCACTCAAAAATCTAAAAAACTGGGACCTAAGTATGTGGGACCTTTCCCCATATTGAAAATTATCAACCCCGTGACTGTACAGCTAGAATTACCAAAAACACTTAGAAGAATTCACCCCGTTTTCCATGTTTTCCATTTTGCTTTCTTGCCTTTCTTTTTCTTTGGGATGGTTTTAGTTGCTACCTCTTGTACAATGTTGCGAACCTCCGACCATAATTCTTCAGGCACTCTGTCTATCTGATCTAATTCCTTAAATTTATTTGTCACCTCCACTGTATATACTGTATATTCATCAGGGATATGATTTAGTTCATATCTGAGTGATCTAGTGCTTTTCCCTACTTTCTTCAATTTAAGCCTAAATTTTGCAAAGAGAAGCTCATGATCTGAACCCCAGGCAGCTCCTGGTTTTGTTTTTATTCACTGTATAGAGCTTCTCCATCTTTGGCTGCAGAGTACATAGTCAATCTGATTTCTGTGTTGGTTGTCTGATGATGTCCATGTGTAAAGTCGTCTCTTGGGTTGTTGGAAAAGAGTGTTTGCTATGACCATCATATTCTCTTGACAAAATTCTATCAGCCTGTGCCCTACTTCATTTTGTACTCCAAGGCCAAACTTGCCTGTTATTCTGGTTATCTTTTGGCTTCCTATTTTAGCATTCCAATTCCCCATGATGATAAGGACATCATTTTTGGTGTTAATTCTATAAGGTGCTGTAAGGCTTTATAGAACTAGTCAATTTCATTCTCTTCTGCACCAGTGATTGGGGTATAGACTTGGACTATTGTGATATTGAATGGTTTGCCTTGGATTCAAACTGAGATCATTCTGTCATTTTGGGGATTGTATCCCAGTATTGCTTTTCCTACTCTTTTATTGATTATGAAGGATTCTTGCCCGCAGTAGTATATCTGATGGTCATCTGAATTAAATTTGCTCATGCCTGTCCACTTTAGTTTGCTGATTCCTAAGATGATGTTCAGTCTTGTCATCTCTTGTTTGACCACGTCCAGCTTGCCTTGATTCATTGATCTTACATTCCAGGTTCCTACGGAGAAAAAATATTTACAGCATTGTACTTTCCTTTCACTACTAGATACATCCACAGCTGAGTGTCCTTTCAGCTTTGGCTCAGTTGCTTCATTCTTTCTGGCACTACTAGTATTAGCCCTTTGCTCTTCCCCAGTGGCATATTGAACACCTTCCGACCCGAGGGGTTCATCTTCTTGCATCCTATCTTTTTTTCTTTTTGTACTGTCCATGGGGTTTTCATGGCAAAGATACTGGAGTAGGTTGCCATTTTCTTCTCCAGTGGATCACATTTTGTCATAACTCTCTGCTATGACCGGTCTGTCTTGGGTGTCCCTGCACGGCATAGCTCATAGCTTCATTGAGCTACGCAAGCCCCTTCGCCATGACAAGGCAGTAATCCATGAGGGGACCTCTATTTTATCCTTTAGTAAATAGCAGAACCCAAAACTGCTGTAGACATCTACAAAGACCAACAAATATTTTGTTCCTCCCAAACTGGCTTGCATTGGCCTAACCAAATCTGCATGTACCAGCTCTAGAGCTCTTGTTGTCTGCCTTGTGCACTTGCTTACTGGGAATGCCTTGGACTTTGATGATTTGCATTCTGCACCGTCCAAATATGCCTTACATCCCTTTAAATTTAATCCTTCTGCAAACTGGTCCATCCCTTGCAAAACTTTGAAGCTGGCATGGCCAAGCTTACTGTGCAAGAGATGAACACATGAATCATGTTGTGGCACATTCCCAAATGTTTGTGCACATTGAACCTTTTATTTTATTTATTTATTTATTTTTATTTACATTTATATCCCGCCCTTCTCTGAAGACTCAGGGCGGCTTACATTGTGTAAGGCAATAGTCTCATCCTATTTGTATATTTATATACAAAGTCAACTTATTGCCCCCCCAAAAAAATCTGGGTCCTCATTTTACCTACCTTATAAAGGATGGAAGGCTGAGTCAACCTTGGGCCTGGTGGGACTAGAACCTGCAGTAATTGCAAGCAGCTGTGTTTAATAACAGGCTTCTTACAGCCTGAGCCACACCGCGGCCCTTTTGTCCTTGCAACACATAAAGATTATCCTCTTTTATTCCCTGTGCACATACATTCCCATTTCTCTTTATGAGATACCTCCCATTTGCAAATGTGATCTCAATTCCTTGCTTATCTAAACAGGAGACCCTCAGCAAATTTTGTTCCATTTCAGGCACACATAATATATCTTTAAACCTTGTTTCCAAATATGGAATTTGCACGCTGCTGCTTCCAATGACTTTAGCCTTGTGGCCATTTGCCAAGGCTACTGTATTTCCTCCAGCTGCATCCATTCTGAAAAACAATTTAGAATTGTTAACAATTGTTTGACTTGCACCATTATATATCAACCATTTTTCTCTGCTATTGTAATAGCTAACTTTTGCAACAGCAATTTGTCTATTCTGTAATTGTCTTCCTTGCAAATAATTCTTGTCTTGCAAATAACTCTTTTTCTTTTGCAAACAGTCCTTCTTTAAATGTGTTCTTTCACCACAAATGAAACTCATCTGTTGTTGCTGTTCTTTCTGCTTGCAAAGTCTTTCCTGGGTTGTAATCTGATATCTTTGGCTGCTACTTATCTCTTTGGAAACATCTTGTCTGTTGCTAGGGTCTCTGCAGATAGCCAGCCTGTGGAATTTTTCCCTCTTCTCACTCTGCTCCTTGGGCCCCCACCTCAGGAATTTTTCCTCGTGGCTCTTTCTATAATGGTGTTTGTTCTCCCCAGCAAACAAACAAGCTTTTAAAGCTTCCAAATGCAACTCCTGTTCTGGTTTGCTCTCAGACATTGTAGAAACAATGTCCCAAGTTTCATCAAGACTGTTTTACACTAACAGCACCTTCTGGGACTCAGGGATCTGCATCCCACACTGTTCTAACTCCATAAACAATGTTTGCAGTTGTACAAAATGCTGTTCCACAGATTCTCCTGGTTGCAAACAGGCTTTGTACAATTTTCTTGATAATTGAACAATATAGCATACAGACACACTCACATGCACAGTTCTTAATTTCAGCCAGACCTCCTTTGCAGTTTTTAAATCACCTACATTGAGAAATTATTCATCTTCTAAACTCAAGATGATATAAGCCATTGCTTTATCATGTTGCCTCTGCTCTGCAGCTGTAAATGGTGCCGGTGGTGGATTAATAACCATATCCTTCAGCTCCTTTGCCTTCAGGAAACATTCCATCTTTGCTGCCCAAATAATATAGTTCTTCTGTCCCAAACGAGGCAGAGAGCTCTCCTTAAATTCAACAGCAGCCATCCTGCAAAAACCTTCTCTGCCTGGTTTCTCACACAGGCAGTCTTTCAACTTAATTACAATTCAGTCTTCTGTGTGCTCTGGGCCCATAGCCTGTCAAGAGTTTCTTGCAAAAATCAAATCAAGAAGCACACAGATAACTGATTTAGCTGGATTCATTAACTTCTTTATATACATAATAATACATGAAGATAAATGCACAATATCAATATAGAAGATTCTTCTAATGTAGCAGTTACAAGCAAAACACAAGGCAGGAGAGAACAGTTAGTTTCATTTTAGCAGAGCAAACAGCATGCAAGTTCACACTGATTTCACTTTTTTTTAAATTTCTTTTTGTCACAACAGTATACACAAACAAATGTTATAGATAAAACAGCATATCTTGAAGAAAGAAATATATATATAACAATAGGACAGGAACGATAGGCACTTTTGTGCTCTTATGCACGCCCCTTATAGTCCTCTTAGGAATGGGGTGAGGTCAATAGTAGACAGTTTTTGGTTGAAGATTTTGGGATTTTGAGTAGAGACTATGGAGTCAGGTAATGAGTTCCAAGCATTAACAACTCTGTTACAGAAGTCATATTTTCTGCAATCGAGTTTGAAGCGGTTGACATTTAGCTTGAATCTATTTTTTGCTCTTGTAATATTGCGATTGAAGCTGAAGTAGTCTTTTATAGGAAGGATATTGCAATAGATGATTTTGTGTGTTAAACACAGGTCATGTCGAAGTCGACGGAGTTATAAGTTTTCTAATCCCAGGATTTCAAGTCTGTTGGTATAAGGTATTTTGTTTTTTTCAGAGGAGTGAAGAACTCTTCTTGTGAAATATTTCTGGACTCGTTCTATTGTATTTATGTCAGAGATGTGGTATGGCTTCCAGACTGATGAGCTGTATTCAAGAATAGGTCTGGCAAATGTTTTGTATGCTCTAGTTAGTAGTGTAGAGTTTTTTTGAAAAGAAGCTGCGTAAAATTAGGTTTACAACTCTTAGGGCCTTTTTTGCTATGTAGTTGCAGTGGGCTTTGGCATTAAGGTCATTTGATATGAGAACTCCAAGATCTTTGACAGGGTGGGGGTCGTCAGTTAGGTAATGTCCATCAAGTTTGTACTTGATGTTAGGGTTCTTTTTTCCAGTATGTAAGACTGAGCATTTTCTGGTTGAGATTTGGAGTTGCCAAGTTTTAGACCAATCAGAAATTAAGTCGAGGTCTTGTTGAAGGGTCGAAGTATTATTAGCGGTATTAAATCGTTTGACATCATCAGCAAAAAGAACACAATAACTTGAGATGAGGTCACAGAGATCATTTATATATAGTATGAAGAGCGTTGGTCCAAGAACACTACTTTGGGGAACGCCACTTTTGACAGGAACAGGATTTGATATAGCGTTGCCAATTTTGACCACTTGTTGTCTGTTTGACAGGAAGGCATTTATCCAATTGTGAAGAGGTCCCAAAATGCCGTAGCATTTTCTCTTTCTCTGCACAGACTCAGTTCAGTTTCAGCTCCCATTGGCTGACTTAGCTGCTATGCCTATTCATTGGCTAACCTTGTTACCATGTCTTCCCAGTCATGAATATTCTAACATTGTCTTGATTGGTTGCAGTGCCAAACTAGACAGTTATGGAGGTGCAGCCTGACAGATTCAATAATTCCTCTGTAAAACTGAATCAGCAGCTCCTTGGGCAGACTGAGCTTTCTGAATTGACGCAGGAAGAACATTCTTTATTGTGCTTTTTTGATGATGTATTTGATGTTAGGTATTCATTTTAAGTCTTGAGATATTATAGAACCTAAAAACATGAAGGTCTGTACTGTTGATACTGTGTTGTCTAGTATTGTGAGTGGTGGTGGTGTAGGAGGGCTTCTCATAAAATCTATAATTTCTACAGTTTTAAGTAGTCTTTAAAATCAAAATAAATTAATCTACTTTGTGGCTAATGTGGCTAAATTTAGAAGTTGTGGATCAATTTTAAATTGCCTGAAATAAAATCAGTTTTTTTTATTTGCTAGAACCCATTTTGTTTGCAAAATAACATGGAAATGTTGCACTTGATCATACTTTAACATAATGCTCTATATTTTGGGCTCGCAGTGCAATAAAGTGCTACATAGCAGCATCTATTGTTACAACAGGGAAAAGTAAAAGGAAATTTAAAGAGCACAGGTGCATTTATATAGTGCTTATACATTTGTGCTTATGCATCTTTGGAATTTTCAATATTTCTTTATAAATACAACCTAAACATGATTTAAAAAAAGCACCATTGTATATCCACAGGAACAGATGCATCAAATACAATGTTGCAATTATAGGACAGATTCAACAACTGGAGCCCCTTGGATTATTGTTTCAGACACATTTATTTACCTAAATTTCCTTCTTTCTTCCCTCTCTGCTCATTTATTCTTTTCTTTCTCCTTTTTTCTTCCATCCTTCTTTTCTTACTATTTCTGATTTCCCTAATTCCCTCTTTCCTTCCTTCTCTTCCTTCATTTTTCTTCCTTTCCTTTCTCATTCCATCTTTCCTTCCTTTTGTTGTTCTTCCCTTTCTCTTTCTATCCCTCTCCTCCTTCCTTCCCTCCCTTCCATTCTCCCTCCCTTTCTTCTTTCTTCCTTCCTCTCTCTCTCTTCATCCTCCTTCCTCTCTCCTTCTATGTTTTCTTCCTCGCTTGTGACCCTTCTCTCTCCCTCCCTTTTCCTTTCTCCCCTTTCCCTTCCTTTCCCCTTCCCAGCAGATAAGTAGCTGATGCTGGATGAAGGCTGAGGCAAAGGATTGCATGAGTGGTCAGTAAGCTGTAGGGTAACATTGAAATTAAGGACTGTGGCAATGTGGCAGAAGCACTGAAGCAGCCATAATTTCCCCAATTTTTATTTCCTCAGGAGTCATGAATTCTCAGCACATTTGAGGTACCCTGACTGAAAAATGTGGCCCTGTAATGCACTGTTTCACCCAGCTAAAATTTATACAAATATTTTAGTAGTATACACAGTGGTATTTTGATACTCAATTGGTTTGAAATTCATTGAACTTGGTAGTCAATGCATTTTGATGTGAAAATTTTGTCTCAGTATTCATCGTTTGGTACTCAATGCAAAAGTTAGAATGTGTTAGTGTTGGCTGTCTTGTGACTCACTATATTATTCTTTATGAGAAAAATTTGTTTTGTACTCACTGTTTTTGGTACTCATTGCACCTCCAGAACCAATTAACAATGAGTACTGAGATACCACTGTTTATATGGGCTTTTAAAATGCCACTGTTTAATTATCTGGTAAATATAAGCATGCAGCTATAAAAATAAGAATATAAACCTGTGCAGCTCTTTGAAAAGGGACTGAAATAACTAAAAAACTAATGCAATGAAATCTGGAATCCATCTAATAATTCCTACTTCAAGGACAAACTGGACAAGTTCAGAAGCACATTATGAACAATAAGCCAATAATTACATCAAAACTGTATTGAAAAATTGTTATTGTCTAATTTCCTGTTATAAAAAAAATAGTAAACCCAAATGTTACAAAAATAATAATGGTAATTTTGTTCATATGCATAAAATTTGCAAATAGCTTTCATCCCAGTGACAAAAGTCCAAGGATCACATGAGTCACTAAGTGAAGATCTCACATGATTGCAACTTGCAACTCTGCTGGCTTCCCCATTGATTTAGCTCATGGAAAGCTAGTAGGGAACTTAAGAATAATAATCATGTGGGGATGTTGTGACAGCTGTAACTCCAAGGAACTGTCATAAGTATCATTCATTCATTCATTCAGAACCACTGTAACTTTGAATAGTCACTAAATGAACGGTGGTGGGATTCAATTTTTTTAACAACCGGTTCTGTGGGCGTGGCTTATTTTGGGGTGTGGCTAGCTGGTCATGTGACCGGGTGGGCGTGGCTGGCTGATCATGTGACCAGGTAGGCATGGCTGGCTGGTCATGTGACTGGGTGGCCTAGGCTAGCTGGTCATGTGACCGGGTGGCCGTGGCTATCGGCATAGAAACTACTTAGAGGGCTAAAAAAAGTCATTTCTGACCGGTCCTCGCACTTTTGACCGGTCCTCGCACTTATGACCATCCTCACATTAATGCCCATTGCAGCATTTTTAGCAACCATGTCACTCATTTCACAACTGCTTCTCTTCACCACGGTTACAAAATAGGGCGCAAAATGTAAAATGTGAGGACAGTCGTAGGTGTGAGGACCGGTCAAAAGTGTGAAGACAGGTCAAAAATAACTTTTTCAGCCCTCTGAGTAGTCCCTATGCACAAAATGCTGCAAACAGGCATAAATGATGACCGGTCATAAGTGTGAGGACTGGTCAAAAGTGCAAGAACCTGCCAAAAATCGCTATGTGCAAGGGACTACTCAGAGGGCTGAAAAAGTTATTTTTGATCTGTCCTTGCACTTTTGACCAGTCCTCACACTTACGACTGGTCATCATTAATGCCTGTTGCAGCATTTTTAATAACCATATCACTCATGTCACAACTGTGGTGCTTCATGTGTCTGGGTGGGCGAGGCCAAGTGGTCATGTAACATAGCTTCTTTGCCCTAATGACAGTTTGCTACAATGTTCGTAAGTGTGAAAAATGGTCATAAGTCACTTTTTCATTGCCATGCTTGTTAAACCAATTACCAGAACAAATCCATTCTCCCTCCCTCTTTCTCTCCATCTCTTTCTCCCTTATTCTCTTTCTCCTTAATCTCTTTCTCCCACCTTCTCTTTCTCCCCTTTCTCTTCTTAATCTTTCTCCCTTCTATCCTTCATCTCTCTTTCTCCATCTTTCTCCATCTGTCTCTCCTTAATCTCTTTCTCCCTTATTCTCTTTCTCCCCTTTCTCTCCTTCTATCCTTCATCTCTCTTTCTCTCCTTCATCTTTCTCTCCATCAATCTTTCTCCAGATGGGGTAGGGTAGGCTGGTGCTGCGTGGGTGGGAGGCGGCCACAGGGCAGTCCTGCTGAGTGGGCAGCAGGCCGAGGTGATTGACACATGCTTTGCTCCCCACCCAATCCAAGCGCCACGCAATTAAAGGCCCCACTGACCGAAGCCTGCCTGCATCCAAGCAACTCTTTAGCCAGCGATTAAAATGCATCACAGTAATTGTCAATTACATGGCTTTGCTTTGCAAAGAAGACAAAGGTGTGTGGGGGTGAGAGAGGAACACCTTGTGGCTGAATTTATAACCTGGCCTCTAAGTTAATTCAGTTTCTGAACAATAAATTGGCTGGGTTCACGCCACATTCTGAGCCCCCCAAAAACTCTACTTGCATCCAGTTACAACTCCAAGCTGGAGAAAGCTAAAGCGGGGGAGTGTTAGCGGGAGAGAAATATGAGCAAGGAATCAAATAGTTCGGGGGGTTAAGAAGACACAAAGATAAGAAGGGAGAAGAAAGAAAACTCATGTTGCCGGAGGGAGCAGAAGCACCAGCTGTTTGGGAAGAACGGAAGGAAAGAAATGCAAGAGAAGAGGGGGGGGCTACGATGGGGACGGAGATAAGAGACTGCAGTGAGTGATGGGTGGCTGAAGCCAGAAGTCATTGCAAAAAGGGATGCTGCCTAAGGAGCTGGTGACGCTGCTGGGCCAAGGAGAAGGGGTGAGGGAGAACGGAAAAGTGGGGAGGGCAGGAGGACGAGGGATGGGTAGGAGGGGAGAGAAATAGCGAAAGGGGCTTCAAAAGGAGGGGCCGAGGAGAGGCGACGAGAAGCATAGAAGGAGGGCTTGGTTCAGGATGGGCGGAGAAGGGAAGAAGCACCGTGGAGGAGTGCGAGGGCTTCGCTCCTTCTATGCCCACCACCTCCTTCCTCCCTCCTCCCTTCCTTCCTCCTCCCTCTTTCTCTCCATCTCTTTCTCCCCCTTTCTCTCTTTCTCTCCTTAATCTCTCTTTCTCCCACCTTCTCTTTCTCCCCCCTTTCTCTTCTTAATCTTTCTCCCCCTTCTATCCTTCATCTCTCTTTCTCTCCATCTTTCTCTCCATCTGTCTCTCCTTAATCTCTCTTTCTCCCTTATTCTCTTTCTCCCCCCTTTCTCTTCTTCATCTTTCTCTCCCTTCTATCCTTCATCTCTCTTTCTCTCCATCAATCTTTCTCCAGATGGGGTAGGGTAGGCTGGTGCTGCGTGGGTGGGAGGCGGCCACAGGGCAGTCCTGCTGAGTGGGCAGCAGGCCGAGGTGATTGACACATGCTTTGCTCCCCACCCAATCCAAGCGCCACGCAATTAAAGGCCCCACTGACCGAAGCCTGCCTGCATCCAAGCATCTCTTTAGCCAGCGATTAAAGCGCCTCGTTGGCCACATGGCTTTGCTTTGCAAAGAAGACAAAGGTGTGTGGGGGTGAGAGAGGAACACCTTGTGGCTGAATTTATAACCTGGCCTCTAAGTTAATTCAGTTTCTGAACAATAAATTGGCTGGGTTCACGCCACATTCTGAGCCCCCCAAAAACTCTACTTGCATCCAGTTACAACTCCAAGCTGGAGAAAGCTAAAGCGGGGGAGTGTTAGCGGGAGAGAAATATGAGCAAGGAATCAAATAGTTCGGGGGGTTAAGAAGACACAAAGATAAGAAGGGAGAAGAAAGAAAACTCATGTTGCCGGAGGGAGCAGAAGCACCAGCTGTTTGGGAAGAACGGAAGGAAAGAAATGCAAGAGAAGAGGGGGGGGCTACGATGGGGACGGAGATAAGAGACTGCAGTGAGTGATGGGTGGCTGAAGCCAGAAGTCATTGCAAAAAGGGATGCTGCCTAAGGAGCTGGTGACGCTGCTGGGCCAAGGAGAAGGGGTGAGGGGAGAACGGGAAAAGTGGGGGGAGGGCAGGAGGACGAGGGGATGGGTAGGAGGGGGAGAGAAATAGCGAAAGGGGGGCTTCAAAAGGAGGGGGGCCGAGGAGAGGGGCGACGAAGCATAGAAGGGAGGGCTTGGTTCAGGATGGGCGCGGAGAAGGGAAGAAGCACCGGTGGAGGAGTGCGCGGGGCTTCGCTCCTTCTATGCCCACCACCCCCTCCTTCCTCCCTCCCTCCCTTCCTTCCCTCCCTCCCTCTGTGTCCTGCATTCCTCTCCGCTTCCCACGCCCCCCTTTTGCACCCAGGTCGAGGCAGAATTAGCAGGCCACGCCTCAGGCTGGCGCTGGCTCCCGCTCCTCCTCCCGCCCCCGCCCCCATCACCACCACCAGCCTTCTCTTCCTCACCCTCCATCGGCTCTGAAGCCAGGGTCTCCCCGGGCTGGGCCATGACCGAGCCAGCTCGTCCCCGTCATGCCGAGGCTGGGTCCGCTACGTCAGGAGACAAAGCCGAATGCATCTTGACAGGCAAAGGAGGCGGGAAATCGGCGGCGGTGGGAAGGAGGGAGCGCGAGCGACTGCGCATGCGCCTGGTGATGCTGAAAGCTATGGGGAGAGAGGAGTTGGAGGGCGTATACCGTACTGAGGGCTCACAGCCTAGCAGGGTGTAGAAGTTGCAGCAGCTCCCTGCTTGTCAGGGTAATGGAAGTGGCTGCTAAATTGTGTGTGTGTGTGGGGGGGGAAATTGAATGAAAATGCTGGGATGAAGATGCCACGTGGCCAGCGAGGCACTTTAATCTTCGGTCGGTGGCCTCGCAGCCCACCCGATCCAAGCGCCACATGGCTGCCAACAGACACCAGGAAATAATGGTGGGGAGGGGAGGGGCAAGGGGAGGGGCGAACCGGCAATTTAACAAATGGTTTGGCCGAACCGCCTAGAACCGGCAGAATCCCACCACTGGTTGTAACCCAAGAGCTACCTGTAGTAGAAATAATTCCAGTTGGTAACAAGATATTAATTTTAAATTTTAATTTCAAGACTCCCCAAATGTGAACAAACTTGTTTTCCAACAAGGATCTCCTAGCAATAGGGAGCCTGCATGCTGATTATGCTATATATGAACATTTTCCATCTCATAGTCTTGTTTCAACTGTTTATTGTTTTAAAGGGTTTACAAAATGTTTTAATTCTTGATTTTGTAGTATACCACCAAGAATCACTTTGGATGAGATGGGCTGGCATATAATTTTGCAAATATATAAATGAATAGATGAGAAGGAGGGAGGGAGGGAAGGAAGGAAGGAAGGAAGGAAGGAAGGAAGGAAGGGAGGGAGGGAGGGAAAAATGAAAGAGAAAGAAAGAAAGATGATAAATAATAAATAGATATAGATTATATTTATTTAGCATATCATAATGTTGCATTAGCTAGAAGACTACACTGTTAATACAAAATAATTTGCTCAGGCACTATCCAGAATACACAACAGGGGGAGAACTAGCTCCACACTTAGAAGGCTTGACTGTGTTCTGCAGCATCATCCATAGCTTTGAGAGAGAGAGATGTAGATAGATAGATGATAAAATGATTAGTAGCATTATAGTCCTGTCCTACATGAAGTAAGACCTTACAATACTGGGTCTTGCTTTTGAATAACTTGATATTCCTAATCTACTTTCTCCAACCAAGGCCTTTCTTGGTTTGAACTCTCAAAATTGTCCAGCCTGAATGGCCATTGTAGAAGTTAAACTCTCCCTCCCCAGGAGATTTAAGTAATTGATAATGATAGTAATTCAGACATATGCAACGTAGGTTACCATAAGTTCTTTCTGAGTAACATAATGGCAGCAGATGCACTTATAGCAGAATATAGTAGTGTTGCCTCTACACTAAAAAATGAATGTCTAAGCACTTCTGTTCAAACTGAAAAATGTGTAAGCTGTAATAAACCTGCATTTACACATAAAAAGTACATTGAGACAAGCAACTATCACATGACAATGGCAAAAGCATGATAGGAAATTCTGAGTAGCCAGAAACGCGAAGACCTGCTGGCCGGTGCCCGCATGCACACCGGCCAGCTAGTTTTTTTAAAAAAAAAATTTGTCACAACAGTATAGACAAGCATCAACATAAATCAGCAATATAATGAAAGGAAACATTAGGACAGGAACGGTAGGCACTTTTGTGCTCTTATGCACGCCCCTTATAGTCCTCTTAGGAATTCTTAGGAATGGGGTTTCTCTTAGGAATGGGGTTTCTGGTGCTCTGGTGGGCATGAAGACCAGCTGATGCTCCAGAAACCAGAAGAGCAGCTGGCAACGTCGCGCATGCCCACAGAGAGGACTCTGCGTACCACCTCTGGCACACATGCCATAGGTTCACCATTATGGCTCTAGTTTCAGAAGAATCTTGACAGACTTCAGCACTGGGATCTATCTAATAAAATGTAGTTCAGTGGTGAGAAAAACAAGGTCCTACACCTAGGTAAAAAAAACACAAATGCACAAATACAGAATAGGCAGTTTCTGGCTCAATAATAGAAATTATAAGAAGGATCTAAGTGTCCTGGTGGACTACTGCTTAAATATAAACTAGCAATCAGAGGCAGCTGCCAAAAAAGTCAATGCAATCCTAGATTGCCTCGGCAGAAGAATAGGATCAAGATCACAAAAACTGATAGTACCACTTTAACTTTAAGATGGCATTTGGAATCCATGATGTAAAAATGATGGTCAGGTCCTAGAAAGAGTGCAGAAAAGGTCAGCAAAGATGATAAGGAGGCTAAACCATAAGATAAATGTTTAAGGGAACTAGGCATGTTTTAGACTAAGAAGGAGAAGGTGACATGATAGCCATCTTCTAATACTCAAAGGGCTATCACAGGGAAGAGGGGGTCAATTTATTCCTAAAGCACTTGGGGGCAGAAGCAATGGATAGAAGCTCATCACAGGTAAATCCAACCTGGAACTAAGGAGAAATTTCCTGACAGTGAGAACAATTAAGTCAGTGGAACAACTTGCCTCCCTGAGTTATGGGTACTCTGTCACTGAAGATCTTCCAAAAAAGATTGTCCAGGATATTATAAAGCTTCCCGCCTTGAGCAAGAGGGTGGATAGAAGATCTTTAAAGTTCCTTCCAGTCCTTGATTCTATACTTAAAGAGTAGTAGGAACCATCTGAATGAACGACTAATCTTACTTTTCATGAGGCTACTTATCTTCACTTTTCATGAAAAAAGAACAAATTTCTATGATTCTATCATAATAAAAATAAATATCCAAAGAGATGTTTTATTTATCTAACTTCCACATCTATTACTCAGGAAATGTATCAAAAAATAGCATTCAGGCTTTCTTGTGTCAGGGACCTCTTGATCTCTATTTTGTGAAGATTTGTTCTAATTTGACCATTTTTTTCTTTTCTTACAGCTTTGTCTTCTGCAGGAAATTTAGGAGTTTAATTCCTAAAGTCATTGGAAAGGGCAAGTTTAGGATCATAACACTACAAGTATCAAATGTTGAGACTTATTTATTCATTTATTTTGAACTGCAAAAGATTACCATGAAGACAGGCTCCAAGGAGCTAACCTATGGCATTAAACTGAGGCTATATGTTCTGCAGCAGCTGGAGCTTGTTTGAAGGAGCCTGGATCATAGTACTCTATGAACAATGGGGTTACAGTGGGCTAGAAAATTTGAGTGAGCCTAGCATACCAGGGTCAGCTGCCCTTGCTTCCTTGCTCCTCCCCCATCCATGCGCCTAAAAATAGAGATAATCAGGTTTCAAAGAGGGAAAGGAATGGAAAGGTCAAATGTCATGACCTCAACTCTATTCCAACACAGCTTTTCTCTCCAACCCCTTTCCCCTTAACTGGGCCTCTTCCAGCAGCAGCAATTGCCCTTTGTAGATGCTGAATCCATCTCCATGCCCTATGCTTGGAGCTAATTATTATGATCATTGTCAATTCCTGATTTGCTCCCCACCCATCTTCTCACTTGATGCGCTGACTCCTTTTTTTATTATTCCAGTTGAGGAATAGTTTTATTTAGCATTACCAAGTGTCTTTGATTAGGCCACAAAATCAATCAAAAGAGCCACAATTGCTGCTTTCAGAGCTGGTTGTGGAATTCAGTCTTTGTGCCAGGCACGTATTGTAAACCAGAAATGATGCTTGTATGTATGACTTTAGATCCTTGATAGTTGCCATTTTCATATGTAAGTAGTTACAAGGGTGAAGGCTCAGTGATTGAAATCCACTTTAACCCCTCCACAAACATAAAATGTTATGGTTTTGCCACTGAACATAACTAAATTTCAGCACTTGATTTTATCCTAATTTCTGCATATGGCTTGAGATAGGGATATTTTAAGGGCCAACTAACTCACATAGAATAGAATAGAATAGAATAGAATAGAATAGAATAGAATAGAATAGAATTTGTATTGGCCAAGTGTGATTGGACACACAAGGAATTGTGTGCTGCTACGCTTAACTTTTGCAATATTGCTCTGAGGAATCTTCTACTTGTGGTTATATAAATCTGTACTAGTATCAGGGTCCAAGAATCTAATCTGAGTGGACATTAGGCAATCTCTTTAAGACTGCAATGCTTTGGTCCTTCTGGCATCAAAGTTAAAATCAGGGTATATGCTGGCTCCTTGAAAAGGAATATTTGTTTTGTTCCTATTCTATTTAAGAAATCCTTACCATTTTTATTTTTACCATAGTTTAATCATGTCAAAATCCTTTTAATACTGTGTTTTATTTAATAATTTTATGTTTTGCATTGAATTCTGTCATTGTATACGTCTATATGGGAAGAAAGAGCACCTCACTTATTTCTCCAGATTATCAGGAACTGCTGAATATGTCTATATAAGCTTTTTTAATGTAAGGGCTGTTGAATTGCTGATCGCAGCTTCTCTATGAATTATAGTCAACTTCTGGACTTATTTCTATCCACCCAACCTAATCACTTGATCTTCCTGAATAGGATAGGGTATAAGAGCAATTTCTGATGGAATTACATCTTTTTTTTTTAAATTTCTTTTTGTCACAACAGTATACACAAACAATTGTCATAGATAAAACAACATATCTTGAAGAAAATATATACATATATGTAAAAAAAATATGCATCAACTATATCAATTTGATATGATGAAGGGAACAATAGGATAGGAACGGTAGGCACTTTTGTGCTCTTATGCACGCCCCTCATTCAAGTTGTGCAACGTAATCCAGGTTTGTGCCTGTATCTTGGTTGTCCTTTGATGCTGAAAACAGGCTTCTTCCATAGTTTTAGTTCTGTCAGATCTTTAACCCAATCTTGATACAGAAGTGGGTTTTTAATGGCATGAACACATGCTGCCTGGCCTAAGTATAAGAAACACTTGGATTAACACTAGGGAAAAATACATATGCAACAATCCAACCACTATGTAATTTCTCCTGCTGAAGTGACTTTTGCATTTTTTTCTTAAATGTTGTATTTAATTGGTTTGAATAGACATACTTATTCTTACTGATAATAATGTAATCCAATTTTAGGAAAGAAATAAAATAAGGTTTTAAGTTTTGTTGTTAAATTCCCAATATCCAAGGAAAACAGACGGAGGAAATTAGATCATTTCTGTCCTAAGGTAAAATTAAAAACATGTTGATCCATGCTGGCTTTTTTTACAATCTTTGTCTTTTTACAAAGATTCCTTGTGACTGAAAACAATCTGAAAACTGTACTCAAACAATTTCTTGTTTCCTGATACCCATATTCTGAGCAGGATTTCTCATAAAGTATTTTTGTGACACTTTAAATCTAAATACAATAGAACCTCTGGTTATGACCATAATTCATTCCATAACTTTGGTCACAAACCAATTTGGTCATGACCCAAACCTAATTTTAGAAAATTTGGCGCTTACCCAAAAAAAATGGCACAGAAGGGGAAATTGGCCGTGAAAAAAAATTGTGAATTTTTTGGTTGGAACCCGATTTGGTTGTGGTCAGAAGTGTTTGTAACCAGAAGTTCTACTGTATCAGACTTCTTATATACAATAAGACTGCCAGGCCTGGGCTGGAAAAATCCTGAAGATCTCTTCAACAAGGATATTCAGAAAAATATAGATACCCGGGAAAGAAGCAATGGAATAATTTAACAATGTGAAATCTTTCCATGAGATAAAGAGACCAGGACACCTCCAACCTCAATAGCGTTCCTAAAAGACTGGAATAGCATGAACACTGCTAATTTCACAGCTACCTCCCCAGTCTTCTTGAATATTCAATATTCCATTATGTTTTCAATCCTGACATTTGAACTCACTTTGCCCAAACCACATATCATCAAAATCAATAGGCACCTACTTTCAAGAAATAATTCCAGACAAATTCACTCTTTCACTTCCCAGATGAAATTGTCAGATGTTTCTGGACATGTAGAATAGCCTGAAGATTTTAATTAACTATAACTAAAGCAAGGATAGTTCCTTGAGATTTTAGATGGCCTAAAAGAATAGCTCTAAGCAGTAGATCCAGTTTCATGCATTTCATTTGGCACTTTGTTTTTTAAATGTGTATGGAACAGCCAAGAGACTCTTAACAAAAGAATTGTTTAGAATTATTATAGCAAGTCTGGACCTGCCTACATCCTAAGAAAAAAGAAAGCTGCTGCTTAGCTTGTGGCTGGGCACAACCTATATTCCCACCCCCACCCTGCACATCCTCACGTACACCAAACATATTTCTCTCTGTAAGGAGTTTATCATATGATCATCAGTCATGAAGAGAGTAGAATAGGGTAAGGGTTAGCGCCAATTATTAACCATGTAAAATTATTGTTAAAATGAGAATCCCAGTTTTTTATGTCTTTGTATATCTTGAAAGGAAGACCCTGTCAATATCTCAACTTGCAGCAAGCCTCCCCCCCCAGTTTTTAGCAGTTGCTAGGCAACATTAAACTAGATGCCTGCACTACTTCGGTGGTTCCCTGAGTAACAGTCCTTTGTTACCCATGAATGTTGTAGGGTTATAGGGTTACATTCCTTTCTCAGCGACAAAGGATCATTAGATATTGTATAGGTCAAAGCTAGCACCCTTCCTGCAAGGTCTATCCCTTGACTATAATGTTTATCTACAGGCTTGGATCCAATTAAATGAGGTGAAGACAAGTAATAATTGGAAGCAAAGATGAGGAAGCAAAATTGTACATTTCCCAGATAAGTTCATTCAAGAGGTGTCATATGTTCTCAGTGTCTCAAAGCAGAAGAGTTTCCTGAATTTCCCTCAGTCACTGGATGCTAGTGATTTCATTTTAATAGCCTTCAAACCAGCACTCCAAAAATCAACAATAACTTTGACTAGCTAAATGGCACCATTGGCCACAATTTTCCATTGCTTTGTTGTTTAGAGCGATGTTGAATTGGGTGGCCAGATTACCATTATATACTTTTTAAAAATTGAATATAAAGCATATTTTTCTTCATCTACTTAAGGATGCAGGAATGAATCCTGTCTTTTGATATACATTACTTCCCATCTGTGCCTCCCAGTTCTGATAACCTTCATTATCATATAGACCAGCCGTCACCAAGCAGTGGTCCACAGACCACTGGTGGTCCATGAGAAAATTTTGGTGGTCCGCAGAGAAATCTTCGTATTTTTGCCGGTGCACCTTGGTGGAGGAGCTGCGGCGCAAGTGGGCAGAAGCAGTGTTTGCAATGGCTGGAAGCACTAGTTGCACTTGCGCAGCATCAGCATTCCACCTCGGTATATTTGCCCAGATGGTGGTCTCTTGCCACTTGGGGCCCGGAGCTGTAAATGGCGACTGGTCTGGGGAGCAGCCGGATTTTGCTCTCTATTGCAGATGCCAGATTGATGCCCTGCAAGCTCTTGTCTCTCGAGGAGCGCTCACTGAGGTGGGAAACTTCGGCTGGGCTCCTCGAGAGATGAGAACTTGCAGGGGGCTGGTCTGGTGTCTGCAATGGAGTGCAAAATCTGGCTGCTCCTCTGACCAGTTGCCGTTTACAGCTCCAAGTCCCAAGCGGCACAAGACAAGGGCTGCTTTGCTCCACTGGCTGGCACAAATATACTGAGGCGGAATGCTGATGCCGTGCAAAATGAAATAGAGAAAAAGAGACAGAATGAAAGCGAGAGAATGAGAAAGAGAATGAGAGAAAGAGAGAAAAAGAATCAGAGAGAGAGAGAGAGAGAGAGAGAGAATCAGAATGAAAGAATCAGAATGAGAGAGAAAGAATGGGAGAGAGAGAGAATCAAGAGAATCAGAATGAGAGAGAATGAGAGACAGAGAAAGAGAATAAGAGAGAATCAGAGAGAATAAGAGAGTGAGAGAGAATGAGAGAGAATCAGAATGAGGAAGAATGAGAGACAGAAAGAGACAGAATCAGAGAGAATCAGAGAATGAGAGAGAGAGAATGAGAGAGAAAGAGTGGGAGCAAAAGAGAGAAAGAGAGGAAAGAGAGAGAAAGAGAGATGAGAGGGGAGAGAGGGGAGAATGAGTAGGAAACGGTGGGAGAGAAAGAGAATGAGAAAAAGGGAGAGAGAGAGAGAGAAAGAGAGAGTGGGGAGAGAGAGAAAGAATGAGAGAGGGGGAGAGAGATGAGAGAATGAGCGAGAATGAGTGGGAGAGAGAGAAAGAGAGAGTGGGGGAGAGAGAGAAAGAAAGAAAGAATGAGAGAGAAAGAGGGGGGGAGAGAGAGAGAGAGAAAGAGAGAGGAGGGACAGTGCCTGAAGGACCCCATCCCATCACTGGGAGTCCAGGCGCTTCAGCAAGTGGCGCGTTGGATTCGTGTTAGTGGTCCATGGGATTTAAAATTATTAACTTGGTGGTCCCTGAGGTCCAAAAGGTTGGGGACCCCGATATAGACTATATGTTATTTCTCCTTTCTTCAATAAGCATGTGTTTTTGTGATTGTGCAACAACTTGTGTCCCTGCATAAACAAATCTGTAACCATCTTATTTTTCATAAGAACTCTGTGGAAGTTAGAGAATATTCAACCAATAAACCAATAAACTGAAAGTACATAGTTTGTGTAACTGGGAAAGTCCAATAAAAATTATCTTTTGTAATTATAGGTGACACTGAAGCCATGTCATCATCATCATTATCATTATCAACATCATCATCATTGGCATCTTTGGTCAGCAGACATCATGATGCAAGTATCCAATTATAGCATTTGAGGAGGTCATGTATGAATCGTTATTTGACCTTATAACAGTTTATTACAGATGCTATCAGTGATGATGTGCTGGTGATGGTACATTTGTATGACCATCCATTAATACATGTAATAAGCAATCTTAAACTCAACAACAACAGCAACAATAATAATAATGATAATAAAAATAAAAATTACAGGCATTATTGTAAACCAAATTTATGGATATAAAAAACAAGGATTTGCTGCCTTTATAACAGAAAGGGTGTTGCAAAAGTTCAAGTGGAACCAAACACCAGCTGATGATTGATAAACTGGTTTTGAAGAATTCAAAGAAAAGACAAACAAATTTGTTCTTGGCCCGGATTATTTATAAGAAAGCACCCGATTCTGTTCCACACAGCTGGATTGAGAAATAATTAGACATTTTTGGAATTGGCTGCAACATCCAGAAATTCCTGAAGACTTCCATGAAGCTATGGCATACTAAGTTGATGACCTGTGGAGAAGAACTTGATGAAGTTGAAATCAAACAAGGAATCTTCCAAGGAGACTCATTATCACTTCTGTTATTTTTACTTTCGATGGTGCCACTAACAAGCATTTTGAACAAATTATGCCTATGAACTGGCTAAAAAAGGGTTGAAAATTTCCCATTTGCTCTACATGGATTATTTAAAACTGGGGGGAAAAAAGCTGAATTGAGTTCACTGCTGAAAAGCATTAAGTAGAAACATTGAGATGCCATTTGGCATTGACAAATGTGCAACAATTGCGGTTAAGGCAGGAAAAATTGTTGAAGATGATAGATTCTAACTTGACAGTGAAGAGTTAATAAAAGCAATAACACCAGAAGAAGGATAAAAGTATTTAGGAATCCTGGAAGCCTCTGACCTGATGCACTAATCAAGTCAAAGAAGCTACTTCAACAAAATACAAAAAGTGGGTCTGGAAAATCTTAGATCAAAGCTAAGTAGAGGAAATATCATAAAAGCAATTAACACTTGGGCAGTGCATATAATACAATACTCAGTTGGAATAATTGATTGTATTCAGCTAGAACTTGATAAGTTGGATCAAAAGACAAGAAAACTAATGATAATTTACCATGGTCTGCACTCAAAAAGTGATATTGATTTATTGTACTTGCCTAGATCTCAGGGTGGCAGAGGACTCTTATAGGTGAAACAAACTGGAACAAGAAAAACATGGCTTAAATGATTATATTAAAAAAGAGCTTCTGCTGAAAGAGGTGAACAAGGGAAATCTCTTGAAAACAATGAGATTGAAAGCAGAATATAGAAAAGAAACAACTGAGTATGGAAAAGAAGCCTATGCACAGTCAATTTATTGACATCGTGGTACCAGGAGATGCCAGAATCAAAGAAAAAGAACTGGAAAAAAATCATGAATTATTGTGATCTGGCCATCAAAACTACACGGCTATGGATGAAACATGTAACAGTGATACCCATCAGGGCACTTGGTACCATGTCCAAGAATCAACAAATTGCAGCTACTTTGAACATCATACATCTTAAGAAGGTACTTGTTTGATACCTAGGACACTGGCAGCAACCTGTATCAACCATTAGCACCAGTCAATGGTATTTGTGATGCATTTTTGAATGTTGAGTTGATTGAGTTTCATGTTTAATGAATAAAGTAAATAATAATAATAATAATAATAATAATAATAATAATAATAATAATAATAATAATAATAATAATAATAATAGCGGTTCTCTGACATGGTGTATCTCTGCCGCTTCTGAGGTTGTTCTGCTTCCAGTAGCTCTACAGGCCCATGCCCTGATTGCTCAGCTATGGGACCCATGGCCTGTAGCCCACTTGTCAACGGATGCCCAGGTTCCCCAACATCCGACACGGTCCTTGTTAATCCGGGTGACGACCGAGCCGGTATAGGCTTCATTCGGTTGTGTTTCACCATGAATCATTGCATGGGTTGTTGGGTGCACTCAGTTCTGCTCCTCGGCCTAGACCTCTCTGGCATGGCTGGACCTTCTGGTAGTTTACATTACCACCAGCACAGCTCTCAGCTTCATTGGAGCAGTTAAGCCCCCCGCCACGTCAAGGCGGCACCCAGTGAAGCAGGCGGCACCCAGTGAAGCAGCAGATAACAGCAACAGCAAGAAAAATCGAAAGATATGAAGCCAGAGTCATCCAGTACAAACAAAATCAATTGTTCCAATCAGACCAAAGTTGGTTCTATCAGAGTCTGAACCAGATGGGGGACATGAAAATTGAAGAACCTGAGAAAACGGCAACTACCCAGTTTTGGAAAGACCTGTGGGAGACTGAGAAAGGTTATAACAAAAATGCTGGGTGGATTAGAGACTTTGAGACGAAATTCTCCAAGAACAAAATAGACCAACTGAAAATAACTACTGAAATGATAAGCAACAGAGTGAAGAAAATCAAGAACATCGCCTGGCAAAGATCAGTTGCATGGCTTTGGGATCAAATACCTGACCAGCCTACACAGAAAAATGGCCGAACAATTCAGTGAGATGCTGCAGACAGGAAACGTCAATGAATGGTTAACAGCCGGGAAAACTTATTTGATAAAGAAGGATCCAGCAAAAGGGGCAACACCTGCAAATTACAGGCCAATAACGTGTCTGCCAACCATGTTCAAGCTGTTGACCGGCATCATAGCTGATAGGATCCAGGACTACCTAGAAGCAAATAACTTCTTGCCAGTAGAGCAAAAAGGAAACAAATGAGGAAGCAGAGGAACAAAAGATCAGCTCCTGATTGACAAAATGATTCTAGAAAACTGCAAAAGCCGAAAAACAAATCAGCATACAACTTGGATTGACTACAAGAAAGCATTTGATTCACTACCACACAGTTGGATCATCAAGTGCCTGGACGTTATCAGTGCATTGGTAATTTCATTGCAAATACAATGAAGCACTGGAAAACAGAACTGTTTATTGGAAGTGAAAACTACGGACTGGTCAACATCAGAAGAGGGATTTTCCAGGGTGATTCTTTGTCACCTCTGCTGTTCATCATTGCTATGATCCCCTTGTCAACAATTTTACAGAAAACTATCCTGGGTTATCAAACTGCTAAAAATTCACAGAAAATCTCTCACCTGCTGTACATGGATGACCTGAAGCTATACGGAAAATCAGAAACTGAAATCCGGTCACTGACCAATACAGTTCGAGTTTTCAGCACAGACATCAGCATGGAGTCCGACCTGGACAAATCCGCCACAGTGGCACTGAAGAAAGGGAAGATCATAGAAAGTGATGGAATTGAAATGCCCAATGGACAAACCATCAAGTGCAACCAGCCCGAAGCCTACAAATACCTGGGCATACTGCAGCTGGACAATATCAAGCATCGGCAGGTGAAAAATGTGGTCAGCAAAGAATACACACAAAGGGTCAGGAAACTTCTAAAAAGTAAACTGAATAGTGGTAACACCATCAAGGCTATAAACAGCTGGGCTTTCATGGCATTACTTTGTAGTGCTTGTTCTTGAGCAGCGAGAATTAAACCTTCCATTTCCTTCTTGATGGTTCCCATCTTAAGCCATGCCCATGTAAAGTTGTCATCACATTTTTCTTCAATGTTTTTTAAGTGCTATCCATGCAAAGCTTTGGATTACCATCTATTTAATCTGTCATCCAGCTGTTTTCCTTATATTCTGCCTTTGTTTTTGTTGTTTTTATAATGTTCTGTACTTTGGTTCACATAATCATTCAAACTTTGTTTTTCTTCTTCTAGAGTTTGATGGATTTGCAATAGTCTCTGCCCCCTATTTTTCTTGGCAGGTACAACCTGTCGATGTCACTTCGTGGATGTAAAGCATGGTACATATTCAAAAGTTTCTGCGTTTTCCGGTCCAAGTTTTCTAGTTCAGCCAAGTCCAGTTGATGATTCCAGCTGAGTAGTGTATCACTGGAACTGCCCATGTATTAATGCCTTTAATTATGTTTCCAGCATTCAGCTTTGATTTTAATATTTTGCGGACCCTCCTGATGTATTTCTTTTGCGTTGACTCTTTGACTTTTCCATTCAAGATGTTATCTGTTTCCAGTATGCTTAGGTATTTATAACCCTCATCCTTTGCTAATGCTTTTACTATGTTTCCATTTCCCAGTTCTATCAGAGTCTGGACCAGATGGGGGATATGAAAATTGAAAAACCTGAGAAAACGGCAACTACCCAGCTTTGGAAAGACCTATGGGAAACTGAGAAAGGTTATAACAAAAATGCTGGGTGGATCAGAGACTTTGAGACGAAATTCTCCAAGAACAAAATGAACCAACTGAAAATAACTACTGAAATGATAAGCAGAGTGAAGAAAATCAAGAACTGGACATTGCCTGGCAAAGATCAGCTGCATGGCTTTTGGCTCAAATACCTGACCAGCCTACACAGAAAATGGCGAACAATTCAATGAGATGCTGCAGACAGGAAACGTCAATGAATGGTTAACAGCCGGGAAAACTTATTTGATAAAGAAGGATCCAGCAAAAGGGGCAACACCTGCAAATTACAGGCCAATAACGTGTCTGCCAACCATGTTCAAGCTGTTGACCGGCATCATAGCTGATAGGATCCAGGACTACCTAGAAGCAAATAACTTCTTGCCAGTAGAGCAAAAAGGAAACAAATGAGGAAGCAGAGGAACAAAAGATCAGCTCCTGATTGACAAAATGATTCTAGAAAACTGCAAAAGCCGAAAAACAAATCTGCATACAACCTGGATTGAAAGCATTTGATTCACTACCACACAGTTGGATCATCAAGTGCCTGGACGTTATCAGTGCATTGGTAATTTCATTGCAAATACAATGAAGCACTGGAAAACAGAACTGTTTATTGGAAGTGAAAACTACGGACTGGTCAACATCAGAAGAGGGATTTTCCAGGGTGATTCTTTGTCACCTCTGCTGTTCATCATTGCTATGATCCCCCTGTCAACAATTTTGCAGAAAACTAACCTGGGTTATCAAACTGCTAATAATTCACAGAAAATCTCTCACCTGCTATACATGGATGACCTGAAGTTATACAGAAAATCAGAAATTGAAATCCAGTCACTGACCAATACAGTTTGAGTTTTCAGCACTAACATCAACTTGGAGTTTGGCCTGGACAAATGTGCCACAGAGGCACTGAAGAAAGGGAAGATCATAGAAAGTGATGGAATTGAAATGCCCAATGGACAAACCATCAAGTGCCACCAACCCGAAGCCTACAAATACCTGGGCATACTGCAGCTGGACAATATCAAGCATGGGCAAGTGAAAAATGTGGTCAGCAAAGAATACACACAAAGGGTCAGGAAACTTCTAAAAAGTAAACTGAATAGTGGTAACACCATCAAGGCTATAAACAGCTGGGCTTTCATGGCATTACTTTGTAGTGCTTGTTCTTGAGCAGCGAGAATTAAACCTTCCATTTCCTTCTTGATGGTTCCCATCTTAAGCCATGCCCATGTAAAGTTGTCATCACATTTTTCTTCAATGTTTTTTAAGTGCTATCCATGCAAAGCTTTGGATTACCATCTATTTAATCTGTCATCCAGCTGTTTTCCTTATATTCTGCCTTTGTTTTTGTTGTTTTTATAATGTTCTGTACTTTGGTTCACATAATCATTCAAACTTTGTTTTTCTTCTTCTAGAGTTTGATGGATTTGCAATAGTCTCTGCCCCCTATTTTTCTTGGCAGGTACAACCTGTCGATGTCACTTCGTGGATGTAAAGCATGGTACATATTCAAAAGTTTCTGCGTTTTCCGGTCCAAGTTTTCTAGTTCAGCCAAGTCCAGTTGATGATTCCAGCTGAGTAGTGTATCACTGGAACTGCCCATGTATTAATGCCTTTAATTATGTTTCCAGCATTCAGCTTTGATTTTAATATTTTGCGGACCCTCCTGATGTATTTCTTTTGCGTTGACTCTTTGACTTTTCCATTCAAGATGTTATCTGTTTCCAGTATGCTTAGGTATTTATAACCCTCATCCTTTGCTAATGCTTTTACTATGTTTCCATTTCCCAGTTCTATTCCTTCTATTTTTTCCATTTTTCCTTGCTGCATGGATAATATGCAGTCACCAGGGGCCTCTGGTGGCTCAGCAGACTAAGTCTGTCTGTTATTAACACAGCTGCTTGCAATTACTGCAAGTTCAAGTCCCACCAGGCCCAAGGTTGACTCAGCCTTCCATCCTTTATAAGGTAGGTAAAATAAGGACCCAGATTGTTGGGGGCAATAAAAGTTGACTTTGTATATAATATACAAATGGATGAAGACTATTGCTTAACACAGTGTAAGCCGCCCTGAGTCTTCGGAGAAGGGCGGGATATAAATTCATTTATATATATATATATTGCATTTTTCAAGTCCAAAGTTCATTTTGATGTCGCTGCTGAGCAGTTGAACTGTGTTGAGTATTGATTTAAATTCAGTGGGGCTTTTCTTATACATTTTTAAGTCATCTAAGTCATTTAAGTAGATGATTTATCTTGCCATGTTGGCTTGAGATTTGAGTTTTGTGTTTCGTAGGATTATTGTCAGTGGAATTAATGTGATGTTGAACAGTAGTGGTGAAAGTGAGTCCCCTTGGAAGATTCCCCGTCTGATGTTGACTTCACCAATGTTCTCCCCATTTGCTGTTAGAACTGTTTTCTATTTTTGCATATTTGCTTTCAAAAATGTACAAATATTTTTGCTGATTCCAAAGTTTTCCAGACAGGTGTTAATCCAACTGTGGGTAATCAGTCAAATGCCTTCTTGTAATCAATCCATGCCATATTTAAATTCGTTTTTCTTAGTTTTGCATTTTTTTAGTACCATTTTGTCAATAAGCAGCTGATTTTTTGTTCCTCTTGATTTTTTATAATTTCCTTTTTGTTCTAATGGATACAAACTGTTTTCCATCAGATGATTGAATACTGAATTTGCCAGTATTCTTGTAAAAGGTTTAAATGTTGTTGGCAGACAAGTAATTGGGTGATAGTTGCTTGGCTCTGTGCTCTTTTCTGGATCTTTTATTATCAAGTATGTTCGACCAGCTGTTAACCATTCTTCGCTTGCTGCATTTTGAAGCATTTGATCAAACTGAGTGGCCATACGATGATGGAGGCTGGTCAGGTGTTTTAGCCAGTATCCATGCAATTCGTCCAGGCCAGGTGCACTCCAGTTCTTCACCTTCTTTGCTTGTTTTGCAACCATGTCAGTTGTTATTACAACATTTTCCATTTTGTTTCGTGTTGTTTGTTGTTGAATATCTTTGATCCAGGAGGCAGTTTTGTTGTGTTCCACTGGGTTTTCCCACAGTTCTTTCCAAAAGTTCAAAGTTTTTTTCTTTACATGGGTGAACATTAGTTTGGACTCATTTTCATCAAGGGACTGATAGAAGAGGTGTTGGTTTCTTCTGAACTGGACGTTTTCAAGATATTGTTTAATTCGTCCTTTGTATCTTTCAATTTTCTTTGCTGTTTCTATTACCCATTGTTTTAGTTCTTCCATGATTTCCGTTATTGTTTTTTCCTCCAGGTTCTATTTATTGTGTAAACTATTTTTCAGCTTTTTATTATTTAATTTTCCTTCTTTCAAGTACTTCAGATTGCTGACATCTCGTAGTTTTTAAATTTTATTTTCAAGTCGAATTTTCCACTTTGGTGTTCCAGTGGTTTTTTGTTTTTTTTTGGTTTTTTTTTTTGGCATTTTATAACCCAGCTCTGCAGTTATAATGGCGGCTGTACTATACATTAGTTGGTTGGTTTCATATGGTGTGCTGGATGGGATGGATGTTAAAATGCTGTTCATGGCAGTTAGTAGATCTTTCACTCGTTTGAACTTTACAAATGGTAGGTAGTCTTTTTCTTTCTGTGTTTTCTTTTGATGTGGTTTTCAATCTTTTCTTTCAACATTTTTGCTAGACCACTTAGCTCTTTTTATTATTATTATTATTATTATTATTATTATTATTATTATTATTATTATTATTATTATTATTATTATTATTTATTTTATTTACACAAAATGACAGTATACACAGCAAACGAGATAACTATGCTGGATTTCGTATCACAGATCACTAGTCAAACACTTCCCAAGTATAAGACTGCGTGATGTATCGGCGAATTATGCGAGCAGATCCCAGTAAGGTGACATTCTGCAGCTGACCAATGGTGATCTTGTCAGCGCCAATTGCTTTTAAGTGCTTGCCTAGGTCTTCAGGCACAGCTCCCAGTGTGCCGAGTACCACTGGAACCACCTGCACTGGTTTATGCCAGAGTCTCTGCAATTCGATTCTCAAATCTTTAGAAGGAAACTTCTAAAAAATAAACTGAATGGCGGTAAACTGAATGGCGGTAACACCATCAAGGCTATAAACAGCTGGGCCATACCTGTTATCAGATATACTGCTGGAATTGTAAACTGGACACAGGCAGAGCTGGACAGCCTGGATAGGAAAACAAGAAAACTGATGACCATACACCATGCACTGCACTGGTGTAGTGATGTTGACAGGCTATATTTGTCCAGAAAGGTAGGTGGCAGAGGACTTTTGCAAGTGAAGCAGACAGTTGAAGAAGAGAAATATGCTCTGGCAGATTATGTGAAAGACAGTGTTGAACCAACTTTGATGGAGGTCAACAAGAGGAAGCTGCTAAAAGTACAGCAAACCAAGTATCAATTTAGGAAAATAGCGATGCAAACTCGAGCTGACAGCTGGTGTAACAAAGCACTGCATGGACAGTTCCTTGAAAAGATCCAAGGAAAAGTAGATAAGGAAAAGACCTGGTTATGGCTGACCAACGGAACATTGAAGAAAGAAACAGAGGGCCTGATTCTTGCGGCCCAGGAACAAGCCATTAGAACAAATGTAATCAAAGCCAAAATAGAAAAATCTGCTGATGATCCCAAATGCAGACTCTGCAAAGAAGCAGATGAAACCATTGATCACATACTGAGCTGTTGTAAGACAATTGCTTAGACGTATTCAAACAACGTCACAACACAGTTGCTCAGATGGTCCACTGGAACTTGTGTCACAACTACCATCTGCCTGTAGCAAAGAACTGGTGGGATCATAAGCCTGAAAAAGTGACTGAAAATGAGCATGCAAAACTACTGTGGGATTTCCGAATACAGACTGATAAAATTTTGGAACACAATACCCCGGATATCACGATTGTGGAAAAGAAAAAAGTGTGGATAGTCAACATTGCTATACCTGATGACAGCAGAATCAATGAGAAACAACTTGAAAAAGTCACTAGATATCAAGATTTGGGAATCGAATTGCAGAGACTCTGGCATAAACCAATGCAGGTGGTTCCAGTGGTACTCGGCACACTAGGAGCTGTGCCTAAAGACCTAGGCAAGCACTTAAAAGCAATTGGCGCTGACAAGATCACCATTGGTCAGCTGCAGAAGGCCATCTGACTGGGATCTGCTCGCATAATTCGCCGATACATCATGCAGTCCTAAACGCTTGGGAAGTGTTCGACTAATGATCTGTGATACAAAATCCAGCATAGTTATCTCGTTTGCTGTGTATACTGTCATTTTGTGTAAATAGTAATATTAATAATAAGCAGAAGGAGAAGCAGAAGGAGAAGCAGAAGAAGCAGAAGAAGCAGAAGAAGAAAATATTCAAATGCAGAGTCAGATTGGTGTATAGAGAGAGATGAGCTTTATTTAGGTAGCAATATCAATGCTGGGACTAATTCAATAATGCAATCTGGTTCAATGGGATCAGGGAAAAACAGAAAGACAAGCATGTGTGGATGATGCAGGAAGCTTTATGAAGTATTAGCCTTCTGGAGAGACACCATTTGGACCTCTCTTCAGGCAGCAAAATGTCTCAAGCTAATGCTAATTATCTTTGTATAGCACTTTGCAAAGCATGCAGGCATCATTAATCCCTGCCCCAAGCTATTTACAATTTGAATTTTAGCATACCAGTTGCAAAAGAAAAACAATGTGAGGGTTATGTCTCCATCTCCTATTCCTGAGCATCTCAAAATTATCTTGTTGGCTACTGTGAAAAATAAAATGCTGAACAAAAATGAGCAGTAGTTGGCCTAATCCAGCAGAGCTATTATATATAACAGCAAGAGGGACTTAAAAAGAACAGTTAATAGCTTGATCCTTATGATGACTACTCAGAAATAACTCCCACTGAATTCAACAGAGTTCACTTGGAGTTAATATCTGTTCAGAATTTCAATTTAAACCTTCTTTAATAGGGGTGCTTTTAATAACAATATTCTTTACTAGCAAGTGATAAACTATAGATGTTGCAAATAAATAAACAAACAAGCAACTTCATGTCAGTTAGGGATATGTCCAATTAAAAACAGTTATAATCACTGCGCAGTAAAATACTAAAATAAGATTTTTTTTGTGAATACAAGATTAAAATAATTTGGGTGCAACTGTGTTTTAATGAATCACTGAACTTTAGTAATGCACTCTATCCTATAAGAAGTTGCATAATAACAAATATTCTCATACATTAGAATTGGCATAACTTTAGAATATGGATCTTTAGTAAAATCTCCTCTGGATGTTGTTTCTTATTTTTAACCATAGTATTTATTCACTTATCCCTATAGACATTTTCCACAAAATATTAATTATGTGTTCAGATTCTGATAGATAAATGTGGATTTGAATTTTAATCTTTCTTAAAATGTGTAACTTCTAACCAGAACTTTTTGTTCCCATCCAATTACTGTATCTCCCTGTTCATCCATTTTTACTGCAAAAAAAAAAAAAAAAAACAACCACCATTAATTTGTAATAGAAGAAAAGGAACTGTGCATTTTCAGCTGAGTTTCAAGATGTGGGATGCAGATGTTTCTATGGCAACTGGACTGGAGTATGATCTATCACTTAGGCTTACATTTCAGGTTTTCATTAGTAACTTGTGGATAAAATGTGTAGTATAGAAGGTAGTATTGTGAATCTGCTTACTTTCTTTGTGTACCAGGAACAATTTTTGCTGGGAACAAAGGAGAGTCCAAGAACATCTCAGATATTTTGTCCATCCTTTGTTGACTATCTAATAAATAGCAACCTTCCCTTATTAGCTGCCTATTTGTTCTGTTGGACTGCAACTGTTTAAATGTGTTGAAGTGATTTCTATATCATAAGAATAAATTTTTAAGCAACATCTTACAAGATCCAGAACATGAATTAGCAAACAAAAAATGTGAAAAGTAACAAATGGCTTTGTGTTATCCATATTGGTTTTTTTCTTACTAATAATAGCAAGAATAAATAACATAATTTTAAAAGCCACAATGACTAGTTCAAATTTAATGTCATAGCATTTCCTGGCATCTTCCTGGCAGAATGTTTTGTTTACTCCAAATTATTTTTATCTGAATTGGGAGTGTAAAAAATGGGAGAGAAGAGGAGTTCAAATTAGAGAGCTAATTTCAATAAACTTAGAGAGAGCTTGAGAAGGATTCCATGGATGAGAATCCTCAAGGGGAAAACAACTCAAGAAGCTTGGGAAATTTTGAAAACTGAGATTATAAAAGCGCAGTCTAGCACAATACCAATGAGGAAGAAAAATAATAGATCTCAAAAGAAACCAGCTTGGCTGCATAAAGAACTATCTGACAAATTGAAAGACAAAAAGGACAAGTATAAAAAGTGGAAAGAGGGCAAATAACTAAGGCAGAATATCAGCAAATAGCCCGAGCCTGTAAAGATGAAGTGAGGAAAGCTAAGGCACACAATGACCAAAGGCTAGGGACAAAAGTAAAAATTACCAAAAAAAGCTTCTTCCAACATGTTAAAAACAAGAAAAAAGTCAAGGAAACAATTGGCCCATTGCTGAGAGAAATTGGCAAGAAGGTGACAAGCAACAGGAGAAAGCAGATCTACTTAACTCATATTTTGCATCTGTCTTTACACAAAAGGAAAAACAATCCAACCTATCAAAACAGCACTACAAAAACAGATTAGAAACACAAGTTAAAATAGGGAAGAAAATGGTAAGTGAACACCTGTCTACTCTAGACGAGTTCAAATCACCAGGACTGGTTGGATTACACCAAAAGGTTCTGAAGGAACTGGCAGATGAGATCTCAGAACCACTGAACTATATCTTTCAAAGATCCTGGAGCACAGGGGAGCTGCCAGAGGACTGGAAAAGAGCTGATGTAGTTCCCATCTTCAAAAAAGAAAAAAAACAGATCCAGGAAACTACAGACCTATCAGCCTGACCCCAATACCGGGGAAGATTCTGGAAAAGATAATCAAGCAACGAATCACCGAACACCTAGAAACAAACAAAGTAATAACCAAAAACCAACATGGGTTTGTCAAAAACAGATCATGCCAGATTGCATTCTTTGACAAAGTGACAAAATTAGTAGATCAGAGGAATGCTGTCGATATAATTTTAAATTTCCTGACAGTTAGAACAATTAATAAGTGGACCAACTTGCCTGCAGAAGTTGTGAATGTTCCAACACTGGAAATTTTTAAGAAAATGTTGGATAACATTTGTCTGAGATGGTGTAGGGTTTCCTGCCTAGGCAGGGGGTTGGACTAGAAGGCCTCCAAGGTCCCTTCCAACTCTGTTGTTATTATTACTTTATCCATAGTATCCTACTACAAGAATAAGAACCACACTGATTCCTTCTTTTGGATACATGATAACTTTGAGTGGGTGGGCGGTGATACTTAAATTCTCATTTGATTTGAACAGCTGCTGCAAGCTTTAATGAAAATGTCCTATATTTGTCTCTGATAAGTCATCTTTGCCACAAACTGCATTAACAAACATGAGCTTGTAAAAAAATATGTAGAAATGGCTGTTTATTCTCGTAGATGGAAATTGATGCTAATTTAAAGATGAACAATTTTTGGTGGGTCAATGCTACTTTCACATTCAGTATAAGTACTGTTCCAAACTCCTAAGTTGCAGAAGGGATGAATGAAGAAATAGTAATTCTAAGATATATGTGGGCACGCGTACACACATTTAAACATGCAGAGCTCATGTTTTAAGAAGCTAGATGATTTTGTGGTTGTTCCTACACTAAAGTCCAATCCAAGTTCTTGGAACTGAGCTGAGATCAGACACTTAATTCAAGTTTCTATAATATGATCATAGGCATGACTAGGAAGTGATTGAGGCAAAAATTGATCAGGCTTGTTGGTCCACATTTAGCAGGAGTTTCTTCCACATTCTGCATTAATAGCTATTGAAGTCTGACAAAGCTTGCTAATTCATGTTCTCTTCCCAGGAACAGATCATTGGAATTAAAAAAGACAAAAAGCAATCTGAGTTCCTAGATTGTTCCTGGAGATGTACCTGGTCCCCAGATTCTGTTTTGTTGCTCCAGACTCTTTCCAGAATGAAGCAAAATATACATAATGTAAACTCCCAGACTTAATATAGCTTTTTTAAAAAATTAAGAAAAAAAATTGAACTCTTCTCATTGCTGCCCCATACAACAAGGAGAACAACTTGAGCCACAGGATTGCCAGCAATCTGCCTCCTCCACTCCAGTCTTTGGACCAAGTTATAAAACCCTCTTAAATGCTTCAACTATAATAATTAGTAACAAAGGGAGAAATTTATTAAATGCATATTAGCTTTGATGAATTCATTTAATATTCTTTGGGTTTTTTTAATTTATTTGTCACAACATTATATACAGGAACATATATTGAAAGGAAACAATAGGACAAGAGTGGTAGGCACTTTTATGCACTTATGCACGTCCCTTATAGTCCTCTTAGGAATGGGGTGAGGTCAATGGTAGACAGTTTTTGGTTAAAGCTTTTAGGAGTTGGAGAGGAGACCACTGAGTCAGGTAGTGTATCCCAAGCATTAACAACTCTGTTACTGAAGTCATATTTTCTGCAATCAAGATTGAAGCAGTTGACATTAAGTTTGAATCTGTTGTTTGCTCTTGTATTATTGCTATTGAAGCTGAAGAAGTCTTTAACAGGAAGGACATTTCAATAGATGGATTCTGTGTGTTAAACACAGGTCTTGTCGGAGTCGGTGGAGTTCTAAATTCTCTAATCCCAGGATTTCAAGTCTGGTGGAATATGGTATTTTGTTGTTTACAGAGGAGCGGAGAACTCTTCTTGTGAAATATTTTTGGACTCGTTCAATTGTATTAATGTCAGAGATGTGGTATGGGTTCCAGACAGATGAGCTGTATTCAAGAATGGGTCTGGCAAATGTTTTGAATGCTCTGGTTAGTAGTGTAGAGTTTTTGGAAAAAAAGCTACACAGAATTAGGTTTACAACTCTTAGAGCCTTTTTTGCTATATAGTTGCAGTGGGCTTTGGCACTTAGATCATTTGATATGAAAACTCCAAGGTCCTTGACAGGGTGGAGGTCATCTGTAAGATAATGTCCATTAAGCTTGTACTTAGTGTTTGGGTTCTTTTTTCCAATATGTAAGACTGAGCATTTGCTGGTTGAGATTTGGAGTTGCCAAGTTTTAGACCAATTGGATACAAAATCAAGGTCTTTTTGAAGGGTATTACTATTGTTGGTGGTGTTAAATAGAATAGAATAGAATAGAATAGAATAGAATAGAATAGAATAGAATAGAATAGAATAGAATAGAATTTTTTATTGGCCAAGTGTGATTGGACACACAAGGAATTTGTCTTGGTGCATATGCTCTCAGTGTACATAAAAGAAAAGATACGTTCATCAAGGTACAACATTTACAACACAAATGATGGTCAATATATCAATATAAATCATAAGGATTGCCAGCAACAAAGTTACAGTCATACAGTCATAAGTGGAAAGAGATTGGTGATGGGAAGGATGAGAAGATTAATAGTAGTGCAGATTTAGTAAATAGTTTGACAGTGTTGAGGGAATTATTTGTTTAGCAGAGTGATGGCCTTCAGAAAAAAACAGCAAAGAGAACACAATAACTTGAGATATGGTCACAGAGATCATTTATATATAGTATGAAGAGCGTTGGTCCAAGAACGCTACCTTGAGGAATGCCACTTTTGACAGGGACAGGATTTGATAAAGTATTGCCAATTTTGACCACGTTGTCTGTTTGACAGGAAAGCAGTTATCCAGTTGTGAAGAGGTCCTGAAATGCCATAGGATTTTAGTTTTAGGAGAAGTTTATCGTGTACTGAGTCAAAAGCTTTGCAAAAGTCTATGTAGATTGCATCTATTGCTTTGCCTTTATCAAGATTAGTAGTCCATATGATTTTGCAGTGGAGAAGTTGTAAGTTACAGGATAATTTTTTTCTGAAACCAAATTGTTTATTAGAGAGTAGGTTGTTTGTTTCTAGGTGGAGGGTAATGGATTGGTTGATGATAGATTCCATTACTTTGCAGGTGACGCAGCATAGAGAGATTGGTCTGTAATTTTCAACTAGGCTGGGATCTCCTGTTTTGAAGATAGGAATGACTGTGGCTAGAGACCAAAGTTTGGGAAGGGAACCAGTCGTGAAAGCTTTATCAAAGATTATGCTTAGGGGTTCTGCTATATTAGTGGAAAGTTTTTTTTAAGAAGTATGCACATAGTCCATCAGGTCCAATAGATAAAAATGGTTTCAGTTGCGAAGAACTTTTTCAACATAATCTTCTGTGAAGTCTATATGAGTTAAGTCGTTGTAATCTTTGTTAGTACGATTGGGGAATGTCGGATATGAGCCATCACTGTTAACAAAGACTGAGCCAAAGAATGTGTTAAAGAGTTTTGCTTTAACAGTTTCATCGTTATATTCATTGCCATTAGATTCTCTTAGTGGTGGGATGGATCTTGCTTCTTTAAGTTTATTATTAAAAAAATTATAGAAAGCACAATTGGAATTTGTGCGCAGAAGATCTTGATCTTGCTTTGTGTGGTAAATGGTGCATTCAGTTTTTATTTGGTTGCAAATATTTCTATAGCGGTTTTTGAAGTTTGCTACATGGCCCTTTTTGTTTCTTCTCCAGAGGGATTTTTTTTTTTATTGAAGCTTCTTTATTGATATGGGTAATTTGGTTTTTTTTTATTTTGGTGGTGATGCCTTATACACTGTAAGCCGCCCTGAGTCTTCGGAGAAGGGCGGGGTATAAATGTAAACAAAACAAAAAAATTGTGGTATGTATTGTTTGATGATTCTATTGATTTCAAATAGGAAAACTCTGTAGTGGTCTTCAGCAGTTATACAGGTTGAGAATAGATTTTGCCAGTCAAGATATGAGAGATTGTTGTTTATAAGGTCATAGTTGGCTTTTTTGAAATTGTAGTTAGGAGTACTATTATTATGACGATTTATGTGAGGGCGTATATTGAGACAAAAGTCTATCATGCAGCGGTCACTGTTGGAAAAGCGTTCTTTTATTTGTAGTCCATAAATTAAGTTTGTGTTATTGCAAAAGATGAGGTCAAGGCAGTTGTTGAACCTTGTATTGTTATTTACTAGTTGTTCAAGACCTAAATCTGTAACGGTGTTGTATAGTGTAGTATGGATTGGTTCAGTTGTACATTCATTTGTTATTCAGTTAATAAAAGGTAGATTTAGGTCACCCAGGAAGATGAGAGGATATGAGTAAGAGGTAGCCCATGTTAGCAGTGTGGTTAACTTATTTGCGTGATCGATGTCGTAGTCAGGTGCTCTGTAGCATAGTAAGAATCGAAGTGTGGTGTTAATGGACAGGTCGCATATAATAGTTTCAGGAAGAGAAAGTTTATGTGCAACTTGAATATTTTTTAGGTTCAGTGATTTTTTGTAAAAGATAGCCACTCCACCACCTCTGCAGTTTTCACAATCTGATCGAAAAACTTGATATTCTTTGTTTGAAATAATGGAGTTAGGGAGGGATGAGTTTAGCCATGTTTCACAAACAAATATAATATCAAATGTACCATTGTTTAACAATAGGATAAATTCAGATAATTTGTTTACAATACTTCTTGCATTTATTAATTTACATTTCAGACCTGCAGTGTTTGTTGTAGAAGAGGTAAGGGGCGTGAGCATACCTAGTTTTGATTGATAGTTGATTGAGGATTATGAACAACAGGTGGTTGAAGGAAGGTTGGTTGAGCATTGAGTGGTTGTTCATTGGATGATTGGAGGTTTTGTACGGGTAGTAGGGTGTTAGTTGGTTGTTCTATAGTTGATTGAACGGGTGTTTACTTGTGTATTTACTTGTGAATCCTATCAAATGTAAATTCAGCCCCATTGTTTGAAATATAGATGCTGGTTGACTGTGGAGCAACTGACAAAAAAGGCTGGACAACCTTGTAAAATCGGAATGCACACCTTCCATGTGCTAAAAAGCTGCATCAAACATCGTGGAGCCTCTTAAAATGTAACATTACAATAGTGGATGGCCCAGTTCATAGTGAAAACTTACTATGACCATTACTTGTCATTATTTAATCAAAAGCTAAAGTTCAGCTTCAGTATAACCTTTCATTGAGTTTATTTTTAATGTGACTATAGTCTATAACGAGGACCTGTGCTTAAGCACCTTTCCTATAGAAGAGCCACTGGTGATTGTCTTCCATTTATTTGAGTTTTAAAAGGAGGACTGCAAAAAGTATACCTGAAGGGTCATTCTTAAATTTAGACATATGCACATATATTTGGCCTGCTTACAGGCCCCTTCATTCCTGTCTAGGGGATGGAGGTAGGATTAAAGCAAGCAACCCAGGAAACCCATAATTAGCCATAGTTTTCCACCTTAATTTACCAATTTACACACTACATCTGAAACAAACCGGTAGCATCCTTCTTTGCTGCAGACAGAATGGGAAACTAGCTGAATATGAAGCTGGTTTTATTCTTTACCCCATCATAAGAGGTTGCATACATGGGCAAAAGGCTTATTTATGGCTCATTGTAATGTATACACAATCATGCAAATTCCATACATACATACAGTCATTAATGCAGGCATGAATACATACAAATCTGGTGCACACATTGAGTTATGTTTTTCTACCCATACTTTGTATTATAGAGTAGTTTGTGTCCTCATAATGCATTCAGCCACGAATTCATTTTCTAAACATCAGGGCTTAGTCCACAATAGCAAACTAAGAAACAAAGCAATTGGTTAATGTGGTGTTAGAATCCAGCCCCAATTTGACAGACGTGTTATAACAGTATTGTTTATGGATTCCTTTTCAAAGCAAAAAAGTCCAGTTGCCTCCTGAAAAAACACCTTTGGGACAACCATGACCTGGATGACTGAGAATCTCTACAGACTTTTAGCGATACAATTTGGAAGTAGGAATGGACTTCCAGAGAAAAAATTGCAAACTACAGGAAACAGGAGTACTACTCAGGTGACCTTGAGGACACAGATAAACCTCCAAGTGCTTCAATGACCTGCTAAAAGGATGCAGATTACCAGTTTTCTGCAAGGAATATAAATCCTTCCAGTCTCCACTATCCTGTCAGAGCTGAAGGAGCTAATTGGATGAGAAGCAAAATGTCTTCAAAAGAAAAAACAAGGAAGTCCAGTTGCCTCCTGAAAAAGCACCTTTGAAAGAACCATGACCTGGATGACTGAGAATCTCTACAAATTCTTTAAAATAGTTTTAAATGATGATTTCACGTAAGTGGGTGAGAATCCTATTAAAATATTTCCTCTCCAATTATTTCAGAACGAGGTAGGCTATAAAATCACAACTGACTTAAAGAAACAAAGAGACTTAACAGCTAAGTAAGAATTTGAATTACAGACTTTCTGATCTAACGTTGAGATAAGCTTCTAATCTTTGTCTTCCAAACATGCTAAAATAGGGCTTCATCATTTGATACCAGTATGACTACTGTTCTAATCACTCTAAGCCATGGCTGAGTTTTACTGAGTCTACCGTTTTATTTTGTTTTCTATGCTCATATATTGTACATGGAATGGGAGGGAATCAGTCAAGTCAGAAGATTTTTCTTTCATTTCTTACATCCAAGATAAAAAGGAAAAATAAACAAGATTAACCAATCAGTGTGGTATATTTATTTAATACTGATTACCTACTCTAATTCTTTATCAGGGATCCCTTGATATGCAGGAGTTTACTGAAAGAGCAAAAGACTGGAGCAAATGCTTTTTTGTGTGTGTGTGTGTGTGTGTGTGTGTGGTTTAATCAGAATGGTGCCAGATGATCTTTCCTCAACCTACTCACCTTTCTGCCTCTGGCTAACAGCAGCCTTGAACTAAAATGTCAGCAAAGTGAGATCATATCACTAGCAGCCAATATGACTTCCTTACTCACAGCTTGGGTGTTGACAGGAGGCGGGTAAAGGTCCTCAGTCATGATATCAGCCTGATTGCATGAATCCTAAGGCGACTTTCCAATAGCATCAATATTCCTGTCTTCTAATTCATAATTACAAATCTAGGATACGTTTTGGGTGATATTCCCTGAAGTGATACACAAAGGTGTAGACCTACATAGATATATAAAGGAGAATATTTGCAGCTCAGGGTTGAAATGAAGGGTCCTTGGTGCTCTCTGAGCTTACTTGTTTTCTTGCAGAGATTTCATGACCCTAACTAGGTAACATCATCAATGCTAGACTAGATTAGAAGAGTATCTGGAAGCTCCAGTTGTTGCAAAATGCAGTGGCCTGCATGGTTTTGTGCAGACCTTGATGTGCACTTGTATCACCTCTCCCGCGGGAACTGGATTTTGTTGCCAATTTGTTTCTGGGTGCAATTCAAGGTGCTGGTTGTCACCTTTAAAGCTCTTCATGGCTTGGGACCAGGTTATCTGAGGAACTGTCTCTTGCCAGTCACATCTACTCAACCCACTAGAACGGGGAGACAAGGACTATTGTGGTCCCATCCCCTAGGGCCGTGATGGTGAACCTATGGCATGTGTGCCACAGGTGGCATGCAGCATCCTCTCTGATGGCATGCGAGCCATTGTCCCAGTTCAGCTCTGCTGTGTATGTGTGTGTGCCCCCCGACCAGCTGGTCTTTGGGTCGCTGCTGCACATGTGTGGTGGCCGCGGTGCATTCGGGGCCCTGTGCATGAAAGTGTGGGGGTGCATGTGCTGGGGGGACGCATGCATATGCAGGGGCTGGGGTACATGTAGGGGCCGTGTGCATGTGTGGGGGTGGGGCATGTGTGGTGCCCATGCACACATGTATGGGGGTAGGATTCATGCAGGGCCCCCACGCGCATGCCTGGGACAGGCCCTATGCACAGGGGCCTGCGCACATTGCATTTTGGGGGTTTGGGTGCACGCATACATCGGGGCACTCTGTCCAGAAAAGATTAACCATCACTGCCCTAGGGTGATACACCTGGTGGAACCCAGAAGAAGGGTCTTCTCCATGGTGGGTCCCACTCTCTGGAACATCATTCCCCCAGAGATTAGAATGGCCCCCACCCTAACACTCTTCCAGAAGGCACTGAAGACCTGGTTCTTCCAATGTGTTGTTGCCAGGGTGGGGGGTTATTTTATTATTTTATTTTATTATATGATTCTCTCTTTTATTAGTTTCATTGTTTTTTATATGAGGTTTCTATATTCTTGTAAGTTGCCTTGAGTTGCCATGTGCGAATAGGCAGCAATATAAATTTTGTAAATAAATAAATATTTATTTCTCTTTTATTAGTTTTATTGCTTTTATATGAGGTTTCTATATTCTTGTAAGTTGCCTTGAGTTGCCATGTGCGAATAGGCAGCAATATAAATTTTGTAAATAAATAAATATTTATTTCTCTTTTATTAGTTTTATTGCTTTTATATGAGGTTTCTATATTCTTGTAAGTTGCCTTGAGTTGCCATGTGCGAATAGGTGGCAATATAAATTTCGTAAATAAATAAATATTTATTTCTTTTATTAGTTTTATTGCTTTTATATGAGGTTTCTATATTCTTGTAAGTTGCCTTGAGTTGCCATGTGCGAATAGGTGGCAATATAAATTTCGTAAATAAATAAATATTTATTTCTCTTTTATTATTTTATTTATTTATTTATTTATTTTATTTATTTGATTTGATTTTTATACCGCCCTTCTCCCGAAGGATTCAGGGCGGTGTACAGGCATAATAAAACCAACAATACAATATACAAGTTTAAAATACGATTTAAAAAACTTATTTAAATTAGCCCAGTGATTAAAATTTACCATACTAAAACCCCGTTTAAAATTAATAAATTTAACATTAAAATCCCAATTTTAATTAGTTTTATTGCTTTTATATGAGGTTTCTATATTCTTGTAAGTTGCCTTGAGTTACCATGTGCGAATAGGTGGCAATATAAATTTCGTAAATAAATAAATAATGTTGCAAAAGTCATGTAGTTTAGACATTAATGGATAATCTTGTGAAATGATGAAACAAACTTTGTTCTGTCTGGCTGAGTTTTATTTTTAGAGTATAATATGGTATTGTGAGAAATCCAGGGGCAGTTGCAATCACTAGATATAAAAATTAGTTTTCACAATGCTGGCAAATAGTAGTGGGAAAAATAATGGATATATACATTGAGAGAGGAAATGTTCATTTTATATTCTCTTTTGAATGGGATTGGATGAAACATTGAATACTTGGTTTAAACATTTACTATCTTTTGGCATTTAAAGCTACCAGATATGGGGTACAAAAGTCTTATATCTTATTACTGAAGTTGTCCTGCTGATTAATCAACTTCTTTCTTCCGTCATCTGACCATCTCTAGCAGTTCAATAGATGGGGTGGAGGGTGGGGTGGAATGTTAAAAACATCAAGAAGCTTGGGATATGAACTTAATAGCATAGGTTGTAGGCTTATCTTTTCAGAGGTTTTACCAGTACATAAGGAACAAAAAGGTAAAGGCCAGCATGTAGTGGAGTTTAATGTATGGCTAAAGGAGTGGTGTAAAAGGGAAGGCTTTGGTTTTATTAGTCATGATGTCTGCAACTGGTCCAATGAAAAACTGTACAAAAAAGATGGATTGCATCCATCAAAGAAAGGGACTGAGTTACTTAGCAATAAATTCACAGATTTTCTGGATAAACATTTAAACTGAACAGTGGGGACAGAGAATTAACTGATACAGAAAATTTCTGTCCCCAGCAATCGAAAACTAAAAGGGTTATCAGTGCATGTAACATAGATGTCTGTATGGGTAAGACTATCAGTCCTGCTATCAAGCAAAACCAAGCATTTAACAGTGAGTGCCATACGATGTGCACTAAACCAACAGGTGGCAAGAAAGTAGGGGCAGTCAACATACACCAATGCACAGAGTATGAGGAATAAACAGGGTGAATTAGAAATTCAAGTAAATGAGGGCAGATATGATATTGTTGCCATTACGGAAACTTGGTGGGATGAAACTGACAAATGGAACATACAGCTAGAGGGATATAAATTATTTAAAAGAAATAGACCAAATAAAAGAGGAGGTGGAGTTGCACTATATATAAGAAATAACTTCATCTCTACAGAAATAGAGCACAACAATGATGAAAATCATCTTGAATGTATTTGGGTCAATATAAAAGGGGTGAAAAATGATATTGCCATAGGTCAACTATAGGCCACCCAACCAAACAGAGGAAGTAGATGAACTTTTTGCTAGTCAGCTAACTAAGGCATGTAGGAAGCACATCACAGTAGAAATGGGGGATTTTAACTACCCTGACATCAACTGGGAAACAAACTCTGCATCAAGTGGAAGATCCAACAGGTTCCTAACAAACCTAGCAGACAACTTCGTTTCCCAAAAAATAGAGAAGGCAACAAGGGGATCAGCCATACTGGACTTAATTCTCACTAACAGAGATGAAATGATAGAAGGTGTTGAAGCTACAGGAACCTTGGGAGCAAGTGACTACACAATATTGGAATTCGACATTAAGCAAATACAAGTAATAGAACAAAGTCAAACTAGAGTCTTGGACTTTAAGAGAGCTAATTTCAATAAACTTAGAGAGAGCTTGAGAAGGATTCAATGGATGACAATCCTCAGGGGGAAAACAACTCAAGAAGCTTGGGAAATTTTGAAAAGTGAGATTATAAAAGCGCAGTCTAACACAATACCAATGAGGAAGAAAAATAATAGATTTCAAAAGAAACCAAGATGGATGCATAAAGAACTATCTGACAAATTGAAAGACAAAAAGGACAAATATAAAAAGTGGAAAGAGGGGCAAATAACTAAGGCAGAATATCAGCAAATAGCCCGAGCCTGTAAAGATGAAGTGAGGAAAGCTAAGGCTCACAATGAACAAAAGCTAGCGACAAAAGTAAAAAATAACCAAAAAAGCTTCTTCCAACATGTTAAAAACAAGAAAAAAGTCAAGGAAACAATTGGCCCATTGCTGGGAGAAAGTGGCAAGAAGATGACAAACAACAGGGAGAAAGCAGATCTACTTAACTCATTTTTTGCATCTGTCTTTACACAAAAGGAAAAAACAATCCAACCTATCAAAAACAGCATTACAAAAAACAGATTAGAAACACAAGTTAAAATAGGGAAGAAAATGGTAAGTGAACACCTGTCTACCCTAGATGAGTTCAAATCACCAGGACCGGATGGATTACACCCAAAGGTTCTGAAGGAACTGGCAGACGTGATCTCAGAACCCCTGAACTATATCTTTCAAAGATCCTGGAGCACAGGGGAGCTGCCAGAGGACTGGAAAAGATAAAGTAGACCATAACTTACTACTAGATAAAGTAGAAAAATGTGGGTTAGACAGCACCACCACCAGATGGATTCGTAACTGGCTGACCAACCGCACTCAACGTGTAGTCCTCAACGGAACTACATCTACATGGAGGGAAGTATGCAGTGGAGTACCCCAAGGCTCTGTTTTAGGCCCAGTACTTTTCAACATCTTCATCAATGACTTGGACAAGGGGATAGATGAGGAACTCATCAAATTTGCAGATGACACCAAGCTGGCAGGAATAGCCAACACTCCAGAAGATCCAGAATTCAAGTTACAAAAAGATCTTGACAGACTTGAACATTGGGCGCAATCTAACGAAATGAAATTCAACAGTGAAAAAAGTAAGGTTCTACATTTAGGCAAAAAAACCCAAAATGCACAGGTACCGTATATGTGGTACCTTGCTCAATAGTAGTACCTGTGAGAGGGATCTTGGAGTCCTAGTGGATAACCATTTAGATATGAGCCAGCAGTGTGCAGCAGCTGCCAAAAAAGCCAACACAGTTCTGGGCTGCATAAACAGAGGGATAGAATCAAGATCACGTGAAGTGTTAGTTCCACTTTATAATGCCTTGGTAAGGCCACACTTGGAATATTGCATTCAGTTTTGGTCGCCACGATGTAAAAAAGATGTTGAGACTCTAGAAAGAGTGCAGAGAAGAGCAACAAAGATGATTAGGGGACTCGGACTTCCAGTATGGCTCCGCTTCGTGGAGAGCAGCTATGATTTACCTGCTAACTCCCTAGTTAGTAAGAGCTGTCAGGACATCGTAAATCTGGGTCCGACAGCTTGGAATTCTCTCCTTCGGGCAAAGAAGGAAAGATGAGCATTCAGGTTCGAAGTTGAGACACCCTAAGCTTCAAAGGCTTACAGGGAGATCTCCTTCCATAGCCTGATAAGCTCCTGGCTGGGCGAGGCTTCTGCCTTTATGGCGGACAAACGAAGCGTCCAATTTCCATGGCTGGAGTTGATTTATGATGGACTGTAACGTGGACGGAGCAGAAACTGGAGTTTTAACATTTGTTTGTAAGAAGACTGCAAGCCCCTGAGGATATATTTGCTGCGAAGATAGGAGAGAAGAAAGCAAATGGCGGTTTTGTGGAATGTGTATATTGAAAACGAAAGTTAAAGAAATGCTTACTAACAGCTAGTGTCGAAATAGAAGATATATAGGAATGATTAAATGGAAGAAACGAGAATCTTATGATTTATATTTTTTCTTCTTCTTTGGGATTATAGTGATTTAGAAGAAAAGTTTTTTGAATTTTTCTTTTTTAATTTTTTTTTCTTCTTCTTGGTCCATTATCAAGCTATATTTATTTATTTTTTTAAAAATGGCTTTTAAGCAAATAGTGCCAAAAGTCATTAAAAACTTTGAAATTTCTTCAGCTCAGATTCAAAAATTAAAAGAAGAAATTAAAAAGGAATTAAGAAATTTTTTACAGGAGTTTTTGGAGAGTCATTTTTTAGAAATAGATCAAAAATTTGATGAAATAGAGAAAGAGATGTTGGATTTTAAGGAAGTGGTGGAAGAGCAGAAGAGGGAAATGAAAATGGTAAAGGATGCAATTGCGCAAATATTGAGCTCTTGTATTCAGATGGAGGATGATCTTGCAGAAATTAATAAAGCTAATTTAGAGTTGCAAAGGAAAATAGAAGAAACTAAAAAAAATCAAAACAATTGGAACTTAGATAATAAGATGGAAGATATACAGGCAAAGGTAGCTAGGGCAGATGAAGAAAGAGTAATATTACAATATAGATTAATGGAATATGCTATAAGGGTGAGGGGGTTGAAACAAAATAGGAAGGAAAATTTAAAGGAGATTTTTACGCAAGCCTTTGCTCAGATAAAGGGTGGGGAGCTGGAAGATTTTGAGACTAATATTGAAAGAATTTATCGTGTTAATTCTTGGTGGGCAAGACAAAATAGAGTACCGAGGGATGTGGTTATTTATTTTACAACTAAAAAGGTTAGGTACGAAATTTTGCAAGCCTTTTATAAAAATAAATTCCAAATATTGGGACAAGATATAAAAATGATGAAGGAAATTCCTCCTAAAATGTTAAGAAAGAGAAGAGAATTTGCTTTTTTAGTGGATGAGTTTAAGAAACATCAGATATATTTTAGATGGGAAGTCCCAATGGGTTTGTCAGTGAATTTTAGAGGCAGAAAGTATTTTCTTAATTCAGTTATGAAAGCGAGACATTTTTATATTAATGTTTTAAAGAGTGGGAATCCTTTGTTGTTAGATGCTAAGTTAATTGGTTTGGAAATGATGGAAAATAGAATGGGAGAGGGGAGGAATGTTTAAGATATGAATATGATGATTATGGTTAATTTTTGGAATTGATTTGCTTAGGATATAAATTATAGGATTTTTGTTATTTGCTATTCGTATGGTATAAATCTATGGGATGATATTATTTAATTGTGAAGGATGGAAAGTGAAATTTATGAATTTAGATAATGTGGATGTAACGATTTTAACTGCTTACTGTTATATTGTGGATGAATAATATATTTGAGAGATTTTATTTGAAATGATATTTGATTGATGCAGTAGTATTGGAAGATTGGATATTAAATCTTATGACAATTGAAGAAATATATAAGTGATGAAAATTTGAATTTGAGAAGCTGGATTATAAATTAAGAAATGGACTTATGAAATTTGAAGGAATATACAAGTGGCTGAAAAAAAATTGAACTTTAGAAGATGGACTAATTTTTAAAATGGACTGTAAGAAGAACGGACATTAAATGTTATGGCAATTGAAGAAATATATAAGTGATAAAAATTTGAGTTCGAGAAGATGGACAGTAATTTTAGAAATGGACTTATGAAATTTGAAGGAATATACAAGTGGGGAAAAAAATGAATTTGAGAAGATGGATTAATTTTAAGATTGGACTGTAAGAAGAAGTAATATGTGAAGTTGGTATTGCTTCTCTTCTTTTCCTTTTTTTTAATTATTCTTTCCTATCTTTTTATTTTTATTGTGAGGGGATCTAAAGTTTTAAATTTTTAAAGGTGGGAGATTATGTATATTTTGTATACGTTAGATTGTGATTGTTGGTCATAATACCCGGTATTTGCTCTGGGAAGTCTGGGGGGGGGGGAAGTGGGAGGAGGGGGGAAGGGGGGGAAATGATACATGGATTGATTATTAATGTACAGTAATTTTTGAAGATATGAAATTAAATTTTTTTTAATGATATTGGGGATGCTCGACTGCCATTTCAGGAAGAAAAGGAGAGAGGAGTAGAAGGAGGGAAGAAAGTAGGTAGGAATGAGTAGAGAAGGAGGAGGGGAATAAGAAGGTTAGATAGGGAGGAGTGGAGGAGGGAGGAGTGGAGAAGGAGGAGAGGAAGTAGTAAAGTGAAGGAGATGAGGATGGATGGGAAAGTAGTAGAGGGTAGAGAGGGAGGTTGTGAAGAAAGGAAGTGGCAATCGGGCAGGCCTGAATCAGTAATAAATAAAAATTAATGATTAATGCTGGATAATAATTTGTGCATAAATATGATGTTTGAAAATGGAAATAAAAATTATTTATAAAAAAAAAAAGATGATTAGGGGACTCGAAGCTAAAACATATGAAGAACGGTTGCAGGAACTGGGTATGTCTAGTTTAATAAAAAGAAGGACTAGGGGAGACATGATAGCAGTGTTCCAATATCTCAGGGGTTGCCACAAAAAAGAGGGAGTCAAACTATTCTCCAAAGCACCTGAGGGTAGAACAAGAAGCAATGGGTGGAAACTGATCAAGGAAAGAAGCAACTTAGAACTAAAGAGAAATTTCCTGACAGTTAGAACAATTAATAAGTGGAACGACTTGCCTGCAGAAGTTGTGAATGCTCCAACACTGGAAATTTTTAAGAAAATGTTGGATAACCATCTGACTGAGATGGTGTAGGGTTTCCTGCCTGGGCAGGGGGTTAGACTAGAAGGCCTCCAAGATCCCTTCTAACTCTGTTGTTATATTATATTATATTATATTATATTATATTATATTATATTATATTATATTATATTATATTATATTATATTATATTATATTATATTATATTATATTTTTTATATTATATTATATTATATTATATTATATTATATTATATTATATTATATTATATTATATTATATTATATTATATTATATTATATTATATTATATTATATTATATTATATTATATTATATTATATTATATTATATTATATTATATTATATTATATTATATTAATACCAGTCATAACAGTTAAAACCCTGCCCACTTTTTGAATATTCTTTTTAATATTCAAAATAAAATACAAGCAAATATTTTCTAATTTAATTCTAACAACAGAAGCTAGTGAGACTTCTCAATAAAAATGCATAACAATGCACAATAGGAATTATAAAAAACAACAACTTTTGTCTCCTTAATGGCAGTTATGTAGAAACAAAGCATTACTTTGAATTCAATTTGCTCATAATATAGTTTTTGTTTTTAACTTCATATTTGAGTGAAGTACATTATTTACTCATTAAACCATCTTTAAGCAAAAATATCTTCATATTATATTTGAATCAGAGAGTTAAACACAAGATTTTGAGAAAGATGCCTTGGTTATTTTTCCTGATGCCTCTGCTTACTTTTCAGCTGTAGTTGCATCTGAATTTAATGTTAATATTTGTCTCAACATGGGCCCTCATTCAATAGCATCTCAACCACTATTGCCATAAAATAAAAGTCTAAAGGGTACATTTAAATATATTCAGCGGTGGAATTCAAGTAATTTAACAACCGGTTCTCTGCCCTAATGATTTCTTCCAACAACCAGTTTGCCAAACTGATCAGAAAGTTAACAACCCGTTCTCCCGAAGTGGTGCGAACTGGCTGAATCCCACCACTGAATATATTTTAAAATAAAGTCCTATTTTAGCTATTTATGAATGAAAGAAAATTCTATAAAATAATTACACAAGGGCAAATTGCATGCAATGAAATTAATATCATAACTAAGCCTATAATTAAATCCTTTTCCTAGTTTTTAAGTATTTTATTTTTAAAAAATCCAGCTTATTTTAGTAAAGCAAGCATATCAAATCGATTTTTATGTGTATATTTATATATACGCATATATACCCATGTATAAAGGGTAAATTAAATGTCAAGTCCAATAGGCCAATTACAATATGTTTTATTAAAATATTTTTTCAAATAAAATGTTTCTGTATTTAAGAATGGCCATGTATCAAACAAGTAAAGAAATGTTTAGAAGAAAATGGCAACCGATGCAAATATTTAATATAATTTATATAACTGTTTACAGGTCTGAATTTTGGGACACCCTGTATATTCAATTTGCAAAAATGCAATTACAATTGTGCATCCTATTTATATTTAAGTTTTCTGCTGCAATTATTTACAGGCTGCAGTATCACAATCTTGCACTGAATACTTTCTTCTTGGAGTTCCCTTGAAGATCACCTAGAACAGTTATGGCAAAACGTTTAGAGACCGAGTGCTCAAACTGGAACTCAAAATCCACTTATTTATTGGAAAATGCCAACATTATTATTATTCAAATTTATTATTTTATTTATTATTCAAATTTATATACCGCCCTATCTCCCGAAGGACTCAGGGCGGTTCACAGGCAGATAAAAAAAACATATATATACAAATTAAGAAAACCATTAAGAAACATATTCAGAAAGCCTAATTATTAAAAATAATATAAATATTAAAACCAATTAAAACACCTATAAAATTTAAAAAATTTAAAATTTAAAAAATTTAAAAACTAGTCCAGTCCCGCGCAGATAAATAGGTGTGTTTTAAGCTCGCGACGGAAGGTTCGGAGGTCTGGAAGTTGACGGAGTCCTGGGGGGAGTTCGTTCCAGAGGGTGGGAGCCCCCACAGAGAAGGCCCTTCCCCTGGGCGTCACCAGACGACACTGTCTAGCTGACGGCACCCTGAGGAGTCCCTCTCTGTGAGAGCGCACGGGCCGGTGAGAGGTATCCGGTAGCAGTAGACGGTCCCGTAAGTAACCCGGCCCTATGCCATGGAGCGCTTTAAAGGTGGTTACCAGAACCTTGAAGCGCACCCGGAAGGCCACAGGTAGCCAGTGCAGTCTGCGCAGGATAGGTGTCATACGGGAGCCACGAGGGGCTCCCTCTATAACCCGCGCAGCCGCATTCTGAACTAACTGCAGTCTCCGGATGCCCTTCAAGGGGAGCCCCATGTAGAGAGCATTGCAATAATCCAGGCGAGACGTCACGAGGGCGTGAGTGACCGTGCACAGGGCATCCCGGTCTAGAAAGGGGCGCAACTGGCGCACCAGGCGAACCTGGTAAAAAGCTCTCCTGGAGACGGCCAAATGATCTTCAAAAGACAGCAGTTCATCCAGGAGGACGCCCAAGTTGCGCACTCTCCATCGGGACCAGTGACTCGCCCCCGACAGTCAGCCGTGGACTCAGCTGACTGTACCGGGATGCCGGCATCCACAGCCACTCTGTCTTGGAGGGATTGAGCTTGAGCCTGTTTCTCCCCATCCAGACCCGTACGGCCTCCAAACACCGGGACAGCACTTCGATAGCTTCGTTGGGGTGGCCCGGTGTGGAAAAGTACAGCTGGGTGTCATCAGCGTACAGCTGGTACCTCACACCGAAGCCACTGATGATCTCACCCAGCGGCTTCATATAGATGTTGAACAGAAGGGGCGAGAGGATCGACCCCTGTGGCACCCCACAAGTGAGGCTCCTCGGAGCCGACCTCTGCCAATTTAACTTGAATAATGGGGTTTAACTACTTAAAATAATGATAAACAAGGCAGAGTTCAGCTAATTGTTCTAAAAGCAATTAAATAAATTGATAAACATCTAAGAAAAATGTGATAAATGCACTTTTATGCCCCTTCATTTTTCCCCTGCTTTTGAAATATTATGTTTAGCAACAATAAAAAAGAAAAAAATTTGTAATATCATTTCTCTCTTTCCCTCCCTCTCTCTCTTTCCCTCCATCCTTCTCTTTCTCTTTCCCTCCCTCTTTCTTTCCCTCCCTCTTCCACTCTCCCTTTCTCTTTTCCTCCCTCTCTCTCTCTGCCCCTCTGTTTCTCTGTGTCTTTCCCTCTTTCTGTCTTTCTGTCTTTCTCTTTCCCTCCCCCTCTCTTTCCTCCATCCTTCTCTTTCTTTCCTCCTCTTTCTTTCCCTCCCTCTTCCACTCTCCCTTTCTCTTTTCCTCCCTCTCTCTCTCTGCCCCTCTGTTTCTCTGTGTCTTTCCCTCTTTCTGTCTTTCTGTCTTTCTCTTTCCCTCCCCCTCTCTTTTCCTCCTTCTCTGTCTCTCTGTATCTCTTTCTCTCTCCCTCTTTCTGTCTCTGTGTGTCTCTCTCTTTCTCTCTCTTTCTCTCTCTCTCTCCCTCTGTGTGTGTGTGTGTGTCTGTCTCTCTCTATTTCTCTTTCAATTTCTCTCTCTCAATCCCTCCATCATATCTATCTATCTATCTATCTATCTATCTATCTATCTATCTATCTATCTATCTATCTATCTATCTATCTATCTATCTATCTATCATCTATCTATCCATGTTCTCCTGCCCAGCTTCACATGTCGAGTGAATCCAACCACTTGGGCTGTGGAGGGGGACTGGAGCAGGGGTGAAATGCTACCAGTTCGGACCGGTTCTCCCAAACCAGTAATAATAAATGCTACAGATTCGGGAGAACTAGTAGCAAAAAAAATGCTACCACTTTGGCCGAATCAGTATTTCCGATGATCAGCTGTGTCACACAATTTATATTTGCTAGAAGGCAGAGAATCCTGCTTTTTAGCAATTTCAATCATGCAGCATAGGTGTTCCCCCTCTCGCTGTTCTACTTACCTTTGAAGACTCAGAAAAGGCTTCTTAATTCTCCTTTTTCAGCACTGTCAATAGCATCTGTGGTGTGCATGCACGCAAAGTACACATTTGGCGCACACCATGCATGTGTGCACAAAGCAAACTGGTAGCGTAGCAAATTGGTAGCAGACTTCACAGCATTTCACCCTGGAATGGAGGCTGGCAAGGAAAGCCGAGCATTAGAGATCCACACAAAATAAGAACTCCAATCTGGATCCTGTTTGGGAGACACCCCTCCTTCCTACTCCCTCTCTCTCCCCATGGCAGGGACCTGGGCAACCTGAGTGCAGCTCCCTCCAAGGTGGCGACTAGCAAGCAAACAAATAAGCTCTAGCTGGGAGGAGGTGACACCGAGTCCCACTTCTGGCCAGCGAGAGTGGAGCAGGCAGGGCACACACCTTCCCTGGTACAGCATTGGCGCTGGCTGGGAGGGACACATGAGCCAAACGTTTGGAGCCATGCTCAGTGGAATTTGCAAGCGGGCTTGGCAGGGCCTGTTTAGTTCGCTTCAGCGCAGGATGGGAATGTAGAAGGCAGAGAAAATTCGTGCCTCTTGGTGTTCAGCCCTCAAAGACTCCTTTGGGGTGACTGAGAGGGGAGGGTAAGGGGTAGTGGGCTCATCCAACAGGAAGTTTCAATGAAGGGACAAAAGACCTGTGGCTTGTGACACCCACCATAGGGCATACTGTGCTGGGCTGACGGCATGCATGCCCACTGTCTGCCATTTCTGGCACAGGTGCCATAGGTTCACCACCAGGGACCTAGAAGCTTCAGCTGAGAATGCAGTGGCACAGACAATAATGGAAATTGTTAAGTTTGGGTATTGACGAGGCAGGAGACCAGGTTAGTGACAACAGCTCTTTAATAACGGGTGACCCAGCAAAACTCTGGAGAAAAACCTCTCCTTATATACACTTCAGCCTGAGGCTGCATCCAATCAGAGACGAGATATTTCCCGCCTAAAACTCCCGCCAAAACTTACAGTAATACATTACACTCCTTCCCTCCCAGAAGGCACTTTGCCAATATTTGCATATTATTTCTCTACGTAGTCCTGCAGGTACGTGGGGCGTCTCCTGACTCTCCCGGACCTGCGCAGTTCACTTTCTGGAGTTGAGTCGAGCCTGCCGGAGGGACTTTTCGTTCCTCTGAGCTCCTCCTCCCGGCCATCCGGCCCTGGATTATTCGCCCGCTCGGACCTGCTGTCCTCTAGAGGGACCGGAGGGTGTCGCTGGACCTCGCCTGACTCAGATAAGTCTCTGTTTGGTTCTTTGCTTACGCTTCCTGTTTGTTCTCGGCTCCAGTCAGCTGTGGGGTTAATTAAATCATAGTCAGGGCTGGTCTCGCCTAATTCTGCCTTATCGCTCAATCTGTTTCTTAATTGATCTATGTGGCGCCTCCAGACTCTGCCATCGTCTAGTTCCACTAGATAAGATTTGGGGCCCGTTTTGTCTATGACTATCCCTCTCTTCCAGTTAGGGCCGTCGCTGTAATTGTGTGCCCACACCGAGTCTCCTATGTTTAACTCTCGGATTCTATCTGGTTTTGTTCTGAACCCGTCCTGTACGTAGTTCGGGTGTAGCCGGTCTAGCGGGCACCGTAGCTTCCGCCCCATTAATAGCTCGGCTGGGCTGCGGCCGGTGGCCACACAGGGGGTCCTGTGTTGGACGGTTAGGAATGCGTCGATTTGTGCCTGCCAATCGCCGGGCCGCCGTGATAGCGCTTCTTCGACCAACAAATCGTTCAGCAAGGCCGTCCGACGCAGGGTGGAACGGCGCTGAGAGGGCATGTCGGATGCCCTCTTCAGCCAGGTACCCTTCAAATAATGCTGCGGTGAACTGTGGGCCGTTATCGGACACGAGGGTGTCCGGTAGCCCGTGCGTGGCGAAAAGGTGTTTTAGTGCTGAGATGACAGCTCCGCAGTTGTGGATTTCATTAGGATGATCTCCAGCCATTTGGAGAATGCATCCACCACAATTAGAAATGTTTGGCCGTGGAAGGGGCCGGCAAAATCAATGTGTATGCGGGACCAAGGGCCTTGGGGTTTCTCCCACTCCAAAACTGGGGCCGAGGTGGTAGTGGTCTGATTCCTGACACACTTGGCATCGGCCAACCCTGTCACTGATTTCCTGTCCATTAGGGGCCACCAGACATAGCTCCTAGCCAATCCCTTCATCCTCACAATTCCTGGGTGACCCTCATGCAGGAGTTCCAGAACTTTTTTCCTCAGTTTCTCTGGGACTACCACCCTATCCCCCCAGAGCAGGCACCCCCCTTGTACGGACAATTCCCCTTTTTTCCTCACAAACTCCTTAAAACGTTCGCCCGGTGCAGCGGGCCATCCCCTTTGGACCCAACCTATTACAGTCCTTACAACAACGTCCGGTAGGAGGCCCGAGCCACTTCCTGCGATGTGACTGGCCCCAGTCCAAAGAGTCAATCAGTAGAACGGTGTGCCCGGGGTGGGGTCCTCGATTTCCCCTGGCAATGGGCATCTGCTCAATGCGTCCGCATGCCCCAGCTCCTTTCCAGGCCGATGCTGCAGCTTGTAGGAGTATGCGGCCAAAAAAATAGTCCATCTGGTCAGTCTAGGTGAAAGTGCTACTGGCGTTGGGCGGTCGCCAGCCAGTAACCCCAATAGCGGTCTGTGATCAGTGACAATTTCGAAATCTCGCCCAAAACGATTCGTGAAATTTTTCACCCTGACACTATTGCGAGAGCCTCCCTATCTAGCTGGCTGTAATTCCTCTCAGCCGGGACATTGTTCGTGAATAAACGCTATAGGGGCTTCAGTGCCGCTTTGGGAGTCTGTGGCTAAGGACAGCTCCTACTCCATAGGGGGATGCATCACAGACCAATACTAAAGGCAGTCTGCTATTATACTGGATTAACAGGCTTTCGCTTGATAGCAAGTCTTTGACTGCCTCAAATGCCCTGCTCTCTGGCTTTCCCCAAGACCAAACAGTGTTTTTCCAGCAATTTGTGTAACGGTTCAGCAATGGTTGCCTTGTTTCTTAGAAATACTGCATAAAAGTTTACCAGACCCAGGAAAGCCTGAAGCTCTGTCTTGTTTTTGGGTGCTGGGGCTCTTTATCGCTTGACTTTGCTCTCAGTGGGTGAATCCTTTTGTCTATCCTATAGCCCAAAAACTCAACAGACTCGACCCCAATCTGGCATTTTTTTGCTTTAACTTTCAGGCCGGCTGACCGAAAAATGGCCAAAACTTCCCTCAGCCGCTCTCCCAGTTCTTTTAAGTTTTCCCCCGATATTAACACGTCATCGAAATAGGGCACGACTCCTGGTAGCCCTTGTAGGAGTCGCTCCATCAAATTTTGGAATAGCCCAGGGGCTACACTCACCCCGAACTGTAACCGAGTGCATTTAAAGGCACCTCGGTGCGTTACAATGGTTTGGGCTTCAGCTGTGCTGGTGTCCATGGGCAGTTGTTGGTAAGCTTGTGCCAAATCCAATTTGGCAAAAACTTGTCCGTGCCCTAGTGAGTGCAACAAGTGTTGCACCACGGGAACTGGGTAGGCGCTTTTTTGTAAGGCTTTGTTCAGGGTAGCCTTGTAGTCTGCACAAATTCTGATTGACCCGTCTGGCTTTATGGGGGTAACGATTGGCGTTTCCCACTTAGCATGGTCGACTGGCACCAGTATCCCCTGATTGACCAATTTATCTATCTCCCTATCAATTTTTGGCTTGAGGGCAAAGGGAACCCTCCTTGCCTTTAACCGAATGGGGGCTATTTGGGGTCTAAATTGAAGGAGATAGGGGTCCCCTTGTACTTGCCTAGGCGGTCCTCGAATACCTCTGCGAATTCCTCCAATAGGGCATTTTGCAGGTCGCATCCGTTCCGGTGGATGCCAGTCACCCCCATGCCCAATGCCCGGAACCAGTCCAGTCCCAGCAAGCTGGGCAAGGTTCCCTCGACTAACGTGATGGGCAGGGTCTTCTTGTGCTGCCCGTACTCTACCCAGACGGTCGTTGTCCCTCGAACAGGGATGCGATTGCCTTGGTAATCTTGCACCCGGAGCCGTTGTTTTTGTAGCTTGCGCTTGGCGATGTGCGGCAAGGCTTTCACAAAAGTGTCCCAGGACATAATTGTGATTGCTGATCCTGTGTCTACTTCCAGTTGGCAAGGCACACCTTCAATTTTCGGGTTCGTGAAGATCTTTTCTTCGACGTGGGTAGCTGCGTGGTCTATGGTGATAGTCATTCTGTTTGCTTTCGCGCCCTTCCTTTCTCGGCCAATCGCGGTTCGCCTTGCCGATCCTGCGCCCTGATTGGCTGGTTTGAAATTTCGGCGGGAATGTGGGGTTTGCAACTCTGACTCAGAGCCGCTCTGATTGGCCGATTTGAACTTTCGGCGGGAAGGTTGGGGTGCTCGGCAGACTTGAGCCAGGTGCCCCTTCCTCTCACACCGCCGGCAAATGGCGTCCCTGAACTTACATCTTTGGCGCTGATGTCGCCCCCCGCAACTTCCGCATTCCTCCGGGTCTTCCCTTGTCGATTTTCCGGTGTAGTGGACTTCTTCCTCCTCTTCGCTGGTTGACTCACGATAGGTTTCTTCGTGGTGGACTGGGCTCGGCTTTGCGCCCGCCATCGGCGTGATTTGCTTTTGTAAGGTGTCTGCTGCATGGGTGGACATCTCATGGGCCCTGGCTTCGTCCAGAGCGTTTGCCAATGTCAGGTTGCTCTTGGCTAGCAGCCGTCTCCTCAAACGGATGTCTCTGACCCCCCGTATAAGTTGTTCCAGCAGCTCTTCGTCCAGATCGCGGTACTCGCAATGCTTGGAGGCTTGTCTCAGGGCTGCCATGTAGTCGCTGATAGACTCGCTTTCTTGTTGCCTGCGCTCCCCAAACTCGTACCGTCGAACGTATTTGGACGGGGCTGGTGCGAAGTGATTCTTCAGGAGGGTCTGAAGGGTCTGCCACGATACGGATTGTAGCGGTGTTGGCTCCGCCAGGGCTTCTGCGACGGCGATGACTGCGGACCCACAGTGGCTTAGGAAGTAAGCCCGTTTGCGGTTGTCGGCGACTCCCTGTAGCTCGTTTGCCTCCAGGAAACTTTCGAAACGGGTCATATAGATTCCCCATTTCTCCTGGGCCGGGTCAAACGGAGCAGGTGGCGCGTAGCCGGTCATCGCTGCATTCGCCATCACCTTGCTGGGTTTGATTCTCGTAGTGAGTTCAGCTCTGTTCTGGTACTCTGCCTCAATATCCCATCCTCGTCGCCAATGTTAAGTTTGGGTATTGACGAGGCAGGAGACCAGGTTAGTGACAACAGCTCTTTAATAACGGGTGACCCAGCAAAACTCTGGAGAAAAACCTCTCCTTATATACACTTCAGCCTGAGGCTGCATCCAATCAGAGACGAGATATTTCCCGCCTAAAACTCCCGCCAAAACTTACAGTAATACATTACAGAAATAATTCAGTTTGCTTCATAAGTTACACTTGTTGTCAGTGATGGTTGTTACTTATAAAGCCCTACATGGCATAGTGACTTTTACTTAAGGGACCGCCTGTCACCATAGTATCTGCTCAGCTGATCCAACATGGCAGGTTGGCACACTCCAGATTCCTTTAGTTAACCAATGGCAAAAGCCCACCTTCTCTGTAGCATCTCCTCCTCGAATGAGGTTCCCTCTGAGATTTGATCAGCCTTTGCACTAAATGATGTTTCAAAAAACTGAAGACTAGTTTTTTACCTAGGTGTCAGGTGTGCCTCTATTCAAAACCCAAGAAAGAAAAACCCCAACTCCATGTTTATAGAGAGAGGCACTTTTACTGAGTACGAACTGAATGCAACAAAAGAAAAGCGAGGTCTAGGCAATAGGCGTGAAAATTAGATATTGAAAGCAATCCCAAATCCCTCTCTCCAAAGAACCTGGTTCAGTGTCCAATCCACATCTCCCCAAGGTGTCACGTGTGGCTCTTCATCAGATGGGCCCCATCTCTCGGGTATGCCAGAATGGTTGACCTTGACAGCTATCAGTTCCTTTCATAGCTGCTTGAAGCTTTTTTTCGATTTCTGGGTAGTTTGCAAGTACTTAGTAGACAGGAAAATTCTCCCACTCTATCCCCCACCTGGTATTCTTTTGAGACAGCCCATTTCTTATCAGCCTGCTTTTTATGGGCTTTGTGGGCCTCATCCAATGCTTTACAGGCTACTGGCCAGGTAAATTGAAGTTGTTCGATCCATTCTGCCAAGGATGGTATTTGGGGTTTCTCCTGTGGTAATTCCGGGATAGGCACAAATTCCTGACCAGATACCACTTTGAATGGTGTAAACCCAGTACTGGTGTGTATGGAGTACGCTACCTCTGCAAACGGCAGTAGGTCCGCCCAGTTATCTTGTTGATAATTTATATAACATCTGAGGTATTGTTCTAATACCAAATTAATCCTCTCACAAGCCCCCTTTTTCTGAGGATGGTGGGTGGAGCTTAGCCCCTGGGCGGAGCCTAATAACCTCAGGAATTCCCTCCAAAAGTGGGAGGTGATCTGAATTCCTCTATCAGATATACTTTGTTCTGGGACACCGTGTAAACTATAGACATGTTGGATAAACCGTTTAACCAACATCTTTGCTGAGGGGATCTTGGGACAGGGTACAAAGTGCACCTGTTTCAGGAACAAGTCCATAACCACCCAAATGACCATATTTCCATTACTTTCTGGTAATTCCACAATAAAATCCATGGATATCTTCTTCCAAGGGGCCCCAGGTCTGGCTACAGTCTAGAGTAACCCAGGTGGCTTCCCGGGTGGCCTTTTTGCCGAAGTGCATACAGGATAACTGGCAACATATGCCTCTATGTCTTTCTTTAGGGTGGGCCACCAGAATTGTCATTTAACTAAATGTAAAGTCTTTGCAAATCCAAAATGTCCCGCACCTTTTGCATCATGGGATTGTTGTAACACCACTCCCCTTAGGATGGCAGGTACATACAGCTTCTCTCCAACCCATGTGAGACCATCACGAACAATACATTCATTTCTGTGGGAGGCGAACCACTCATGTTTTTAGTGTGTCCCTTAATTGCTCACTCAACCCAGTGGGTATGATTGGTTCTCCCCTTGTTTGGGCCCTGGTAACTACTGGGGCTGCCAGTTGTCTTGAAGGGATAACCGGCCGGATTATTTCTGGTTGTGCACTATTGTATTGAGGCAACCTCATGAGGGCATCAGCCATAAAATTCTTTCCTCCCAGAAGGTAACACAGGGTGAAATTAAAACGATTGAAATGTTGGGCCCACCGGACTTGTTTGGGTGACAACTTCTGTGGGGTTTGTAAGGCCTCTAAGTTCTTATGATCTGTCCACACCTCAAAAGAGTGCTTCGCCCCTTTGAGGAAATGCCTCCAAGTTAACAATGCCCAATGGACAGCAAAAGCTTCTTTCTCCCAAATTGCCCATCTCTATTCAGTCTTTATGGGAGGTGTAAGCATAGGGCTGTAGAGACCCATCAGTATTAGCTTGAAGTAGCACCGCCCCAACCACCACCTCACTAGCATCTGTCTGAACAACAAAAGGGGCTTCCTTGTTGGGGTGTTTCAAAACCAGCTCAGCAGCGAAAAGCTGTTTCAGCTTCTCAAAAGCTGCCTGACACTCCATATTCCATTTGAACGGCCTACTAGGTTTTGGTTTGGCCTCCCCCTTCATTTTCAGGAGGTTAGTAATAGGTAAGATGATTTATGCAAATGAGGGGATAAACTACCGATAAAAGTTTGCAAACCCCAAGAAACTCTGTAGCTGCTTACGGGTGCATGGGGGTGCCCACTCTAGGACTGCCCAGACTTTTTCTGGGTCCATTTCTATCCCCTCATTTGAGATGCAGTATCCCAAATAGTCAGTCTTGCTTTGATGGGACTCGCACTTTTGATAGTTTAGCATGCAATTCGGCCGCTCTGAGTTTTTTCAGAACTGACTGCACCAACTTCATATGTTCTCTCATGGTCTTGATGTAAATGAGATTGTCATTCAAGTAAACCAGGACCCCCTTGTAGAGGTGCTCATACAGTACCTCATTAATCAATTGCATGAACACTGCCAGGGCTCCTTGAAATCCAAAAGGAAGCACCCTAAACTGGAAGCAACCCAGAGGGCAATTGAAAGCAGTTTTCTATTCATCGCCTTCCTTAATCTGGATTCTGTAGTAAGCCTCCCATAAATCCAGTTTAGTAAAAATCTTCCCCTTGGTCAGGTGGGTAGTGGGTATACATTTTCTATGCAAATGGCATTCAAGTTCCAGTAATCAACACACAAATGAAGAGAGCCATCCTTCTTCTCCTGGAATAAAACTGGAGCCATGACTCGGGGCCTTACTGGCTGGATGAAGCCCCAACTCAGGTTTTTGTAAAACGCAGCTCTTCCAACTCACAAGGGATCATCAAGTAGATCTTTAGTTTAGGGAGCTTCACCCCTGGAGTACATCTGATGTCTTCTCACTGAACACCTCTCTGAGGTCCCAATATTCCTTAGGGATGTTCTCCTCCCCAGGGATGCATTCACACGCCATCACCACCAGCTCCTTTGAAGTTTTAGCCATGCAAGAAGGTCCATCCCCTCCCTTCCCCAGGGGTTGGGTGGAGTGAATGCACAACCATCCCTTCCTCCAACTCACCTGGGGATTCCATTTCCGTAGCCAAGGCAGTCCCAGCAAGAAAGGTCTTTCCATCCCAGGGGCTATGATGAAACTCAAAGTCACTTGGTGATCCCCCATCTGCATTTCAACAGGTTCAGTCACAAAGTGGGCAGGTCTCCTCCAGCTACTTATCCATCCAACTGGCAGAATGCAATGGGTACTTTCATCATTTTTAGTCTCAATCCCATCTTGTCCACTACCTCAGGGCTGATGACACGCCTCGTGCATCCAGAATCTAGGAGGGCTAGCATCTTCCCCTGGGCACCTGATGATGGCACTCTTAGTAGTATTGGGATAGTCATGCCCCCCCCCATTGATTTACCAAGGGGTCATCATCAGTATCAGTTTCGGTGTCGCTGTTCTCTGCGATGATCGGAGTTCCCAACTCCCCCAGGCCTGGGAAAGCGAACTCAACAACTTCTACTGCCTTCAGGGCCGTCTTGCGACGCTTGGCTGGGGGCTTGTTGGCTTTCTTCCCACCAGCAAGGGTCGGCCAGGAGCCAATTTTGGAGAAGCAATTGGCCTCCTGGTGCTCTTCTTTCCCAGATCTGAAGCAGGCGGTGGATTTAGGCTTCACAGTTGCACCTTCTTTGGACATTCTGGGGCTTTCCCTTGGAGGACCAAGGGAAGGCTTCTCCAATTCTGACCCCTGCGGTAGTGATCCCTGGCCAGGTCAATCTCCACATCGCCGGCCATCACATACCAACACTGCAAATCTCAAAGGGCCCCCCAGGAGCAGCAAGCCATGTAGATTTCCTCATTGAGGCCATCCTTATAACACTCCATCAACACCAACTGGGACCACCCCCTCATGTAGCGCACCAATCTGCGGAACTCTTGGGTGTACTCTGCCACTGATCTCCGCCCTTGAGTTATAGACTTCATCCTGATTCTGGCTCTTCACTTGGCCAAGATGTCCTCAAACTGTTCTCTTTTTTTTTATTCAAAACGTTTTACAAAGAAAATTCCCCTTTCCCCCAACCCTCTCCCTTCACTAATCCCTCCCCCCTGACTTCCTGGATGAAGCACAAGGTATAGTTAAAAATAAAACAAACATATGCTAAGAAAATTTCCCCCCAAAACTATTATACCAATTTTCCCTCTCTAACTCTGACTTCCTCCTAACATAACCAAAATCCTTCAGGAGAAAAAATAAAATAAAAAAATTAACAATTAACAGTAACAAAATATATAAATCAATAGAACAAATTAATCTTAAAGTATTTAAAACCAACTAAAGCATAAAAATCCAATCCAATTCAAAGAATATCTCCCTTATAACTTCTATAACCATATAATTTTTCCCCCAGGTCTTTCTTACATAAACTCTTTCAAAAATATTCTATTCAAAATACAATACAACACATTATAAAATTTCAATACTGAGAATTACAGTAGCTATTCAGATTTAGTCCTTCCTCGTCAAAATCCAGTATAAATCCAAATACCTGTCTTTCAGGGACAGTAATATTTTTGTCTGTTAATAATTCAGAACAACCTCGTTTCAAGGATAATACTTTTGTCTCTTGCCATTTTTTTTGATGCATTAGTCTCTGTCTTTCCTTCATTACTCCTTTTGAAAAGTCAGTCACAATATTGCCTAATAGTTCCTTATGTCCAAAAATCCACAAATTACTACCATATATTCCATCAGTCCAAAGAGAGAATTCTTGAAAAGCATTAAGCCTGTAAATTTTTTCGTTTCGGGAGACAGCCTCCTGTAACACAAATTCTAACATTTCATCCAAACTATTTAAAGGAAACTTCTTTACATCAACTTGTTTATTCACGATCATATCTTCATATTTATCCACTTTTGTTTGTATCTCCTCCATTGCATTTAAGTCCTGATCACACTGGTTAGTTTCATCCAAGCCTTGATCCAAAAAGTCCCCATTTTTTATCAGTTCATATTTTTGAATAATTAAATACATTCTTTCTGAGTAATCCTGTACAGTCACAAATCCATTCCTCTGAAAGAAACTTCATGGCAAAGTTCTTGCTGAAAATCCCCTTATGAAGTACTTAAACAACGTAATATAATCCAACAATCCACAATCCAACACAATAAGATGAAGTCTCCATTCAGTTTCGATTTCAGAGCAAGGCTATTGGTCTATTTGCAGTTAGTCAAACGCCATTTTAAAAGAAGGGGGGGAAATTTCTCTCTTTAAAAAAAGGAGGAACTCAGGAAATCAACAATACTTGCAAACCAGTAATTGTTCACTCATGCTTCTTCCGTCTGCTTATAGAAATCCACAAAAAGAAATCAATTGTTAGCAGAACTTGGACACCTTCCTTTTTTCCTGCTTTTGCAGGAGACGCGCTGGATACTGGAGATAGGAGGAATTCAATGGGATTCGGCCTTTCGGGACTTTGCATAAGAAAAACAAAGCCCCTAGGGGAATCTACCGCTCTCCCCCCTGCTCTTTCCCCTGCTCTCTCAAACAGAGAGGGAAAATTAAGTCGGGAACAGCTGTTCGTAGCTATTTACACCGGCTTTTACAATATCCAGTGCGGAGTGCCATAAATTAGCACCCAGCGAGAAAGATGGCGCCAAGCGGATGGGAAATCCTCTCCATACTCTTCCATGTATCCTCTCCATACTTTTCCATGTATTTCACACTTGAGATAAAAAAAATCCCAACACCTTGGGATCCCCTCCATATTTTACTGTCAGTGGTAGAAGCTTTAGGATTTGATGCCTCTGGGTTTCTGCCCCATTGCCGGGAGGGCGGGGCTAGGCTATAGCATCAGCTGTGGGGCTTTTTTTCAGATGGGCCCCATCTCTCTGGTATGCTGGAATGCTTGACCTTGACAGCTATCAGTACCTTTCACAGCTGCTTGAAGCCTTTTTTCGATTTCTGGGTAATTTGCAAGTACTTAGTAGAGAGGAAAACCTTATCCCCCACCTGGCATTCTTTTGGCATGGCCTGTTTCTTATCAGCCTGCTTTTTATGGGCTTTGTGGGCCTCATCCAACGCCTTAATTTTCCATTGACTAAAGTGTCATAAACAAGATGGATCCAATACAAGGTTTGTTAACCCATGATTTGCTTTAACCCCACTCATGTGCACCCTTCTGGCCCTGCCACAGCCAGCCAGGGTGTTGTGAGAGGAGGAGGAGAAGGACAGCCATCTTTGGGGAAATCTCCACTGTGGCTCGTGCTCGCTCCTCTGCCAGCCCAGGTTTCTGAAAAGTTGCCAAGAAGAAAGAAAGGGAGTAGCAAAGAGTCCCAAGGAGAGCTTGTCGGGTCAGCCCAACTTTCTAAGAGAGAGACAAGAGAGACACACGCACACAGAGAGAGATACACAGAGAGAGAGATCCAGAGGGGGGGGGAGAGAGAGAGGAGGAGGAGAGAGAGAAAAAGGAGAGAAAGAGGAGAGAAAGAGACAGAGAGAAGAGAGAGAGAGAAAGAGAGAGAGAAAAAGAGAAAGAGAGAGGAAGGGAGGAGGGAGAGAGAAAGAGAGAGGGAGAGGGAGAGAGAGGAGAGAGAACGAGAGAGATGGGTGTGGCAAGAGGTGACTGGGAGGGGAGGGGTGAGGTAGGGCCGGGTGGGGCAAATAATTTAACAACTGGTTCTCTGCCCTAATGACTGGCTGGGTAGGCATGGCTGCAGGGGTCATATGACTGATGGGATTGAGTGATGTCGAGTTGGCCATGCCCACCCAGTCACACTGGTTGTTAAATTATTGGCCCCTGCTGTTATTTCTGTGGGAAACGGGTCCAAATGGCTCTTTGAGTGTTTAAGGTTGCAGATCCCTGGTCTAATCTAGTGAAAGGAAGGAGTAGGGGTGACATGATTAACAGATTAACAGAGTTGAAAGGAACCTTGTAGTTCATCTGGCCCCTGCCCCTGCCCAAGCAGGAGACCCTACACTATTTCTGATAGATGGCAGTCCAGTCTCTTCTTGAAAGCTTCCAGTGATGAAGCTCCCATAACTTCTGAAGGCAAGCTATTCTATTGGTTAATAGCAGTGTTCCACTGCTTTGAGGGACTACCACAAAGAAGAGGTAGTTAACCTATTCTCTAAAGCACCTGAAGGCAGAACAAGAAACAATGGAGAAACTAATCAAGGAGAGAACCAACCAAGGACGAAGAAATTTCCTAACAGTAGAATAAATAACCAGTAGAATGGCTTGTCTTCAGATATTGTGGGTGCTGCATCACTGGAGGTTTTTATGAAGCGATTGGACCTCCAAGGTCCCTCCCAACTCTGTTATTCTGTTAATTTCTGTTAAAATATCCACAATGTCATCCTTTTTTGGGACCTTAAGAATGTGAATATTTTTTTTTTAAAAAAGCTAATTGCTCACCACACTTGTCAAACGAGTCTCTTTTACTCTTTCCTGTGCTTAAGCCTTCTAAACCAGTCAAAGTTTTGCTTGTGGCTCTATAAAGTGTACTTTGCAAATCTGGGTTTTTGCAACTTTATTTGGGTGGTGGCATTTGAGAAAAACAAAGGAGGTTCTGCAGAGGTGAAACCTAGTTATCCCCATTCCATTTTAGATAATAAGGCCAGGTGAATAATCCTGTGATTGAAAATATAGCCACAAAGGGGCAGTGTTGTTTTATATAAACAAAACTGAAAGGCATCTTACTATCCAATGAACTTTGTAGCACTGAGAATATTTCCAAAAATATTTTTGTACTATAGTAAGAACAGTTCTTTTGCTCCTATCCAACATTCAGCATAACTGTGTGTTAATCCATACAGGGAGTATATTGGGTATTCATGCTGTTTCACAACTTTTGTCAATGAAATAAAAACAAAAAGAAAAAAGTGAGAGATATTTTTGGTTTTCATTTGAGGAAGGTACTCAGTCCTCCTCAGCTGATTGATTTCTTTGTAGAAATAAGAGATTTAACTGGGTTCACACATCACCATAATATTGAGTTGATGTTTTTCTTGTTACTGATGAGTGCAAGGAATCATAAGATGATTTGTAAACTTAGTATGAATGTGTGGTTTATTTGAAGTATGGTTAAAGCAAATCATGGCTTAACAAACCTTGTGTTGGATTCATCTTGTTTATGAATGAATGAATGAATATGAATATTTTAATTTGTATACCGCCCTTCTCCCGAAGGACTCAGGGCGGTGAACAGGCAGGTAAAATACAAATATACACAATAGTTAAAACAACCCTTAAAAAACTGATTAAATTAGCCCAAGTATTAAAATAACTTACACCCCTATAAAATTACAAAAATTTAAAAACCCATCGAATTCAATTAAAATCTAAAGATAAAAATCAAGCTAGTCCAGCCATATGAAATAAATAGGTTTTAAGTTCATGGCGAAAGGTCCTAAGGTCAGGTAGTAGTCGAAGTCCGAGGGGAAGTTCGTTCCACAGGGTCGGAGCCCCCACAGAGAAGGCCCTCCCCCTGGGGGCCGCCAGTCGACACTGTTTGGCTGATGGCACCCTGAGGAGTCCCTCTCTGTGGGAATGCACCGGACGATGGGAGATAGAGGCCGGCAGTAGACGGTCCCATAGATAGCCCGGTCCTAAGCCATGGAGCGCTTTAAAGGTGGTAACCAATACCTTGAAGCGCACCCGGAAAACAACAGGTAGCCAGTGCAGTCTGCGCAGGATAGGTGTTACGTGGGAGCTCCGAACCGCTCCCTCAATAACCCGCGCAGCCGCATTCTGAACTAGCTGAAGTCTCCGGGTGCTCTTCAAGGGGAGCCCCATGTAGAGAGCATTGCAGTAGTCCAGGCGAGAGGTCACGAGAGCATGAGTGACCGTGCATAAGGCATCCCGGTCCAGGAAGGGACGCAACTGGCGGATCAGGCGAACCTGATAAAAAGCTCTCCTGGAGACGGTCGCCAAATGATCTTCAAAGGACAACCGACCATCCAGGAGCACGCCCAAGTTGCGTACCTTCTCCATCGGGGCCAATGACTCACCCCCGACAGACAGCCGCATCTGCAGCTGACTGTACCGAGGTGCCGGCATCCACAGCCACTCCGTCTTGGAGGGATTAAGTTTGAGCCTGTTCCTCCCCATCCAGACCCATACGGCTTCCAAACACCGGGACAGCACTTCGACAGCTTCACTGGGGTGGCCCGGGGTGGAAAAGTACAGTCTGAGTGTCATCAGCGTACAGTTGGTATCTCACCCCAAAGCCACTGATGATCTCACCCAGCGGCTTCATATAGATGTTGAACAGGAGGGGTGAGAGAATCGACCCCTGCGGCACCCCACACAGGAGGCACCTTGGAGTCGATCTCTGCCCCCCCGTCAACACCGTCTGCATCCGGTCAGAGAGGTAGGAGGAGAACCACTGATAAACGGTGCCTCCCACTCCTAACCCCTCCAACCGGCGCAGCAGGATACCATGGTCGATGGTATCAAAAGCCGCTGAGAGGTCTAATAGGACCAGGGCAGAGGAGTAACCCTTATCCCTGGCCCTCCAGAGATCATCCACCAGTGCGACCAAAGCTGTCTCCGTACTGTATCCGGGCTGGAAGCCGGACTGGAACGGGTCTAGATAGACAGCTTCATCCAGGTACTGGGGTAGCTGACATGCCATCACACTCTCTACAACCTTCGCCATGAAGCGAAGATTGGAGACTGGCCGGTAATTCCCTAAAACAGCTGGGTCCAGGGAAGACTTCTTGAGGAGGGGTCTCACCACCGCCTCTTTCAAGGCAGCGGGAAAGACCCCCTCCCGCAAAGAAGCATTTGCAATCCCCTGGAGCCAGCCTCGTGTCACCTCCTGAGTAGCCAGTACTAACCAGGAGGGACACGGATCCAGTAAACATGTAGTGGCATTCAGCCTACCCAGCAACCTGTCCATGTCCTCGGGAGTCACAGGATCAAAATCATCCCAAACCACCTCAACAAGACGGGTCTCGGAACCCTCGCCTGGATCTACCCAATTTTGATCCAATCCGTCCCGAAGCTGAACGATTTTATCGTATAGATAACCGTTAAACTCCTCGGCACGCCCTTGTAGGGGGTCCTCCCGCCCCTCCTGTTGGAGGAGAGAGCGGGTCACCCGAAACAGGGCGGCCGGGCGGTTATCTGCCAACGCAATGAGGGAGGAAACGTAGAAACATTTCGCATCCCTCAGTGCCACTAGGTAGGTCCTGCTATAGGACCTAACTAGTGTCCGGTCAGCCTCAGAACGGCTGGATCTCCAGACACTCGCTAGGCGTCTTCTCCGGCGTTTCATCTCCCTCAGCTCCTCGGAGAACCAAGGAGCTGGTTGAGACCGACGCCGGGTCAGAGGCTGCAAAGGCATGACACGGTCCAAAGCTCCAGCCGCGGCCTGTTCCCAGGCCGCAACTAGTTCTTCAGTCGTGTCGTGGGCCAGGTGCTCGGGAAACGGCCCAAGCTCCGTCAGGAACCTCTCCGGGTCCATCAGGCGCCCGGGACGGAACCAACGCATTGGTTCCGTCTCCCTGCGGTGGTGGGTAGCGGTCAGAAAGTCTAGGCGAAGGAGAAAATGATCTGACCATGACAAAGGTTCGACAACTAAATCATTTAAAATCAGATCATTCAACCACTGGCCAGAGATGAAAATCAAGTCTAGGGTGCCTCCCCCGACGTGGGTAGGGCCGTCAATTAATTGAATCAGGTCCATGGCCGTCATGGAAGCCATGAACTCCCGAGCTGCCGAGGATGCTACGCCGGCTGATAGCACTTTAGTCAATGGAAAATTAATTAGAATCCAAATATATTGTTGTTTGGAAAAGGAGCAAAGTACTTATTTACCTAGGAACCATCACTTTATCCATTATCAATCCACTGCAGAATGAAGGCCTCTTCTGCATATATCCAACCTATACTATCCTGAGCTTTCTTTTGCCAACTGGGCCTGCAATACTTGCTGATGTCATATTGTTTCAGATCTCTTTTGTGGGTGCTTTTTATCAAGTGGGATCCATTCTATGACTACCTTGGTGTACATACCTACATCAGTTCTTCTTGCTATGTGACCAGACTATTTTCATTTAAATTCTTTCACTGTCTTGATAATATTGTATACTTTTCATTTGTTCTCTAATCCATGTGAGATTTTTCTATTTTGTCTTGTAATGCCGAACATGTAACTTTTCATGGCTCTTTGCGCAACTCATATTTTTTGTATTGATTGTGAGATTAGTGTCCATGTTTCAATGGCATATATTAGAATAGGCAGCACACACTGATCGAAAAGCTTTATCTTCAGACATAGGAGGAAGCTGTCCTTGAAAATTATACTTAGCTTGCTGAATGCCTACCAATCACATTTAACATGCCATTTAATTTTCTTTATTTTATCACCCTTCATTGAGATCTATTGGATAAGATATATATAGTGGTCTACAACTGTTGTATACTAAATCGGGTGGAGCATAGGCTCCACTCAGGTCTGCCAAACTGGCGGGAAAATACTTGAAGCCCATTGGCTGAGCCGTCTGACAGCTCCCTATAAAAGGGGAAGCTATCTGATAAACCGGCTGCTGGGTTGTACTGATCTACTATTAAAGAGCTGTTGTTACTGTTCAAGCTGGTCTTGCCTCTTCCATCGCCCGATCTAACAACAATGTCTAGCTCTTTATCAACAAGTGGTTCAACACTTGAGGTTTTTAAGAAAAGACTAGACAGCCTCATGGCTGAAATGGTATTGATAGATCTCTGGAGAGGAGGATGGGATAGTGGGGGAGCTGCTTAAGAAAGACTGCCCCAACAAGCCATCATCCTTACCATGCACTATAGGAAATGGGGGTTCCCTTTTGAGAAGGACCAGTCTCCCTCGTGCAGGACCGGGAAGTGCTGCTCCCCTACCTCATCCTCTTGCTCTCCAGAGATCTGTCAAGGCATAAGTTGGACTTGGAAGAAACTGCCTCCTGCAAACTTTCTCCTCCATGCTTCCATACGCAGCAGTGTCATCCTCTGCCTTCTGCTTTGCTGGGATGGAGCACCAGACAATGATGTCTGGGATTGGGAAAAGAACGTCTCCTTTTGGCACACTGTACACATGCATGCTGGTGGTGACATTCAAATTTTTTCCCTACCAGTTCTGTGGGTGTGGCTTGGTGGGGGGTCCTGTGACTGAGTGAGCATAGCCGATTCGATGTCACTCATGTCCACACCCAGTCACATGATCCCCCACCACCAAGCAACACCCACAGAACCTGGTAGGAAAAAATGTATGTATGAGCACCGGAAGGGCACATAGTGAATGCTGTGGCAGACAGAACTGAACTTTTCTCCCTCTTCACAGCAGAGCTGCTGCTCCCTTTATGGTCCCCCCCCGGCCCCCTCCCTCCCAGGGACAACCTTAAAAGGACAGGCTGCAGCAGCTCCACTGTGAATGAAGGGAGAAAAGTTCGAATTCTCTCTGCTGCAACATTTAACATTGAATGAGCGGCTGAAAGGGGCGAGCAAGCGGTGGGAAAGGGTGAGTGGTGAGTGAGCTGGTGTGGTTACACACACCATTCCAAGCTTGGAGACTTTTATCCATATCTGAGCTTGCGACTTCCAATTACACCTGGGCTTGGGAAGAAAGCCCCTCCTTACTCTGTGAATGAAAGTCCCCAAATGTGGAGGTGGTGTGTGTGTGGTGTGTATGTGCACCTATGCATGCAATTGGCTGCCACCAATTTGGGGAGGCAAAAAGCTTGTAGGGCACCAAATTGTCCCCATATCGAATTAGCTAGTGCCACTGTTCCATCCCAACCCAGCCGTCCTGAATCAGTCATGCCCAGTGAATGGCATCGAATTGGCTATGTCCATCCAGCCATGCCCACCTAGTCACACTCACCTAGTTGCAGTGACCTGGCTATTATCATGCAGCCATGCCTATCCAGTCTCATCCACCTAGCCGCTGTGAGTTGTTATAGTTTTACATGCAACTGGCCCTTTGAGAGCAACCATAATGCTGATGTGGCCCTCAATGAAATTGAGTTTACTCTATAGCTTCTGTACTGACTATTCATTATATAGAGGCATCCTGGTTCTGGGATTATACAAGTTATGTTAAGCAAAGCCATTAATTTTCGTGCCTTTCCTTCTTAATGGCGCCAGCTGATGGCAAACAATCCACCAATTGATAGTTTTGGTAAACAGCTAGATTGGCACATTTAGCTGTCAAAATCCAACACCTTCCCAACCCCCCTAGAAAGCTGACTCAGAAGATAGAAAAACACTGTTCTACAGCATTAACTCCTTTTTCTGATAAATCATATGAAATTGTCAAATTATATTTAAAAAAATAGTACCGGAGAACTTATATTAACAGATGAAAAATACCAAAATTGGCATTCTTAAAATTGTATTGTGCTTCTGTCATTAAAGCTTCAGCATAATTCATAATCCTGAATATTAATAAATATATATATATGATAATTTAACAGGTGCATTGTAGCTGAGCATGCTACAAGCAGAAATTGCAATCACATTTTACATGGTAGCTTTGCTTTCTTCCCAAGACATATTGGTAAAATAAATATCCATAAGTTTATGTCATTCAGTAGTTCTTGTCCTAGCATAGTATACTGAGCTGTTGTTTTTTCCTATCTTATTTGATAGCCAAAACTTATTCAAGGTTAATTACAACACATTTTAGTTATAGCATTGTTTCTTGATTTTTCAGGACAATGTACATGATCTGGTATTTTCCATCTTGAGTTTACTTAATATATTTAAAAACATATTCTGAAATAAATCAAAGAAATAATCATGTAGATTTCTAAAGTTTAACAGAACTATTAAGGCTCATTTGTAAAAGAAAAAAATAACTAATAGAAAACCATGACGTCTGAAGGTAACAGTAAATAATTCTAAATTTTACAGGTTACATTTTTGTGAATACTATAATTTCAATCAGTAATATTCTGTTCTATTCTTTTTCTCCACTGATGCATTTAAAATTATTTAGAAGACTGTTTTATTTTATTTATTTATTTATTTTATTAGATTTTTATACCGCCCTTCTCCCGAAGGACTCAAGGCAGTGTACAGCCAAAAGATAAAAAACCCACTATATATACAATTAAAACAGTAATTTAAAACAGAGCAAATTACAAAGTGGCCGACATTTAAAATTAAAAAACTAAAAACCCTAAACTAATAAAACCCCAATTAAAATTTAATAAAACTTTAAGGCCAGTCCCGCTTGAATGAATAAGTGTGTTTTCAGCTCAGTTTAAAGCATGGGTGGGGAACTATGGCCTTTTTATGACCTGTGGACATCAACTCCCAGAATTCCTGAGCCAGCTATGCTAGTTTAGGAATTCTGGGAGTTGACATGCAAAAGTCATAAAGGGGCCATAGTCTCTCATCTCTGGTTTAAAGCATCATGTAAGCCAAACACTGTGAATAATCTATCTGAGAGCCAGTGTGATGTGCTAGTCTAACAGTGAAGAATCCAGGGTCTAGGGTGGCATATATATATATTGACCACATAATAGCCATCCACTATTATATTGTCTTCTCCCACTTTAAGGTTTTCTATGTCACTCAGAAGGGACACGGTGGCTCAGGGGCTAGGACGTTGAGCTTGTTGATCGAAAGGTTGCCAGCTTGGCAGTTCCAATCCCTAGTGCTGCTGTGTAACAGGGTGAGGTCCCGTTACTTGTCCCAGCTTCTGCCAACCTAGCAGTTTTGAAAGCACATTAAAAAAATGCAAGTAGAAAAAATAGGGACCACCTTTGGTGGATAGGTAACAGCATTCCGTGTGCCTTTGGCGTTGAGTCATGCCGGCCATGTGACCACGGAGACATCTTTGGACAGCGCTGGCTCTTCGGCTTTGAAACGGAGATGAGCACCACCCCCTAGAGTCGGCAACGACTAGCACGTATATGTGAGGGGAACCTTTACCTTTACCTATGTCACTCAGACTCAAAGCAACCATCCTTTGTATATTTGCAAAATCCTAAATTTCAGTTTTGCCCATCTAAAAGAGGAACTAACTTAACTAAGATTTTGCGAAGTCACACTTATTAGTGGTAATGATGAGATAGTAGTTGTATGTAAAAAGAACACCCAACCTTTATGTTATACATCTTAGACTAAACTTATTTAAATATTTAGGATTTATTTATCATAATTTAAGCTCCATTTATTTCAGAAGTTCTATTGTAAATATTAATCATGATAAAACTCAAGTAATTACCAATGAATTTAAGTTATAAACTTATAGGATGCTATTAATATTAATGCTGCAAAAGAAAATTAGAGCTCTTAAGCCTCTGTATAGATCAAATATGGTATTAGATCATTGTTTGTAAAATAATCCTCAGTGGTTGAGGTGATGTAACAAGCTGTGATAAATTATGATTTCAAAACATGTTTAGTTCATATAACAAGCTTAGCTAAAACCAAACAACCATATACCTTCTTATGGGATATGCACTGAATTCACTCATCATAATATGAAACCATAATGCCGCTGGCTTGATTTTATTTTATTTTTTTGCTTAGAATACTGCAGGAATTAATACATAATTTGAAAACCATGATTTATAATCTTAGATATTGAGTACACCCAGCCAATTGTGAGTTTAAAGACCATGACATAAACCATGGTTTATTTCATCTTGCTCATTCTTCTCTACCTTACATTTTTAGATTGGTAGTTGGTTTGTGCTCAGATTAAATCCTAGAATTTCCATTAGCACATGTAAATTTGACATACCAAGCCCCTATTCTCCATTTTCATGCAAATCATCTGATTGGTTGAAATCCACATAAAATTGGGTTTCATCCTAAATTAAAAGATTCCAATAGCCACTTGTTTGTTTTACAAAGAAAAAAGAAAGAGGAAAACAAGGTTCAGGTTAATTGGTGTAAACTGGAGTATAGCTCAATCAAAGCTTTCAAGATTATTAATATAGGTTTATGAAAATAGCCATTTAGTTAAAAGATCTTTTACAGTATTTTCCACTGATCACTTGATGAGAGTTTTTCAATAGCCTCAAGTGAATCTTCTCAACTCTACCTCACTTTTTAAAAATGAGAGGGGGGAGGGAAACACAGAGTTGTGACTTCAGGAAGAAGACAATAAAAATAAAATAGAGTGTTTTCATCTGTGGATTTGCAAATGCAAATTGTTTCACAGAGTGAGATTTAATTGTTTACTAAATAATTGCAATGTTGTTAAATTGCTTAAAAGGCATGAATGCAAAGTTTTGCAGAGTGATGTGATAGGTCCTTTTAATTTGCACTAAAAACATCAGAGTGTATCCAGATAAAAGAAACACCAGGAATCACAAATTAAGATTAACAAAAGAAACAGGAGTATAAATAAAGCATTAAATAATGCTTTATTAAAGTCAATGTTATAAAGAAAATAGGAAAATATTCCAGTTGCCCACAAAAAAGATCTGAGAAACTTCAGGTATATTTCAATTAGTCCAAAATAAATATATGACTGAATTTAAGTAGTTAATTAAAATTTATTAGGGTCCTAAACCAGCATTATGAATTTAAATATACTCATATTACTTGCTTGCATTTCAATGAACCAAATTCCAACAGTAAAGATTAGCGGAGGGGATTTGTTTTGCTTCATTTTGCAAAGTTCAAATTTATAAAGCAAGTCAAGACATTACAAAAGTTTCAAAACTGAATCCTGTCAATATAGTAAATGTTTCTACATTGGCAAGGGCCCCACATATCTGAAGAGAACATGATAGAATGGAATCCCTTTTCTCTATGTACTATCTTTGTATTAATTTTTTAAAAAAATTGTCATCACAAATCATTACAAATTGTGGTTTTAATATTGTTGGTGGGATAGGTATAAGTTCACTAAATTTACATTTTCCTTAACCCAGACTGACTAGTCTGGTTACCCTTAAGCATATGAGATGAGGAAGATCAAATATCCAACAGTAGTTAAAATGAAGATTCAAAAGAGGTGGGAAAATGTCACCAAAGTGCTGGAACACACAATCTTTATTTTGTGGGAAGTTGTCTTGCTGCTCCTGTTGCTGCTCCTGCTCCTGCTGCTGCTATATTATTTTAATCTGGTTTAATCAAGTTTTTGCATTTCCTTCTTCAGAGTGGTGAAATACCCTGCTGATTTTAAAATATTGGGCTTGAAGACGACTCTGAAGGCCAAGAATAAGAATTCAGGTATTGTAAGCTTCTCTTTAGCTCTGGATGTTGCAACTGCCCTAAATAATGATTTACAGTGTAAAATAGTTAGGTTTACAACCAGCCTAAGATATTCAGAATGAAAGTACACACAAAAAATGGAAGACAATTGAGGATTTGGGGGAGAAGAAAAATGGAAGGTGTGTGTGTGCTTAAGCTTCCTGCCCAGGCTACATGAAAAGCTAAAGCCACACAAACCACTTAGTGAGTGCAAATAAAAGTTTCTAAATTGCATATAACTCTTAAAACATAGGATACACAATATTATTGTCAGCAGTTTCATGTTAATGGGGTGTGTGTGTGTGTGTGTGTGTGTGTGTGTGTGTGTGTGTGTTTGATGTGTAAGTTTTGTAATTATTTGCTCTCTGCTTAAAGTGATTAAATATTTGCAGTAGTTTATGATTACCCAGAAAAGAAACATGTTGTAAGTATTTTAATATGACTGGTTGCTAGGTTTAAGAGATAAAGCTTATTTTAATAAAGGATTGAGGTTTTGAGATAATAAAGTGTAGTGCTTAATTGTTAATTCAGATTTATTGAATTCTATAACCAGTTACGAATCTGGGATTTTAAAAATTATACTTCAAAAATAGAGTTGAGTCCAGTTTTGCAGTGGGATACAGAATATCTCAGATATATTTCCACTTATAGTAACAACTGAATTTTCACTTATTTCAATTAAATAGAAATATATTTATTTGTATTTGATCCAATTCGCTTTCCTTAAAGGCACTTAAAGAATATTTGCTTGGCCAGGATTTGCTTAATGTCTGTTTATTAATTAAATTCCAGTTGTGTTGGTTGACATTCTGGATTAAGCTATATACCATGCTTTAAAAATCATACATAGGATTCATCCATACATCCAAAAAAGTGAATGAAACTGTAATTTACAGACAACTCCAACCATTTTTTCATTCTATAGCAGGCCATACTTTAGCTATTTGAGTCGAACACTCGGTTGATGCATACCTGAAGTATTCCTTAACATAGTTCAGTATTAATCTTTGCTCTTTTTATCTTCTTTTCTTTTTCTGAAAAGAACCTGATGATAAGGTGGCCCATTCCTCCTTTGAGTCTTAAAGCCTTTTTATTGACTTGTGTTCATAAGATTCAAAAAGTTACTGTCTTCAACACATGGAATAATTAAAAAAAGAAACATAAAGCAAAGAGAACAATAGCATGGAAAGCTAAATCTGGAAAAAACAGATAAATAAATAGGTATAAAAATGCCACTTTCAACTTTGAAAAAATATTGATTTCAATTTCTACTGCATATCCAAATAAAAATAAGTAGGAAAATCTTATTTTGCCAGGTGAGAAAATCTTATTTTGCCAGCTGTAACTCCCACTCCTAGTGGGAGTTACAGTTACTGGAAAATGGCACAAAACCCCAAGGTGTTTAAGAACCCAACAGATCAATCTGATTTACAGGCAGAGTAATTAAGGGAGTAATTAAGCATAACCAGGGAGTGATGATGTCATCATGTCAATGCTATAACTTTGTACTTGCATACACTATGGTTTTGATTTCATCATGGTTTGCTACAAATGCTGCATGCTTTGCAAGCTGACCTATATGTGCTAAATTTCTTTAATTTCCCACAGTTGCCTTGGCTTACAGATCACTAATGTATCAAACCTGGTTTACAATCCAGAATGACTCCGTTATCATGACAAGGCAAAATTAAACAAACCACACTGTGTGTCAGAACCAGATGGTGTTGGCTAGTATGTCATGCAAAGCCAAACACAGACATCTGTAAATCAAGATTATATCATTAGATGTAATCTTAGATCATTTGAAAACTCAGTTTCTAGTGAAGATGGTTCTACCTTATACTAATATTTAGGTCCATACCTCAGTGTTAGGAACTAGAACCAAACTTAGGTTTGGTTTGATATTCATTTTGAGTTGATTAAAATAAACATTATTATTTATGATTCCTGTTTCATTAAAATCAAAGTTTATTAATGACCTTTTGGAAGTTTTTGGGGATGTGCTCAACACTTTCGTGGCATCCTAGGGGCTTCAAGGCCTAAGCTAAATTAGGATCCCTATCTTGCATAGTGCAGGAGTAAATCATTTAAGATAAGACACGATTGAAGTCCAAAATAATCAGCCATAATTTCAGGGTTATCCACAGGGTTATGTATGTGGGTAAAAAACTTGAGATGGCAGCCACAACTGGGCAACCAAAGCCTGAAATGTACAGGCACAGATGTCAGCTCTACAAGATAGATTTGACTAACAAACCAATGCCATATAAGTCAGCGTAGCTTTTATTATAACAGCCACTGTCACAGAATCTTGCAAGACTGAATTTGTTTCCCTCATCCCTCACTTTATCTTCCTGTAAATTAGAAGGGGGGTTGTCTGAAACAATTTTTCAAACTAGTTTTTTGGCTGGGTCTCAAGCCTTGTTTATCTAACTTGGTAGTGATTCTTCCTCCTCTCCTTGAAGGCCATTCCCTATTTTAGTGATGGTGAAACTTTTTGGCACTGAGTGCCGAAAAGGGAGCACACGTACATGCGTCTGGACTACAACAGGGAAGAGGAACGGCACAGGGCACATGCGTGCACCCGAAAATGCACTTCCAGTTTCAGCTTCTGAATTTCCAGTTTTAGCTAGCTACTCTTTCAGGTTTCTGGTGCACATGTGGATGCGACGATCAGCTGGCTGGCACACATGCTCATGCAGAAAATGGAAGACCAGCTCTTCTAGTTTCCGGCACTGCCACATACAAAAAGACAAGCTGATCATCGTGCGCGCATGCGCACCAGAAACCCAGAAGAGGAACGGCTGATGCAGCGCGTGCCAGGTGATATGGCTCCATCTTCAGGCTCACGTGCCATAAGTTCATCTTCACAGCCCTATTCCAGCTACAAAAGACCAAGGAGAAGCAAGAAAAAGTCACAGCTTTGTTCAAATTTCTTATTGACAATGACTGTTGCCTGAATGCAGAATCATGCAGAATCCCTTGCTCTCTCTATTAATTATGCTTTGTGACAATCAAAAGCAAAAACATGCAAACATGCATCTATACAAACATAGAACTGTAGATAGGTTTATAGTGCATCAGAGGTGAGGACTTTCTTTTGTTTAGGGCCACGTTCCTTCTAGCCCTAGTCTATTGGGAGACCAAATGGTATACAGGAGAGAAGCAGTGGGTGAGGATATTTAGTTTCTTTTTGGTAGTAATTTCTCCCCACCTTTTGACTTTCTCTTCTATCTCTCCTAATCTTCAAGGAAAGATAGATAAGAAACACTATCACTATGTGATATGTTTGCCTTCTTCTGAAATGCTGTTTTGATTTCCCACTTTAGCACATATTTGTGGGATTTTCTGGTTGTCTCCTATTCAAAAACTAAGCAGGACAATCTATTCAGCTTTGTCAAAGACAGTCAAAATTAAATAGATGCTGTCACTAATTCTTAAAGAGCTAAACTAATCTTGGTTAATGGACTTGAAATTAGTCCAAGGGGCTACTACATTTGAGTTCTAGAGCTTTCTGCCATTTATGCAGAAGTTCAACTGAACAAAATGAGTCTTACTTCTGGGTAGACATGTATTGAATTGTACAGGGAGCCATCTTCACATTTTTCCCAGGTTCAAGTCCCCCCCATCAAGTTTTTTACAAAATTTGCAAAAAATAGATTAACAAAGTAGCCAACCAATATTAACCCATGACATTGTATAAACTCAGCTAGTTTGATCTATATTTAGGTTTTGGCATGCTGTACATTAAGGTTTAATTAATCACAAACACACTGTGAGAAAAGAGGCACTACAGGTCATAGCTTGTATTAGTCCCAAACTACTAGAAAAAAATTGGCTCTAGATATGGTACATATGCATTGTGATTAATAAATGAATTTAGTAACAAAACGAAAACAGGAGACATTTAAGTGTTGTTTGGGTAACTTAGCATTAGATTTACAAAAGCAACAAGTATGTGAAATCTATTGTACAAAATCAGCTATTGTGTAAGCAAGAAATAACAAGGGGGAAAAACAAGGGGAAGAATTAAGGAAAATTGGCTTCCTATCACTGTAATCTGTAGTGGGTTTCAAATTTTTTTACTACCAGTTCTGTGGGTGTGGCTTGGTGGGCATGGCAGGGGAAGGATATTATAAAATTTCCAGTGCCACCCCACTCCAGAGGAAGGATGCTGCAAAATCTCTATTCCCTTCCCAATCCAGGGGAAGGTTACTGCAAAATCCCCATTTCTTTCCAATAAACTGGGATTTGGGAGGCACAGAATATATGGGGGCAGGGCCAGTCAGAATTTTTACTACCGGTTCTCCGAACTACTCAAAATTTCCACTACCGGTTCTCCAGAACTGGTCAGAACCTGTTGAAACCCACCTCTGACTGTAATGAACTTTGGAGTAATTCTTCAATAACAATTAATTATGGTAGCTTTATTGTCTATAGATGGATAGGAGTGCTGGAATGAGTTCCAAAGCTTCAACAGTTCCATCTGGCTACATTGTTTCATAATATCAGTCCATGATTAACTGAAGCATGATTAACTGAATGACATTAACTGAATGCAACTGCCTAAGTTAGCATAGATACACAAATGGGCGAAACACATTTTAGCCTAACATGGTGGGCAAACCCTGTCTCTTTCCTTCTAAGGCTGCAATTGTTTAACTCTGAGTAAATATTACTGGCTTCAGTAACTGCAGTTTCAGAGAATATCCAAGGGTATATCTCCAAAATCTCTTAATATCTTGTGCAATCATTGTGCACAATGTGTGTGAACATAAATAAGGTCAAACTGATTTACCTGCCGTGATTTGACATATCCCATCAGAGACGCCATCAATTGTAGTTGAAAGATCACTGAAAGAAGAGTGTTCACAAGTTGTGGGCTACAGTAGTCAAGATGGTGGTTGCAATCATGCAATACGAAGTTCCACACACACCCCTTTAGATGCAGATCAAAGTATTAAAAGTGCAACACTGACTACACAATCATGGATGCCATCTTAAACTTTTGGACTCCTGGCAGACGTCCCTGCTTTGAAGCCAAATTGTAATTTCTAACATAACAAAAATGTGAAATGATTAAATAAGGAGTAGAAACCGTGCCAATTGTATTTAACTGATATAACTTAAATTGCATAATAAAATTCTTGTTCTGGCCCTACCAACTTTTTGTATGCAGTCTCCAGCATATCTCAAATAGGCAAGTATGGTTTTAGCTGGATAAAGTTATATTCTTGCTACAATAAATAATATTTATTATTCATTTATTTCTATTGAGTCCATTGGCAACTGAATGGAATATCCATGCATTTGATTATGAGAATTGAGGAACAAGGAGGTACAAGAAAAATGAATTTGGCTTTTGCACTCCAGGTTACTTCCTTCAGTTTGCCTTCTCTCCCCCAGTCTTATTTAATCCCATCTGTTTCCTTCATTTCCTGCCTTTTGGTTGGGCATCACTCTCAGTCTTGGGGGACATTTCCTAAGGGTATGGGGTTTTTTTATTTAACCATTCCTCCTGATAGGCTTTTCTTCTATTTTCATGTTATTCTTTATTTTTTTCAGAACAGTGCTAGTTATTTTTTTCTTTGAAGTCTTGCATTAGATATAAAATACCATGTTTTCCCAAAAATAAGACCCTGTTTTATATTTTTTTGAACCCTGAAATAAGCGCTTGTCCTTACTGCCATACGCTCAAAACCTTGATTGGGCTTATTAACAGGGGACGCCTTATTTTGGGGGAAACAGGATAGTAATTTTCTTGTGTTCCATTAATTGATCTTATAGCAATAATGATTCACTTGACAATTTGAACATGAATAACTGTAGCAACAAGAGTGACCTACCAGATAAAGATCTGAAGTTGATTAATCATCTGCTTTTCCTCAATTCATTGCTTACATTTAAATAAATTACATTTACATATTAAGAAAACATTAGAGGAAAACTGAAAGAATATGATTTATCTCTGAATCAAATGAACTGAATATTTCTATTCATTTTTACAGCTAGACATGTTAAGTATTAACAGTAAAATGCTTTTAATGTAATTTAATTACTTTTCTAAAGGCAGTCCAGAATTTTCATTAATCTCAGACCCAAATATTAAATATATCATGCTTATCAATCTTTTTATTTTCTTTTATATATTTCTAGTGTTTCTTTTGGAAGTTCAGAGTGTAAAATATATCAGATTGCTTTATGCTGGCAGAAATGCTGGTTCAAAAAGGTAAGCTCTGTGGTGACTAAATAGGGACCAAACTTGGGTTTTCCCAGGTCAATTTTTATGCTACTCATTATCAATCTACTTATTAATTTCAACATAGTTTATGGTAAATTGTTTTGTTATAATAATAAATTTGGGCTGTAAAGTAAAGATGGCAGCAAATAATAAACAAAAATACTGATATTTTGCTGCCCTGCACCAGAATAAGAGAGTTGGAAGGGACCTTGGCAGTCTTCTAGTCCAATCCCCAGTTCAAGCCATTTCAGACAAATGGGTGTCCAGTCTCTTCTTAAATGCCTCAAGTGATGAGGATACAACTTCTGAAATCAAACAGTTCCAGGAAATCTGTGTGGAGTCCACATTGTTGAATCTTTCTCAAAGCATAACTCAATTTTGATCTGAATAGATTCAATATTCTATACTGAATTACAGATAGAAGATGAAATAGAAATGCATAAAACTATGCAGCAGGAAACAAACAATTCCTGTTTTGGATGATATTAGAATTTTAATGAATACATATTTTTGTGTCTAATATAACTTACTTGAGAGAGATTTCGGGGTATTGAAGATATTTAGTTTTTAATGCTAATTTCTCAATGTTTTGTAGAACTTTTTTTTTTTTTGGCCTAAACACTAAATAGAAACAGAGTTACATTTTTCTCTTTCCTGATATCTAGTTGATCATCTTGGTTTACACCTTCTAGTTGTGATCTACACCTTTACACCAAGTTGTGCTAGCCTAGTTTTCAATTTCATATGAATTTAAGCAGCAAAATAATGAAGTGATCCTACTTTTGCTACCCCAGCCAGTCTGCTAAAAGGAAAGATGGTGGTCCTTATGTAACTCAAAGAAGTAACATACAGAGGACACAGATCAGGCACATATATTTTATATTCTAAAGGGTGCTTGGTTTTGCTATTATTGGGGGGAAATGCTGCCAGGGTGGAATAACATTTGTAAAATGTTGAGTTCTTCAGAACTCTAAAGTAAGGACATAACGGAAAGTAACTTAACACTTTAGCTACATTTGCATTTAGATATAAAACCCTTTTCCAAACTCTTGAATGTTAACCATGGCTCTGTAGGACATCTATTACTAACACTGAGTTCCAATGTTACGATGCCCAAGGGCTCAAATGTGTCCTTTGTATTTTAATGATAATCCTGTTGGCCCCATTGAAGTAGGTAGAGGAAGGGGAACAGGCCATGGTATAATTATTTTAAATATTTTATATACTGCATGCAATATACATGTATTATGAAAACTATTATTGGCTTCTTAAATGCAAAAACAAATAAAAATAAAAAGTATACATCCAGACTTCAGGAACAATGTTTATGCTGAAGGGTGGGCATCTGATTAAATTCTAACACTAATTCCTATCAACTCTCTTTTGTGTAACCTACAACAGTAAGATAGCCTAGCAGTCAGGAACCAGGACCCCACCACCTTTTGTTCCTCCCACCATATCATTTTCATTTTTTAGTGTGGCCAATTGTACCTTTAAAAAAGGATCTTGCTATATTGATAAGGGAAATTGCTGGGAAATGCAATACAAATAAGGCACTGATATGAAGGTCTTTATAACATACAATCTAAATTCAGCTAAGCCTTAATACCATTTTCCTTGCTTGCCCCTTAGTTTTTCCTCTAAGTCAGGAGTGTCATCACGGCAGTATCACGTGATGTATTGGAACTTTTTCTCCTTTGCTAATCCAGGCGTGGGCATGCCCAGCCCATGACGCATCCTGCCCATGGGCCTCACGTTAGACAGCCCTGCTCTAAGCACTGAACCCCAGTGGTTTTCTTGCCCCCAAAAGCCCTCTCATAAGGTTAAGCCCTTAGTGAATTTTCAATTGAAGTTCACTACTGCCCAGTTAATGAGACTATTATTGGATGTGCATGAATTATCCTGCTCACATTTTTCTTTCAGTTAAATCAAGGTGCAGCAACCTGCGGCTCTGGAGCCGCATATAGCTCTTTCATCCTTCTGCTGCAGCTCCCTGTTGCTGGTTGGCTTCACAATTGATAGGGCTTTCAGTTAGGACAGACAGAGGAAAAAGGACGCTGCGCTAGGAGGAGCCTCTACGGTGGGGGAACTGGACTTCCAGTCAGCTCTAGAATTGAATGGGCTTCCAGTTGCGAACTTTGTGGGTCTTTAAGTGTTTAAGGTTGCTGACCCCTGAGTTAAATCATGCCCCAGTCAGTTGATTAAACCATTATGCATTATGGTGGGCAACTTAAAGACTGTTTTGTGGCTCCTGAAATGAATTACCAAGTTTTTACTTTCAGCAATATTCATATATTTATATTAACATCCCACAATTTAAAAGAACTGGAAATATCAGTTCCACCTTAACTAGTGATATAATCTATCACCACCAAATCTCTGGAGGCTGAAAAAAGTAATTTAAACAAAAACATGAAACTCTCATGATTGTATCCAAAAGCATAAAAGTAGACTCTAAGGTTACTACATTCAGTTCATGAACAGCATTAGGCATTTCTAAACAGATAGTTCTCCAGTCTCTGCTTAAGGATTTCCCACCATCTCTGGTTGCACTTTGTGTCACTATCCAGACATTCTTTCCAATGTTTAGCCCAAATCTCTTCCACTGCCTTCTTTAGCAAAGGAAAAATACATCATTGCATATACTGAGGACCATCATAATCATAATTATCTTTAGAAATACCAGATGGTTTTCAAACATCATTTTCAGTAAAAGATAATGATTTTCTCTGTATGAAAGCTTTCACCATTTTGATTATTGTCATGCCTTGAAGAATAATTATATGGGTAAACAATAAGGTTAACTGCAAATTAAAAGGAGAGAAAGAGATGTATGTGGTACTTTTTTTTTAACTTAAAATGATAGGTGTGAACTGAGCAAAGCACCATATAGGAAAAATTGTCTATAAATGGTCATCTAATATAAACTCACAAAAATGTAGGTAAATATCAGAAAAGTGAAAAAAGATCAGTCTTATCTAGACACTTTTAGATTTTAATTTCATTACAAAATAAAACAATCAAAAATTTTAGCAGTTCAATGTCAAAGACATGTAAGGACAACAAAAAAAGGAACAATTCTTAAACAGTTGAACTTAGAACAGATCTATTGAAATTAATACAAGCTAAATGTAACTAATAATTCACATGGATTTCTACACAATTTTTATGAAGACGGCAGAGGGTATAATTAGTTTCTTACATAATGCTAAGAAACTTATTTAATACTGTTAAATCCAAATCAAGAATATAAGAGCTTAGTTAGTATGTTGTATCAATCTGCCTCTAGCGATACAACATAATAGAAAATTAAATTAAATCCACTGATTTAAATGTAATTAAATAAATAAAGCACTGTATAATTCAAATACTTGGAAAAATAGAAAGAGAAAAGAGAAAACAAGCCAACTGCTTCATAAACATTTATTTCAATGTCATTAAAAAGTTTTCAACCTGTGGAATTGCTAGAGATTCCTTTGCCCACTGGTAGATTTGTGGGTTTGAGCAAATACAGGTATTCTATTAAAGGTTTACCTTTGGGCAAAAAACAGCAAAATAGATTGGGAACTAGCACACCAGATTGGGAAGGCCTTTGTTATATGTGTTCTTTGCTTGCTTTTTATTTTATTTTGCTGCTATGTAGAATGAAAGTATGTAGAACTAAAACTAGTTATTTTAGATTAAAAATTCAACATTTTCAATTTTATTTTTTAAAATATGATATAGAAATTTGTTCTTGTGCAATTTGTTCTTTGGGTATTAAATTTAAATATAAATTTAAAAGTTGTTAAGTGATACCCACATTCACATCAAAAGGTCAAAATAACAATGAGCCAGGAAAGCAAGACACCTTTTAATATAGTTCTCAGAAGGTCACATTGGCAGTATGTTACTATTTCAGCCTCTAATTTCCTTTAAATCTAACCTCACTTTCAAAAAATAATTATTACTCTTAAGGGAATTAAACTAAAAAGACTAGCAACTTTTAATAAACACAGAAGTGAAATTCCACTGTCAATTTATGATGGTGTAGAAGCCATCATGTATATGATTATATTTATCCACAATATTGTCCTAGTTGTATATAAATTTATATTCTATTCTACATTATAACTGATAGAAATATAAGACAGATGTTCTTTTGTTGTTGTAGCCATTCTGTGCTGTTACTTCTGAAAGGGTTCCCTCTGATGTCAGAAGTTAGCCTTCCTAGAAATAAAATAGTAGCGAATTGCATGACAGCTGAGTAAATAAGCTCAAGAACAGACTGAAATGATTGACTATCATATATATTGTTTTTATCTTCTAATTGGAAACTTTTACAAGGTAGGGTACACAATTATTGCCCAGTGTCCCAACGCACCAACTTCTATCTTGCTGTTCTCCAAAACATTAAAATGTAATAATTGCCAAAAAGCTGAGGTACAAAAATTGTATTGCTCAGGTACAAAATTGTACCTGAGCAATACAATTTTGACATTTAAGACCTTTATCTTTTAGATAGCAATTTAATCTTCCATCCTGAGCACAGAGTTTCCATGGCATTAACTAATGTCATAAATTCCTCAGCTTATAAGAAAGGGCTACAAAGACCAAAAGAAGGTTCAGCAATGTATCTCCATTTTGGTCAGGCATATTTCTTTACCAGTTAGAAGATGTAGGAGAGATTCTTTATATATTTCCCCTTTCTTACATCTATACTAATAATTTACTTTTTTAAAAAAAGGAATTTCTGTCAGTGTAAGCTCAAGAGCATGCCACAATTAATTCCTGATCATCATAAATTTCAAATATGAATTTCTTCTCTGAACATCAGCCATAAACAAGAAAAATGTATCTATCAGGTGAGGAAAACCAAACATTACATTGGAATGGACGGATGGAGGGAGGGATGACATACAATATCACCAAGCAAATTCTGGAATAAAACATCCTGGAAAAGAATCTGGTTGGCTTATTCTTTCCTGCAAAGTTGTATTGCTTGTCTCATTTGTTGCATGAATACATGACAAAAAAGAAAAAAAGGAGGGGTTCTACTTAGCAAAATTATTGATTGCAGTTATCTCTAGGATTTGTTAAGGAAGTGAACAATAAATACAAGCAGGGTTGCAGTTTCAATATGTGTAATGTGTAAAAACAGTGTGCAGGTTTCTTGTGCTTTTATTTTGAACTTATATCTTTTAAACTGTCCTTTGCATTTTCTTAGGTACACACATTTCAAAATCTAAAATAATCTGAATATGCTTTGCTGGATTTATTAGGAAAAAGGGATAAAATTATGCCAGTCTGAGATTGTAAAGGATAAATTACTTAAGGAAATAGCAGTCTAGCAGAGAATAGTGAATAGTGCAAAACAAAAACAAAAAACTCAAGTATGTTCACAACTGAGAACTAAAGATGATTGTAAAACGAAGCACTTAGCTAAAATGAAACATTCAGATATCTTAAAAAGAATATTAGTAAAAAATTTAACTGTAAATTGTTGGGCAAACTTCTCTATGGCAAACATGTCATAATAAAGGTATCTCTTGATATAAGGTGACTCACATAATAAATTAAAAAATGAACAGTCACAAGTCATGAATTTATGATCTATCTTCTATTCTCTCATTAATACGTTTGATTTCAGAGTCTGTGAGCTGAGTTTCCTTGGGTTTCTAACCAGGTACAGCTTTTCAAGTCAAAATGTGAGCCTGGAAATTAAAAGCTTATAAAAAGGAAAAAAATAGTATCATATATTCATGTTTGTTCCATATAAGATCTGTTGTATTTTGCACTATCTTAAATTTTTGGATTGTCTTCAAAAGAGCCCCACAGCTTGTGAAGAGGGGGTCTGTAATCCATTTAATCAGAAAGGCCAAGTAGAAGACTACAGTGAAAAATTTATATGGGTGGTTCCCAAAGACTGTTTCCTGGACATCATTGTCCTAAGAAGCAAAGTTGTACTGAAGAAGCAAGAAGGGAACTTTAAATATGTTTGGAGTATAATGAATTACAGCACTTTCTAAGTGGGCTGCACAAATTCTTTTAGAACAAAAATATCTAGATAAAATATATTTATGTTTAATGCATAAGCAGTCCATTCTGGAAAATTTAGTTCTATACAACAACTCATTAAAGTATTACTTAAAATAAATCTGATTCCTAATTTTACAAAACTTTTTAGGAATCTGCAATCACATGGTTGGATCATAAGACGAGAAATCAAAAATCTTGGTTTTATTTTTAGAGGCAAAAGGTAGTAAAGAAATTTTTTTCTAGAGTTAAAATTTCTGGTGCTTCCAAATCAAATATTCCAGTCACTGAGCTGTGATTTTCCCCAAAAGTTTGAATTTTTACTGTCACAGTATTTCAGTTTTTATTTTGGCTCCAGTGAATGAACAATCACTTTTGTATACTTCATAGGAATAAAATAATTGCATATGACTGATTATTTTCTAACATAGTACATTTTTTCTGGTTTATTGTTGTTTTACCTGCTGTACACCACCCTGAGTCTTTGGAGAAGGGCGGTATAAAAATGTAAATAATAAATAAATAATAAATAAATAAATGAAAGCTGTAGTTTGAAAACAGTCAATGAATAGTAAACTATACATCTTGTAATTTAAAAGTTTTACTCTAAAACTATAAATATCAGCACATTTTTATTAAGTTGCACTTTTCTCAATGGAATTTATTCCTTTGTAAATATAATCAGCTTTGCTTATATTTCTAGTTATATTACAAATATCTTATGAAAAGCAAATATTCTTAAAACTACATTCAGCAAAATTATTTCCTGCATTAAAAAGAAAATTTGGTAAAACATAATTGAACCCTAAGTACTGTTCAAAAATTAGTAAGGCTGGGCTTCAATGTTTATCAGATCAACTACCTTCTAATTGAATTGCTGTTTATGAAGTTACTTTTAAATATAAGTGTTTAAAAATAATTGGATCCAGAATTCAACAACAGATCTGTTCTATGTAGTAACATTGAATCCAACAATTCACATCAATCACCATCTTAATGAAATCTTTCTTTGCATTGATTGACATATGTGGAACTATCCCTCTTGAGTTCTCTTATAAAAAAGTATGCAGGTTATTAATCAGAAAATGATTTTCACTCCCTTCAGGATGAATTTTTTCTCAAATACAGATTGTTAATCAGCTGTATTGGTTAATCAGCTGCAAAATCTTATGAGTCCCACTCTTTCATCTTATGGGTCCCATCCCCTAATTTTTTAATTAGGAATAAGATTGTGAATCCTTCACTCCAGAAATTAATTTAGAAGCATTGTTTCATAATGCTACTTAAAGTTGTGTTGTAACTGTTTAAGTTCCTGATCATTAACCTGGATGAACTCTTCTTTGAAGAGTAAATATTTTATTCTGAAAGGAATAAATATGTGAATTAAAGTTCAAGACTCTGTCCTTTTAATTGTACCTGTTTAAAAGAGGTTTTAGCGACATAGTTTTATTTCTTCTCCGTTCAAATGATAATTAAAAACTAACATTCTTTCAATATCTTAAGTTGCAAGACTGAAGTTACTTAAGATAATTCTACTAGAAAACTGGGGCGTGCTTGAATTGGACTTCTTTCAAATAAAACATGCTGGGTGCTTGGGAGTAGCCCGAGCAAAGTTTAAGATCTTTAAAGACCTTAATGTTTTAAAGGTAAACTTGAAAAAACCGCGCTTCCCTGGCGCTAACTCTTAATCTTCCATGTCTGTGCTGTCTTGAAAAAGGATTCGCCATACATTTCATTGAAAGTTGTCGTTTCTTCCGCCTTGTAGCCCGCTCGCTTGCTGGCACTTTCGGACCTGCGACTCTTAACTTGAGAAAACGAAGCCCCGCACAAAAGGCAGCGGTACTCAGAGGGTTAATGTTTCCTGTTTGCTTTTTTGAGCTCTCCTCTTCCCCTCCTCCTCTTCCCCTCTAACCACCCCCTCAGAGCTCAGGCGGAAGTGAGTTCGCTCCTTTGGAGATTAAAAGGATTCCGAACTCGATCGGTTTCAATAACAGGCGTTCCGAAAGAGGTTGACCAGAAATGCCAGCATCTCGACGCCCAGCAAAAATCAGGCTCACCTAAATCGGTTCGGGGGAGGAGAAAAGGTTTTTCGTTTTTTAGAGGTGCAAAACCTTAAGCGACGCAGGGGGAGCGAAACCACCCATTTACCGGCACTATGGCTACAACGGAATCGAATGGGATCTCCAAGCTCTTGCATTACTGTTATTAATTTAACCTCTCGGCCGGCGGGCGCTCCCAACCCCCCCCCCCCGATTTTCTTTGATAACCACGTCGAGGATTTTTTTCATCTTCGGGGGGTGTGTGTAAAATAAAAATTTCGTTTTCAATTATTTCTGGAAGACCACGCGAAGAGTTGAGATGACAAAGGAAACGTGATCGCAGTGGTTAGGAAGCCAGAAGCAAAAGGAGGCTGCTGCCGGACTGCAGCCTGGGGAAAGCGTTACACCGCTGTTGCAATTTGTGCAAGGGAACTCAATACGCCCCCCGTGAATAATTCAGGAAGGCCGGCCGGAACCTGCAGCCGCCATCCTTCTCTCAGGCGGCTCCTTTTGCCGGTTTAAACCATGTGCGCTCAAGCTACAGGAAAGAGTGAGACCGCGTGCGTGTCGCTGTCGCCCTTGCTTTAGTGGAGGTCGCAGCAAAAAGGGAGCAAATTCGGGAAATCCCGAGAAAGAATAAGGGACCTGATCGATGCGCTCACTCGGCTTCCCGGGGGATCCGCTTGGAGACCTGGAAAAGGCGTGCACCCGCGAGGAAGACGATCTCTGGAGAGTAAGATCGCGTGCTCGTTCATTCAGTCACATTCATCACCCACCCACCCACTGTCTTTTTCTTTCGGACGCCCGCCTGCCCAGAAAACTAAGCCGGAGGGATCGCCATCTCTGCTTCTCGCTTTCAAGACATGCGGTGGTGGAGCCCACAGGGGCGGATCGGTGCCGGAGAAGTCTACCGGGACAACTTCCGTGTCTCCCGAAACCTCCCGGAATCCCCAAGAAAGGAGAAGTGAAGCAAGTGGTCCCGCTGTTCCCTCTCGCCTTCTTCACCGACCAAGCCCTTTCCTCATTCCCTCGCCATCAACCCGCCTCTTCTGATACACCAACTAAAGAGATTTCACCCCCACTCCTTCAGTTTTTCCCCTAGAAGGAAGCGAAGAACAGGCGCGCGACCGGATCCAGTTCACGCTGGATTTTTAAGGAGTAGGGCCCGATGCACTTTTCTGTTAAAGAAACCCTCATTCTTCCGCCTCGCAGTCCGAGAAACGCTGAGGCGGCAGAGAAGGCAGGCGCTGTCCCGGGTGGGAAGAAGCTTTAAACGCAGCACGAGGGAGGGGGCAAATCAGGAGCGTCGTCCTCCTGACGCTACTTAAGGAAGAAGAAGACGAGAGGAACGCCGGCTGAAGCTGCTCCCGTCTCGCCTAACCCGCGAAGAGTGGTTTGGAGTAGCAGGAGTCTTCGCAGCGCCCCCACACAGCGACTAATTGATGCCACCCACCAGGGCTTGCAACGCGGGTCGTCGTCGCTTGCTTCGGTTCATGCTGCTACTGCTGCCGCCTCCTTACTAGCCGCGCTCTCTTGAACTCCCTCCCCCTCCTCCCCCTCCCAATGGCTTCGTTCTCCGAGTCGGATTTCCAGATTTGTCCGCTGTGTAAGGAGATGTGCGGCTCGCCAGCTCCTGTCTCCTCTAATTCGTCCACTTCGTCGTCCTCTTCTCAGACTTCAAACTCTTCCGCCGGCGGCGGCGGGGGGGGGTCTTCATCCTGCGTCCCGTCGAGGCGGCTCCACGTCTTGCCCTGCCTGCACGCTTTCTGCCGCCAGTGCCTGGAAGCGCAGCGCCACCCAACCGCGAGTGACTCTCTCAAGCTGCGCTGCCCCATCTGCGACCAGAAGGTGGTGATCTCGGAGCCGTCGGGCATGGACGCGCTGCCTTCCTCCAACTTTCTCCTCAGCAACCTGCTCGACGTGGTCGTCGTGGCCGCCGCCGCCGCCGAAGACCAGAAGAACAACGGTCGTCCGGCCGGCGGCGGCCAAGGAGGCGGCGGCAGCGGCGTGGCGAGCAACAGCAATGCTAACAACCGCCATCCTCATCCCCGCCAGCAGCCTGTTCAACAGCAACAGCAGCACCGCGCCGCTGCGGGCGGCTCCTCCCCGGGCTCTGCCGCCGGCTCGGCGTCGTCCGGGGGAGGCGGTGGCTCCGCGTTGCTGCTTAGGCGGCCCCACAGCCGACAGGGCGAGCCCCGGTGCAGCTCGTGCGACGAAGGCAACGCCGCCAGCTCCCGCTGCCTCGACTGCCAGGAGCACCTGTGCGACAATTGCGTGCGCGCCCACCAGCGCGTTCGCCTCACGAAGGACCACTTTATCGAGCGCTTTGGCCCAGGGCCGCCCGCGACTGCGGGAACCGGCCCCGCCTCGGCAGCCTCCCAGCTCGCTCTCAGCCCGCCCTATTCCGCCGCGCCTTACAACATCCTCTCCGTCTTCCCGGACCGAGTGAACTATTGCCAGCACCACGACGACGAGGTGAGTGCCCGATCATGCTACTTTCCTCGTAGCGTGACTGCTCAAGTTAAATGGCTAGTCCTTAAAGAGTCCCAGCTCGTCAGCTTGCGCATCAGAAACGTTGGGAGTTAAAGAAGTGGTCTTTTTCGTGTTTTCCTACGTTTTGGGGAGGGGCAGTGTCAGAGGCGCTCTGACTTTTGCTAGACCAGAAAGCAGAAAGGATGCCAACAGGTGGGGGGAGCAGTGGGAATCCTATGAATTCTATCTTCAAGCTCACCCTAAATGACCAAGAGGTGGTGCGTTTTTGATGGATTTGCAAGGTAGTTTTTGGTTGCAGCAGTACCTAATAGAAAAATATTTAAAAGTGTTCTTCTCAAATAGACAAAACCATTCTGTAGTAAGGGGTGACTTCGGGGTTGAGTCCTGTGGTGATGATCTGGATTAAAGGACAGCTAAATAAAAAGGGGTATTGGCACACTAGGATTTCAAGATAGCCTTTCTTTCTTTCTTTCTTTCTTTCTTTCTTTCTTTCTTTCTTTCTTTCTTCCTTCCTTCCTTCCTTCCTTCCTTCCTTCCTTCCTTCTATAGATAGATTCTTCCTTGTTTGTGGGGGTGGGATTTGGTGAGGATTACAATGTACTGTATAGTATTTGGATAACTGATAACTGAGCAAGAGGCTTTCTTTCATTTTGTAATTTTGTGGCTATGCAGTATAAATTTCTTACTTTAGAACTGCATTGTACTTCCTCTGACAGGCTATACATGATTTTTTTTCTCTCCATAAGGTTGTCAACCAATCTCTCCTTCTCCACATTGACAGGAAATGCCCTTCAGGTTTCAGAGTATCTGGTGGCTTTAATTTTTTTTTTTTAAGAAAAAATATTTCCCCCTTTCATACTTTTCCTTTATATAGGTGGTCACTCTTTGCATCTTCCAGCCCTACTTTTCTTTCTTCCATGCCTTTGTTCAGATGGAGCTGTCCAAGCTTAACTGGTGTAAATCATAATTCTCTACAAGCAGCAGAGCTTTTCTATGTGCTGCAGGGAGCAGAGATAGTTGGAACCATTTAAAAACAGCACCAACTATGTGGGGGGGGGGAGTGTTGATGCTGCAAACCAGAAAACATGTTTCCTCTTGCAATGCTTTGGAGAATAAGTACATACATTGTTTCTTCAGGGATGCCAAGATAGAAAATTTAAATGTGAGAAATCCTAATTCTTGAGACATCATTCTGTTTTTTGTTCCACATTACTCTGTCAATTTGCACCCATTCCCAGGACTGTAGATGTCCTTGAGATGGACAAAGTGCTCAGTAAGGATTTCCTGGTCTCTCTCCCCTGTAGTTTACATTTTTAAATAAACAGACTGCTATATTTGCCTCTCTGTTTGACTTGGCTGCTGATTACAGATCAGTTACAGACTGCTACAAATGAAGAAGTAAGGCATTGACAAACTTTTAATATATAGAATTTGAGTTAAACGTAAGTGTCCTTCCAAAGATGGATTATCAATGAAGGATCTAGAAGTGTGATTTTAAACCAGCTGTGGAAGTTCTGAGCATGTGTGAAGTATTGGTTGAACTATTTTTCATTCAGAGGTTTAGGGCAGACTATGTGAGTTTCTGTTATTCTTGTGCATACAAAACATTATTTAATTTGTTGCATAGGATTTAGTGCTATGTTGAAAGTTTCTAAACTGATGGAGAACATCTTGCACACAATATAAATTGTTAATAATATCTGTATTTCTTAAAAATTGGACAGGAACCATGTATAAATATCTGAAGAACTATTCTAACATCTCTTGTATGTTATATATATATATATATATATATATATATATATATATATATATATATATATATATATATATATATATATATATATATATAACATCTAACCATGTATAAATATCTGAAGAACTATTCTAACAGATTTTTTTATATTTTCAAGAGATAGAATCAATAAAGCATAGCAGAAGCAAAATGAAAAATTTAGCAAGAAAGTGAATTGAGAATTATTATACTGCTTATAATTCTCTGTATAATTATGCTTTGAGATTTCATGTGTTTGGTGAAGTTGAATGACCTGATGGTATTAATATATTGAATGATCTCATGTAATATATATTAACATCAGAGTGTCAAGTAGATCCAAGCAGTTATTTCCTGAGTACTGCTCTTTAAAAAAAATCAGTTGTTTATAGATTTTAAATAATTATTTTAATGGAGAATCATTGCTTTAATCCCAAGGAATAAAGACCTAGTACTGAATTCATGTACTGGAAGTTCAACTTGTAAGCCGACATTCCATCTCTTTTGCTGGTTGCATAGGCCACAGTGGAATTTTCCACTAGCCCATTGTTAGAGGATAGCTTACTCCATGCTACAGTTCCTGATTGATCCTTACTACTGAAAGATAACCAGGTTTGGGAAATAAATGATTGGTTGTTGCTATTTAGATACTCTGTAGCTTGGGGAAAAGTACACTATAATCTATTTTGAAAATAAATGGCTGTTTACATCTACTCAACTTTTGCCACTTTGTGTAGTTATTTCAAAAATGGAAAAGAATGTCTAATTTTATCCCTTTTTTTAAGAAAATGAATTTTTATTAGAGTTTTGTAAGAATTTGAGGAAATATAAACATTGCCATTTAGCTATCTGCCACTGAGCTTTCTAGCATTTCCCACAAACAAATAGGAATATTTATCAATCTGAAGGAAAGTTGGAACACTAAATACAAGGTTTAGAATGATAAAAGTAATTGTGTATTATTTACAGGGACAGTATAAGGAAGTGCATGAATATTTCTGTTGTCCTAAAGGAGTTACATCAAAAAACATCTTCCAACCCTCGCTTCCTCATTCTGTTTTTACTATACTCAGTAGATTCATTTTATAGGAATTCTACAGGGGAAATACTTTGCTCTAATGGCTGTATCTTGGACAAAGTATTGTAATTCAGTTTTATCATAATGCTTGCATTTCAAATGTGCATTCTGAAAAACGTGTATTCTGCAATGCTTGTTAATTTCTTTCCACATTTAAAAATATTACTTCAGAACTTCACGTAACATGTTGTCTTTTTAAAAATCATAGATAGTAGAAAGCATTTTATGCATTTTGTTTATGATAGTTCTTTTGGAACAAATAGTCCTTCAGTAACTTCTTAGTACAACTTCATTGTATTAACTTCATTAATACAATACTATCTGCTTGTTATGCTTATTTAGGAATAACTAAATAGAAATGAACAGAAAATATAGTTAAGATCATTTCTAATGAAAAAGCAATTGTGCATTAAAGTCTTGACTTGTGTTTGTTGTGGAAAAAAATTGAATCTGTGTAAAGGGAATAAATTATAAAGTTTTTCATTTAATTGTAAGATTTTTATGGGAGAAAGGGATTAGGGGCGTTTTAAAAGATACTTTGCATTATTTCTGTTTGCACAGAGCTAGTATACTACAACCTCCTGGATTCCCTAAAAAGCTGCTATTGAGGATTAAGAAACCTTCTGAAATGATGTACTATTCTAAGCCGAGGGCTGCCATAACAAGCATAAATAGGCACTATTGAAGAAGACAGCCCATCTGACTTTCAGCCAGTGTGGAATTTCAACAACAGTCTTATTTCTGACTTAATCTCTAACCCAGAGATTCCATGAAAATGGAGCTGGGCATGACTTGTATTGGCAATCCTCTCAAGAGCACTCTCAAGATCTCAGCTACTTCTTTCCATCACTGATTAATAGCAGTTTTTCCAAATGCCTGTTATGTCATGGACAGACTTGCAGTGTATTTTAAGAGTCATTCTGATGGTCATTATTTTAAAGAATCATTTAAAATGCAAGTAAAAACAGGAATATTGACTGTTTACAGCAATAGGAAAAAAACACATCACATAAATCTATCTAAACAATGTCCTGCAAAGGAATGACTGACGTTTTGTTTGTTAGTTTTTGTTTTTTAAAATTTTGCTTTCCATCTGAATGCCTGAATGGATTAGGTTTGTAGCTCCCAGAATTCTGAGAGCATTTAGAGAGTCCCAGTTGAAAAAGGCTGCTCTTAGGTATGCAGTTTATATTTTGGAGAAATGTTGTACATTTTAGTGTTCTAGAACACTACAATCATTTGTTTACTTAGAAGTAAATCCTATGCTCTGAATAAGTCTATTCAGAACTTTAATTTTAATCTTGGGATTTTTTAAAACCTATTCATCTAAATATCGCAAATTGAAAACTGTTTTATAGGAATTAGAAGCAGTTTCTATGCTTTTTATAATTTTGATGGTCACTGTTACCTTTCTTAAAGAGTACATATTGGTATTCATTTTTTCCTATTTGTTGAACTCCCTTAATTTTTGTTTTCTGCAAGTCATACTATTCTGGGGAGCTTAGTCTAGTCTCTAGTGGGCCTTCTCTGTATGTGTCAGTATACTTGCTGCTTCTGTTTTTGTGATTCCTAGATGGTTATAGTAAAGAATTATCCTTGAACAGGAGATATACTTTTCAAACAAGATGCAGACATGCTTATCTAAAATTAGTTGGCTGGGTTAAGATGTTAAAACAGGAGCATAAAAAATGAAGACCAAGGAAATGGAGTATCACTTGCTTATGAATGTTCTTATAGGATACTTTAGCTTTTTCTGAGATAGATGTGTTCTGATTACTTTGCTGTTTTCAGAAATTGTTTTGCCTGGGCTGACTGAGTTTCAGATTATATGAATTAGTGTTTCCATCTAACCTCAGAGATCTGAGGTTTCTGATAAGACTCCTGTTTTAAGTAGAATGGGAGAAAATTTCTTCTTCCCTAGCTGTTTTATTGGGTTTTTATTTGCGCATTGTTGTGTGCATTGCATGAAGTAGTTGTTAGTTTTGTAGTTTAGAACACATAATTAATATTCAATGGGAAGGGAGGAGAGAGAGTGTGTCAGGATGCATACTTCATTATGTACACAACTGAGGATTTTTTAAGCATGTTATTTTCAGTGTTACAAATATTTTAAGTGCCCTGTAATGTTAAGTTTTGGTTATATAACTATATTACTGGTATATATTTTTAGGGCATCTACAAAGTGCTTCTTTAATTCACTTGCCAGTACCACAGGACCTGAATAATAAAAATGGTTTACTTAAAAGGTTTGACTATCTCTGGGAAAAAGTTTGAACAACAGACTGCATGGTGCCAGCTATCATAACAAGTGATCCCAATGGTCACATCAAAACACCACTAGTGAAAAAGTAACTATTTGACTCTGGAGATTGTAAAATGAGAGAGTTAAACATTTCCCTGAGGCTCAAATAGTTTTGAACACAATGACTTTGTAGTGGGGAAGGGAGGCGAGGGAAAGGACCTACAACTAAAAATGCATCAAGCTTACTACCTCTGGTATTGATTTGCATGGATTAGCAAGGTTGGGTTTTAATGGGTGTGCCAAATTTAAGTAATTATTTCTACCAACTGTTTCTATGAGATAACTTTCATCTCTTAAAAAGAATTAGTTGAAATATTTTTAAACATGTAGAGCTGGATTTGCACACATACTTACAGAGTATGAGTTTATGAGATTATTTAGCATTTGTGCTTCTGTTGACTTTTTCTTGTATATTCTTCTGTAAATGGGCTTAGCTGATTGAACTGTGTAAGCAGAGACATATTTTACACTTCATGATGCATTTGCAAGTGCTCAGTATAAATAATAGTTTTAATAAGAGTTAAAACAGTTTTTTCCAACCTAGTGCTAAAAATCTAGTCTTGCTTTGTTTTAGTGAACCAGAGAGAGTTGGCACTGTGCTACTTGTTTGTGAGACAAAGTAATGGATTAGAGTTAGCTCTATTAATAAAATAGTGCCACAGGTTTGTATACAAAAATGCAGCCTTGTATGAAGATTGTACACTAATGTAGTTTGCCTGTTTGCATTGTAAAATAAGAGGATTTTGTTTGAATTTAAGTACTTGTGTTATATCTTAGAAATTGTGGCACATTTTCCTGTGTGCCAGTTTTGACTATAGCAGTTAGCATATTTTATTTGCTACTATGTATAGGGAAAGTCTAATGGTTTGTAGTAAAAAGAATTATGTGGAAATGTAGTTCTATAGTGGCAGTTGAGTTTGAAGAAGAGTAATGATTGTTTAAATTTCTAAACTGTTTAATATCTTAGATGAAATTTGATTTCACATATTAAATAACTTCAATTGTTTTCAAGCCACTTCCTCCAATCTCTTCCTATAATGACACATAGAAGTTCTTGCACAAGAAATCCCTTCTATATGAGTCTAAAGTTAGATGAATCTGTACTTGCTGCACAAAATGAGAACAATTTGGAGGCATTTTGAACAAGAAGAAAATAGCCCTTGTTGTTGAACTTCCAAGAATCTATATTCCTGTCCTGTTAAAATAACATGACCTTTTATTAAATTTACAAATAACCTGATAAGACCATCTTGATTGATGTCATTCCAGTTTAATGTATACTGATTGCTATAAAACTAAAACACTCAAATTTTAATTATTATATTCTACTAGATTTATTTGCAATGTTAATTTTTCTTCTTTTTCTTTGTGATTTAAGACTGTTATTGAGCAATATTATTAGGATTATTAATTGTGGAAAAACTATACTTCCAACATCACTTTAGTATGTAGTGTATGCTTCCGCCTCCAAAAGCCTGCCATCTTAATTCTGTTTTAAATGAAAACCAGGAAGTTACATTTCCTTAGAAACCAAGTAGTGGCACTGATAAATCCCAGTGATTGTCAAGTACAGCCCATTATGTTGCTCCTGTGAATGGTTTTGGGGGGGGGGGGAGAGGATGAGATGCAAAGATTAACAAGCCAAAGCTGTTATAGTGAGGACAAAATGGAAGAGAGATGGGCTTTTGATCCCATATACTTACAACCAAAGTCTAATACAATGGATTCAGATCTAACTCTAAATTTTGTGCCCATTGGCCTAAACTTCTCCCACTCTTTTGATCAGTTTGCCATTTGTCTTCAACAAACAAGTCCATTGAAAACTCTTGGTGAACTTAATACAGAGTGGAATGAAATCATTTATTGCTTTTCTTTAACAGCTTGGTGTGAAGAGAGTAGCAGAATGTAATCCTGTTTAAAAATATCTTTCTTTCTGAAGTATTGTATTTCTGCAGAGTAGTATGTCAGTAGTTATTGAGTTAAAATGAAATCTATCCTAACAGTTGTGTGTCAGCAGCTAAAACCCAGCTGTCCAATGAAGCACAACGGCTACAGCATCTGCACCATGTGCTTTCTTTGTCCAGGCAGTTGAGTGAGAAAGCAAAAGATAATCAGTGCCAGGTAATTTTTATTACATTTGATTACTGCCGGTATCTTTCTATTTACATTTGGAATATTGCAAATAAATACCTGTGTTAAAACTAGTCAAATCTTCTCCATTTTTGAAAATTAATATTTAAAATGGCACACATCTGGAAGAGAGCAAGACAAAGAAAGTTAACATATGATACCTCCTTTGCTGTATTGATCTAGTTTAACTACTAATATAAAGAGAGAGAGTTTCTTATTCTTTCCAATTGTTTTCTTTCCTACCTTGTGATATATTCCTTAAGTGTTCCTTAGCAATTTCAAAATGCATGGATTTAGACTCCCAGAATCCCTTAGCCAGCATGTCCACACATCTTAAAATTGCTAAGGTTGAAAAACAGTAATAACAGAATAATTGTTTGTGATTAAATGCCACATTGTTGGCTGACAAGGAAAATTGTAAGGATTGGTAGCAATAGCACTTAGACTTATATACCTCTTCACAGTGCTTTATAGCCCTCTCTAAGCAGTTTACAGAGTCAGCATACTGCCCCCAACAATCAGGGTCCTCATTTTACCAACCTCTGAAGGATGGAAGGCTGAGTCAACCTTGAGCCTGGTGAGATTCAAACTGTCAAATTGCAGTCAGCTGGCAGTCAGCAGAAGTAGCCTGCAGTACTGCATTCTAGCCACTGTACCACCAGGGTTCCTGATTAACACATAACATGAAAGCTATCACAGGATTATTCCAGGTAGCCTGATAGGGCTGGGGTTTGAGAGTAATAGTTTCACAGTGCTTTCAGAACTACTGTAGGGTAATGTAGATAAGGTATGTTTCTTCTATAAGGTTAGCCTTTGGAAGCCCAATAAGGTTTCCACAATATCTACATCAGGGGTCCTCAGACTTGGCAGCTTTAAGACTGGTGGACTTCAACTCTCAGAATTCTCCAGCCAGCTATGGGAGTTGAAGTCCACAAGTCTTAAAGCTGCCAAGTTTGAGGACCTCTGATCTACATGATAGTGTTCGGAGAAATCATCCAGATCTTTGGAGTGAGGTGTAGATTCCAGTTCTTTACCATTTAATTTTAACTCCATTGCAGGGAAGACAATTGTTGCTTTAATACAAAAATAACTAGATGAGAAAGAATAAATTGAAATTCAGCATGAAGAATATGGATGTACAGTTGGTCAGTAGGAAATAGACCTCCAAGATTGGGATTTGATCCTGTTATAGGTGAAGTTGCAAAAGCAATCTTTTAGATACTCTTGGACTTACGGCTACCTTTGAATTCCCAGGAAGGAGCACCAGCAGTTGCAGCAGCAGCAGCAGCAGCAGCAACAACAATTATATTTGCAATAATGACACCTAGTGCACAGGTTGCTACATCCCTGAAAACAATTACTCATGGTTTGATTATGAATTGATTATATTCCGCCTTGATTACTGCTTTCTACATGGTGCTGTCCTTTAATAACACTTGAGTTGGGCAAAAGGCTAACTAGGCTAACCAAAACTGGCTATATATTTTATCATTGATGCCTATCAATTAGGGTCATGGGGAAGGCTTCCTCTCTGCTGCTCTCAAACTATGAGCTCTTCTTTCTCAAGAATTGTAAATATTTTTTCTCCTTTCAATTTTTAGAAGAGATCAGCAAGACCAGAAATATCTTTAGCACAGCACAATGACATCAAAGTGATGACATGTGTCATCCAAATGACATTATTAATTTGAGTCCTGGTGTTTGAAGCAAGTTCATAAGTTTTAGCTTTTGTGTAATGACATTGTCATTCCTATTTCATTATTACAAGCATACAGACACCATAGTCATGATGCAGACCAGGCTGCCAGGCTGCAGCCCGGACCTGGTCCACAGCTTGTTGGGAACTGGACTGGACAAGTGACGTGTGAGCATGTGAAGCTGCATTTGCGCAAGTGGCAGGCTCAGGCATATGAGACATCCCCTCTTCCCCGGCCACTGCTGGTCTATGGAGCCGGAAGGGTTGGGGACTACTAATCTAGAATTTTCTCTTAGCTAGCATTTTCAGATTGTTACTTTATAGTACTTTAAGCTACTATACTTCAAGTGCTGTCTAATGTTTTATTGTTAACCTATTTGACTAGAAACATTGGATACATATCAGAACAAAGAAATGATGAAGGGGTTTGCTAAACTGTGCTGTGTAAACTTAACTTGTCATTGTTTGTTGTTGTGTGAGACAAGCCTAGGTCCATAAGATCTGGGCTACAAAAATCTAGATGAGCAATAATCAGAAGCAAAGAGATGCTGAAATTGTCTTTGCTGCCATCTAGTGAATGACCATCTGGACTTTTTCAGCCAACCAGGTACACTGCCCAACCATGTTTGCTAACTAGGTATGATTTTTTTTAAAAAATTGTCTTAGTTTTATGTGTGAACATAGTTTCTATATAATCTCTATTTTGATATTGTGAAATATCAAAATGATGAGAAATATAGCCACAGCTTTGCAACTTCAGAACATATAATTTGAAACTAAGATGAAAATATAAGGTGAAAATTTAAGAAAGCAACAGTTGCAGGAAAGAAAGTTTGTTGGGCAGGAACAGGCTGGCAAAATGACAACTCGTATTTTGTAAGGTAGTATTGGGTAGTATTTATTACGGAAGGAGGGAACTTTATTTGCTTTCTTGAAGGCTGTTCTTAATAGTTGGGGATCCATTTTCTCCCTTTTACAGGTAGTGCTTGACTTAAAACAGTTCGTTTAGTGATTGTTCAAAGTTATATCACTGGAAAAGTGACTTATGACCTTCTTTCACACAACAGTTAAGTGATCCCCATGGTCATATGATCAAAATTCAGATGCTTGGCAACTGACTCATATTTATGAAGTTGCAGTGTCCAGGGGTCACTTCATCACTTTTTGCAACCTTCTGATAAGCAAAGTCAATGAGGAAGCCAGGTTCACTTAACACCATGTTACTAGTTTAACAACTGCAGTGATTCATTTAACAACTGTGGCAAGAAAAAGTCATAAAATGGTGCAAAAGTCACTTAACAAATGTCTCACTTAGCAACAGAAATTTTGGGCTCAATTGTAGTTATAAGTGGAGGACTACCTGTATTAAAGTCCAACTTAGCAAAGGTAGCAGAAAAAGTCTTACTGACAAATGTTTTATTTCACTGAGCCCGATACAGCTGTAACTGTATCCAGCACTCCAAACAGTGCAAGAATAAATGTGTACCTCCTCATTTGGATCCTCTTATTTCATCTACAGCAGGACCATAAATTAATTCCAGGAACTATTTTGATTCTCAGGCTTCATTGGGAATTCAAATAAATAATAGCATTAGCATACCAACAAAATAGATTCATTTAATTGCTTATTAGCTTCATCTTTAAATTTATTACAACTCTTTCTTGCCCTCCTTCCTCTTATTCTTACTGTACATATTGAGAATATTAGAAGCTCTTTGTTGTCCATTAGTTTTCTTTAAGATTGCTTTTAAACTGTGATAATTCTAAGCAAATTCATTAAATAAGGAACATAATGAAATCCTGTAGCATAAATTCAGCTGTTGGGTTCCAAAAATTCAAGCCACTAATGGAAAGTAGCAAATAGAATTTTCAGTAGCTCCTTGATGCCATCTCGTGCTCACTGACTTTTGCAATCTAAGCTGATTTATCAAAATATAAAGCAGGAGTTCCCTTCTTTTCCTTTGTTTATAGAACAATGGAAGACAAATGATAAATAATAGTTGAGGTGAAAAAAGCTTGAGTGGGCTTTGTGATGGACAATTGTTGTTCACCTTCAGCAGAAGTTTAATGCAATTTCACAGATCACCCTGATTGGTGCCAGCCCTCAGTTTGGGGCAGTGGTGAAATGAAAAATTTGTTACTACCGGTTCTGTGGGTGTGGCTTGGTGGTGGTGGGTAATGTGACTGGGTGGGCGTGGCCATCTTTTTTTTTTTTTACTTTTAAAACATTTTTTTACAACCTCTTCGGTCGAAGGGGTTTTAGAAAAATGCTCTTAAAGGGTTCTGGTGATCCCAGCTGAGTTGCCTGATCGTCAGAACCCTTTAAAAGCATTTTCTACAACCTCTTTGGCCAAAGAGGTTGTAGAAAAAATGCTTTTAAAAAGTTCTGATGATCCCAGCTGAGCTGCGCAATCATCAGAAGCTTTTTTTTACTTTCAAAAGCATTTTTTCGGCCAAAGAAAAAATGCTTTTAAAAGTAGGAAAAAAAGCCTCTGATGATAGCGTGGCTCAGCTGGGCATGGGGGGGGGGAGGGAGTTTTGCTACCGGTTCTCCAAACCACCCGCCACCATTGCTACCGGATCGGGTGATCCGGTCCAAACCAGAAGCATTTCACCCCTGGTTTGGGGTGATTTAAATTGGGTGCCCTTAAGCAATTGCAATTGCACTTGGTGGCTCAGTGGCTAAGATGCTGAGCTTCTCGATCAAAAAGTTGGCAGTTCAGCAGTTTGAATCCCTAGTGCCGTGTAATGGGGTGAGCTCCCATTACTTGTCCCAGCTTCTGCCAACCTAGCAGTTCGAAAGCACATTAAAAAAATGCAAGTAGAAAAATAGGGACCACCTTTGGTGGGAAGGTAACAGCATTCCATACGCCTTTGGCGTTTAGTCATGCCAGCCACATGATCATGGAGATGTCTTCAGACAGCACTGGCTTGTCGGCTTTGAAACGGAGTTGAGCACTGGCCCCCAGAGTCAGAACGACTAGCACATGTTTGCGAGAGGAATCTTTACCTTTACCAAAGCACTTATTTTGCCATACACCTTCCAAAATTCTCCAGTTTTCTGTCCTGCTACTCTAGTGGGATTCTAAAGAAAATGCCCTAAAGCCAGATTTTTTTAAAAAAATTATGTCCTTGCCTTTGCTGTTGTTAAAAATAAGCTCGATTGTAAAGCAAAGCATACTTTAAAAAAGTTATTATATAAATGAGTATTCATTCAATTAATTATATAGATTTTCTAATGAAGAAAATTTACTTTTTCACTTACAGTCACCTGGAAAAGTAAACCCTATGTTTTTTTTAAATATGTGGACATATATGTGATCATAACAGCAGTTTACTTTCAAGAGTATTTAAATATAAAGATAAGCCTTTAAAACTTTGCAATCACTTAATAACATAAAATTAAAAGCTCTGTCATTTCCTTCTGTAGAAAAAGTAAGTACACCCTTGGCCTTTTTTATAACTTTCTACCAGTCTTCAATCTCAACTGCAAGACTTTTTCCCCCATCCCAGAATTTTTTTCATCTGCAATATTTGAAGAGTATTTTTGCATGCAAAGCATATGTCAAAACAACTTAAAGTATCTCAAAGGATTTAGATCTGGGGTTTTTCTTGGCCATTCCAGAATTCTCCATAACACAGAGAGCCATGGAGTTGGAATGGACCTTGGAGGTCTTTCTAGTCCAACTCTCTGCTTAATTTTACTGGATTTCCATCGCTAAAGAAACCACTATATAAAAGGCAGAATAATACTAGTGACAAGTGCTCAGACCAAATTATTATTTTTTGTAGCTGCCACCAAGGCAAAGAGCTAAATTTTACTTTGAATATTCTATGATAGGATTATATTTAAATCACTTAGGTTACAACATTAGAATGAGGATAAAATATCCTATTAAAAACAACTCTTAAACAGATTTAAATGTTAAAGGTAATACAAGACTGAAAAAAGCTGATTTTCAGATATTATATACACTGGCTTTGAAATGAACTGTAGTTCCACACAGCAACAGACTCTAGATCTGTTCTAGTATGCCAGATTTATTAGTTATAACTGAAGTCGGATTTCTTACATTATATGTTCTCTGTTCTTTTAACATCTTACTATATTTGTTATAACATGAAAGAAAGTGTTTGAATTCAGAAATGAAAAGTAAAGGTAAAAGTTTCTCCTGTCAAGTTTTGTTCAACTTTGGACAGTGGTACTCATGTCCCATTTTCTAGCTGAGGAAGCCACCATTGTTTGAAGATGCTTCTGTGGTCATGTGGCAGGCATTCTACACAGACCTGCATGAAAAGCTGTTACATTCCTACCAAAAGGAGGTGTGTGTATTTGTGTGTGTTTGTATTTTACATACCTATATAAAATCTATTTGTATTTACATGCTTTTGAACTGCTAGGTTGACAGGAGGTGGGACAGGAACAGGAACTTACCTTGTCATGCACTTCTTGGATCTCAAACTCCAACTTTCTGGTTGACAAGCTATGCTACTGTGCCTGCTAATTCAGAAGTAGGTAACTCTAAAGTGTAGGGAGGCAAGAGATTGGAAAGTCTGCAACTCGCTGGTGTGCTAAATGGTTAGTCTGATGGCGCCATTGTATGTCAATGTATTTCATAGGTTCTTGAAAGGTTTTTATTGTATGTTTTAATCTAATTTAAATACTTATGTCCAGGATGTGAGGGGTCTGTAGATATTTTTTCAGCCCTGAAAAATTTATACAAGCCCTCTTGTATAAATGCATACAGATAGTCCTGTGTCATAACCATTCATTTAGTGAAGTTATAACAGCACTGAAAAAAAATGACTTATGATTGTTTTTCACACTTACAACCATTGCACCATCCCTGTAATTGTATGATCAAAATTTGGACGCTTGGCAAGTGGCGTGTATTTATGATATTTGCAGTATCCTGGGATGATATGATCACCTTTTGCGACCTTCTGTCTAGTAAAATCAATGGAGAAGTCAGGTTCATTTTTACAACTGTGTTACCAACTTAAAAGTTACAGCGATTCAGCTAACCAGTGTAACAAGAAGAAATGGGGGAAAACTCATTTAGCAACTGTCTTGCTAATAAAAATTTTGGACTTAGTTGTAATTTTAAGTTGAAGACTATAATTGAAAGCTTTGATATTCACAAATAGTCCTCAACTTACAATCATTTATTTAATGACTGTTCAAAGTTACAAAGGCACTAAAAACGATATGACCAGCCCTTGCACTTATGACTTTTGCAGTATCCCCCATGGTCATGTGATCAAAACTCCAATACGTGGCAACTGGTATATATTTATGATGATTACAGCATCCCAGGATCACATGATGCAAGGTTGACTCAGCTTTCTATCCTTCTGAGGTCATTAATTGAAGACCCACTTCCTTCCTATTACCTATCTCCTCCCACTTATGACTATAACCTTGTTGCTTGTATCTCTACGATTTATATTGTTTTATTTGTTTTCTAATATGATTTAATAATAATAACAGAGTTGGAAGGGACCTTGGAGGCCTTCTAGTCCAACCCCCTGCCCAGGCAGGAGACCTACACCAGTGGTTCTCAACCTTTATAGTGCTGCGACCCCTTTAATACAATTCCCCACGGTGTGGCGACCCCTTTAATACAATTCCCCATGATGTGGCAACCCCAACTATAAAATTATTTTCGTTTTGAATTTATCGCGCCTGAAGCCGTATTGGCTAGCGATCTGAACTGCTTGCGATTGCCTTGAGGACGGAGGCATTAAAGCGGAGACTCCTCCCCTATTATCGCACCTGAAGCCAGATTAGGTTAGCGATTGGGAGTGATTGCAGCTGGCTTGAGAGGGAGACATCAGAGCGAAGATTTCTCTCTTTTTTAATTCATTGCGCCTGAAGCCGAATTCGGCTTGCGATTTGAAGAGCCTGCAGCTGGCTTGTGGAGTCAACCATTGGAGCACGATTCTTCAACTCGCAAGTATACTTCCCATATTTCCGATGGTCTTAGGCGACCCCTGGCAAATTGTCATTCGACCCCCAACGGGGTCCCGACCCACAGGTTGAGAACCGTTGCCCTACACCATTTCAGACAAATGGTTATCCAACATTTTCTTAAAAATTTCCAATGTTGGAGCATTCACAACTTCTGCAGACAAGTTGTTCCACTTATTAATTGTTCTAACTGTCAGGAAATTTCTCCTTAATTTTAAGTTGTTTCTCTCCTTGATTAGTTTCCACCCTTTGCTTCTTGTTCTACCCTCAAGTGTTTTGGAGAATAGTTTGACTCCCTCTTCTTTGTGGCAAACCCTGAGATATTGGAACACTGCTATCATGTCTCCCCTAGTCCTTCTTTTCATTAAACTAGACATACTAAATTCCTGCAACCGTTCTTCATATGTTTTAGCCTCCAGTCCCCTAATCAACTTTGTTGCTCTTCTCTGCATTCTCAACATCTTTTTTACATCGTGGCGACTAAAACTAAATGCAATATTCCAAGTGTGGCCTTACCAAGGCATTATAAATATTAACACTTCACGTGATCTTGATTCTATGCCTCTGTTCATGTAGCCCAGAACTGTGTTGGCTTTTTTGGCAGCTGCTGCACACTGCTGGCTCATATCTAAATGGTTGTCCACTAGGACTCCAAGATCCCTCTCTTGGGTACCACATATACGGTAACTGTGCATTTTGTGGGTTTTTTTGCCTAAATGTAGAACCTTACTTTTTTCACTGTTGAATTTCATTTTGTTAGATAGTGCCCAATGTTCAAGTCTGTCAAGATCCTTCTGTATCTTGAGCCTATCTTCTGGAGTGTTGGCTATTCCTGCCAGCTTGGTGTCATCTGCAAATTTGATGAGTTCCCCATCTATCCCCTTGTCGAAGTCATTGATGAAGATGTTGAAGAGTACTGGGCCTAAAATAGAGCCTTGGGGTACTCTACTGCATACTTTTCTCCATGTGGATGTAGTTCCGTTGAATGCGGTTGGTCAGCCAGTTACGAATCCATCTGGTGGTGGTGCTGTCTAACCCACATTTTTTTAGTAGTAGGTTATGGTCTACTTTATTAAATGCTTTACTATTTAATTGCTTATTTAGTAACCTATGATTATCACTAAGTGTTGTATTTATGATTCTTGATGAATGTATTTTTTTTCTTTATGTACACTGAGAGCATATGCACCAAAGACAAATTCCTTGTTTGTCTAATCACACTTGGCCAATAAAGAATTCTAGTCTATTCTAGTCTATTCTCAATCTTTCCAGCCAGCTTCTGACAAGCAAAGTCGATGGTTGAAGTTGGATTTGCTTAACAACTGTGTGATTCACTTAACAATTGCAGCAATTCGCAAAAAAAGGTTGTGAAATCAGACCCGACTCACTTAACAACTGCCTTGCTTAGCGAGGAAAATTCTGGTCTCAATTAATTTATATATCAAACTTATTAATTGTCTGTCTCCCTCACAGAAGGACACTCTGGTTATAATTGTTTAATTTAAAATTAAAATCATTTAATTATTTTGAAATTATGTGAAATCTATATTCTAAGTAAATAACTTGCTTGCATTAAACTAAATTTCAATTAATTAATAAAAATACAATAACACTATCGGTATCACTTAGTATTTTCTAAAATGCAATATTGTAACTGTTTGAGATCGGTCTATATCACATGCTATTTCACCTTGTTTAAAACTCTATTTTTACTTAATTATATTTTAAATTTAATTCATATAATGTTTTGTGTGGCTTCATTATAGAAATATTAATTTTGTACATGTTATAGGAAGAGTATGTGCTTTCCACAAACATTTTGTATACTTACGAGAAATAATGCAAATTATATATTTATATATTATATACATTTATGAAATATAATATATAATAAAATATAAATAATAAAATTCTGCATAAATATTTCTTGAATACACAAATATCACATAAATCTTTTTAAGTTCTTACTGCCTTAAGTTAATTAAAATCTTCTCCTTTGATAATGTAGCTCCATAATTATTCTCTTTGTGCTTTGTTCTTTTTTGTTTCTCTTTCGTATTTATTAAACAAAATAAATATATACATATCTAATATATAATTAAATCTGATTTTTTAAGATTTATTTTATAATGTTTTTCACTCAAAGTGATGCACCTCAGATATCTTGTTTCATTTTATTCTCATAGTAACTATAGTAATGGGTTTGTGCTGAGGGAGATTGAGTTGCTTAAAGTCACCCAGGGAAATATATAGCTGTAGTTCTCTTTGGTCCTCGGTTCAAGTCCTTAACCCCTTGCTGCTGCCAGTGTCAAATAATGTTGGATCCGTAATGCTGTGATATCCGGGATGTGTTCCAGGAGACTTGCAGAAAAAGTGTATTTTCCCCTTGAAAGAGATATTTCCTCAGAGTCAGATCTTCATTTTCTTTCAAGCCTCCAAGGAAGCTTCAGCGCTAATTGTATTTTATTGTTGGAAAGGATTTAGTAAAATGGGAAATACTCACCTTCATTTTAGCCTTGCAGAAAAAAAAATTAAGTATGGTTTTGAACATTACATTAAAACATATTCTAATGTTTATTTGGAGATTGCTTCATTACAATACTCATGACTATTTTTAGATATCTTAGCAGGATGTATTTCCTTTAAATTGTATAGATTTTAAGAAAAGTGAGTGATAGAGGTAATATCACCGGGCATAGGTTAAATATCTAAGATGGCTCCAATATTCAATCTCTCTTATGCCTTGTGGTTTTTATATTCTAATAATGATTATTTTATATTTTAATAGTTTATTTGCTTTGTATATTTATTGTTTTAATTCATTATTTTCATGTCCATAGTAACTTTCTGTTTTACAGGCAACCATCTAAATTTGATAAGATTGGAGAGAGAGTGTGTGTATGTGTGTATTTCAGCATACCTCAAAAACATGCAAACCTGTTTATAGGGCATAATCTGAAGACTTTTTAAAAATTTGACTGATATCCATCTATTTTACTAACCTGATTAATACATTTTTAAATTTGTGGGGTAGAGGAAATGCTGGAGTTTCTACTGTAACAGAGGTATTTAACTAATATTTAGTTTGTATGAAAGTCTAAATTGTACTTAAATGATCTTGCATGCATTACACATACAATATAGAAAATTATTATCCATGATTTAACATGAACTAATAAGATTGAACTGTAGAATTGGTTTTAGAACTTTTTAAATTGTAATTATTTGCTATCCTTGTTGAACAGCGATTATTTTAAGGAGAAAGAGTGCTAAATAAAGTCTAATACTTCATGAATTAATTATCGTAACACCAAATTATTTGGAGAATGTTTGGTGATAATTTCAGCAGAAGTGTCATTTGTATCTACAGTTCAGATCATGTGGGGAGAACTTTCAAACTCTGGACCTTCAACAGGATGTGATGCTTCAAGAAATTGGTTCAGAATTATTGTTCCTGAAGTACCTCTCAAAATGGTTTCGTGCTGCTATATTAATTATTCAGTTTATTATGTGATGAATCAAATCTGGAGTCTGTGCTGCTTAAAAGAGATTGAAATACAATAACTTCTGTCAGTGTGCAATTAAATAATAAATGTGAAGATAAATTTACATTAATATTAACATTTGTTAATATTAATAAGCTTATGCTAGAGCCAAGATAAACATGATCTGGTGTCTAAAGTTATGCTGAAGTCAAAATAAAGCATCAAAGTAACAATCTTTATTTTAAATCAGTTTTCATTATCCATAAGCAACCTTGATAAAACTTTTTTTGCATGGGAACTGTAATATGATAAAATGGATATGAGGTAGAAATAGAGTTCCATTCATACAGTGTAATCTGTGCATGTAGGAATTACCGGTATCTAAGGAATTGATTGAATTTTGAATTGCTACTCAAAAGGTAAATCACAAATGCCATATTTTTCAATAACCTGGATATATGTTGAAAGAGGATTAAAATCTGACAAATTTGGAGTTTTCCATTGCGATAAAGAAGGCATTACCTTAGTCTAAAGTTCAGCAAGTGAAATGGAGCTTGCCAATGAGATGAGTCAAGGTCTGAAGTTAGGGAGAGTTTATAATCATGCCCAAAGGAACATAGTATTTCACATTCTGATAGTAATATGACAAAAAATATGCTGAGAAATTATAAACAATGTTTTTTTTAATTGAGCTGAATGTTAAGTCTTGCTTAAAAAATGAAAGCTGAGATACAATATATCTCAGAGATACAGTATAATCTTCAGAACAAATACTGAGTTTAAATGGAATGGTCCATTGAATGAGAATATTTTGAAAAAACTAAAATATTAAGGCTTTATTCCTCCTATTGGTTTTTTCTGCCTTTTATTTACCTTGTCCCAGTGACTGATTGGCATATTACAAGGTAATTTTGATGTTACCAATTTCATCATCATATAAAATAGCAAATATATACTTTGCCAAGAAAATTAATAGACTCTTAGTCAAAAACTGAACATAAAATAAAGAGCTATTTAACTTTAACCAGCTAACAAAGGGCAAGCCATCATTCTACTTTTTAGTAATTAAATACCATACTGTTTTAGCTGATTATTGCAGCAATTTCAGTGTCAGAATTATTTAACAGTTGTGTAGTGTTGATGAAAAAGCTTTTTTAATTGTAGGTAACTGAGCTAGAATCCTTTAAATCTGCAATTGATTATTCAGCCTTAGCAAACCCATAACCCTTTTGAATATGTTCAAGTGAAAGGAAAAGAATCAATTCAGTTCAGTAAAACAATTCAAAGCTTATTTTGATCAAAGACAATGTAAAACAAAACCATCAATGAACTCTATAAGTAGAAGAGGAAGGGCAGGTATGAAATGTCGGCTAAAAAGTTAGAATATTATGTTACTATTGCCACTATAACTATTAATATAAACTGGATCTCTCAAGCTAAAATTGGAGTGTTATTTGTCTTAGTTACTTAATATTATGACACAAATTCAAGAAATTAAGACAAAAGTAGGCAAAAAGTAAATTATGTATATTCAGAGTTATAGAGATGTTAGTTGAATCTTTATTGCTGGCAGCATTACAAAATTTGGCAACATCCAGGGAGGCAAAATCCATTTCAATCAAAAGATTTGTATATAGAAATACCAGAAAGATTTGAAAATTTCACTAGAAAAGGAAAATAAAACTGATTCTAATATCCCTATTTTAAAAAATATAGGAAATAGATTCTGTGGTGCCATGAGTCCACACAATTGTATAAAATGTCTAAAAATATTATAGATTTTAATCATTTATTCTCATGTCTTACGTTCCTTTTGAAATCCATATTTGGAAGTGTTATTAACTATTCATACTCTGTTTGTTCTCTCATCTTAATCACAGCACAACAATCAAGCCCTTTCTTTTCTTATGTCCATATGTGATAATAAGGCAAAGCAGTACAATTAAGCCATAAGTCTCCATTGGCTTCCCAATGAATCTCAGCTTTTTTGTGTGGGATGTTGTTTTTGTTTTTGCATTGCCGCTTTCAATGGAAACTGCATCCACATTCCATTGCTTTTGTTAATTGTGCCTGGTACTTAAAACATTTGTAAAGAGGAGGCAGGTAGGTGGGGCATATTGGGGACAATGTGGGGGAGGGTAACTGGTTTAGGAATTGTCCATTCAGGTCAGAGTTTAACTCTAGTGGCCATTCATCAGATGTTGGTTGATTGCTATGCAGTCCTTGGAGACATTTTACTTACCTACCCCCCTCCTAGCTCTTTGAAAGCAGATGGGCCAAAAAGGGAGTATGACACTTGAACATTCACGTTTTTTGTTTTACTATGCACTGTAAAGCCCTATCCTAGAGCAATCAACTTTATAGCCTTGCTCTGGTACTCCTTTGCCTGCTACGGCTGTAAAAGATGAATAGCCCCATGTGATATGCCCTACTGCTTTGGAAAATGTAGCAGGTTCCTGTAGGTAGAGGTTTGTTTGTTTGTTTGAATGCACATGACTAATTCAAAGAACATTTCCTCCTAGCTGAGGAAATGAGCATTAATGCAAGTCTTGAATGCAAATAGCTTTAGCATTTGCAAATAATTCTTAGCACAAATACATACTACTTCTTTGTCATTAAGTCCATTAAGTACTGCTTCTGATAATGATCTTTAAAAAGCTAAGTTTGGTCTGAAATATTTAAAAATCTTAATCTACATCAGGAAAACTGAAATGCTATTCTATTTTAATGAAAGTTGTAAACAGTTTTGTTTCACTATTTTATTGTAATTCCAGATTATTTCCAATATTTGCATTTTAGGATTTGAGCCTTTGGTCTCCATTTCTGTGTCTAGTTTTGCTTTTTTAGTTGTTTTTTTTAACGCTAGTAATTAAGTAGACATTGGCTAGATGGACTAATATCACCTGGAGGTCAGGTTTAGGAATGTTCCATGAATGACCTGAAAAGTGGAGTTTTTAATTAAAACCAGCCTTTAAACAAATAAGTGGGCTTCTTGCATGTAGCGGTTCTTGGTTTTGTGCTGTCCCCATATTATAATGTAATTATTATGCCTCCCCCCCCCACTATCCCTAGAAATGTCATTCCTTTGCATTCCAAACAGTTTGAATCCTAGTAACAGTATGGCGACATCTCATTGCCTTTTTCTGGGATTTTGTTTGACTTGACTACATTCATAGGATTCCTGCTATGAGCAGTCCTTGACATACAACCATTTGTATAGTGAATGTTCGTAGTTACAACACTGAAAAGACTTATGACTGTTTTTCGCATGGTCATATGATCAAAATTCAGATGCTTGGCAACTGATTCATATTTATGACGGTTGCAGTGTCCCTGGGAAAGCCAGATTCACTTTACAACTTTTGTTGATAACATAGTAACTGCTGTGATTCATTTAACTGTGGCAAGAAAAGTTGTAAAATGGGGCAAAACTCACTTAACAACTGTCTTGCTTAGCACCAGAAATACTACCAATTGTGGTAGTAAATTGAGTACTACTTGTAGTGGTTACCTGTCTAAATAATTTACCCTATTTAACTTCCTTGTCAAATTGTGTCTTCTATTGAAATAGACACATATAAATAAATAAATAAATATAGATATATACTATTACATCAGAAATAATTGGGCAACTTCGTGTTGTTTCAATTTTGCAAATAGCCTGAATATGTTATACCTAATTAATTTCTTATTTTCTGTGAATAACAACAACAGTTTCGCCAGGACATAGAGAAGTAGCATAATGCTTATGAGAGTGTAAATTCACTTTCTAATCTAGAATCTTCCATTATTTTCTTAAAAGTTCTTTGCAAAAGTTTGAATAACCTTGGAATACTCTATGATGCAGAATTAGTTTTCTGCTGGAAAGGTATTGTATTGTGAATAGTCTGGTTTGCTCATCTCTGCAACAAATGGGAACAAATGAAGGTACAATCCAGTTAGCAATTGACACATAGCACATTTTAAATAATGAATAAATATCCACTGTTGTAATTTATTTGATAAACCATGGTTAGGTGAACTGGAAAAGTGACCAGTTGAGAGAATGCTGTTAGGCAGAACAAAATACCAGTTAGGTTGAATTCCTTTTTGCGGGTGAAAAGCTGCTGTCAGTTTACGTGGAACTGCACATTATTCTTAGTCAGAGGACATGGCAAGGAACAGCTGGGAGGAGAAGTTTTGGCAAGCACTTAGTATTGTACTGATACTATATGGCAGCAGATAGACAGAATACATTTTTATAGGACAATAACCAGTAGATATTTCATGCTTTTTAACATAAGTTGGTAAGTATTATTACACAACCATTACCACCCACCCAAATATGGAAGTACATTAAACAAAGGCAAGAAAAAGCACAAGTTTGTTATGTCACTGTAGGCAGGTACAGTTGTAAAGATTGGTACCTTGCAGACCTTTTGGACTATAATTCCTATCTCATGTCACTGGTTCGGTCCACTGGTAGGTCCATATTGACAAATGACAGTAGTGGTAGTCCTCTAGATAAGACAGGTCAGTTCAAAGTTATTACAGACACCCCAAAACTATATATATGGTCCTCTTTCAAAATTACAATGGCTGCATCACTCCTATGGTCATTTGCCCATATAACCGATCATGGAGATGCTGCAGCATCCCCACCTCTCCTCTCGTCCCACCTTGACAGCAGCCTCAGTGCTTGGGCCTGGTATCCATGCCCTCAGGAAGCAGTTGCCATTGCTTTGGCAATTTCCTACAGAAAATGGAGGCTGCTTTCAGAGCTTTCTGCCCAGATCAGCTGCAAACCACTGGATCTTGTAAGCTTCGGGAAACCAGACTCTTGCATGCTAAGGCAGCAACTTCAGGATGAGTTTCCCAAAAGCTTTTCCTTGCTTAATCCCTCTCCCTCCCAAAAAACCCATATTTTTTCAATAAAGAAAACAAAGCTGGAAGGGAAAGACTTCTTGATCTTTCTCCCTCAACCCCCCCCCTCCAAAATTAGGTGCTAAAACTAAACTTCCCACCTCTGCCTTCCAACCAATATCCCCTCTTAAAAACCTTACCTTGAGTCCAGGCTGAAGAGGAAGCAAGCAAACAAAGAAATTCTTTCTGCAGCTTTTTGACTTGAGCAGCTGCAGAAAAAAAAAATCAGCTCAGAAAGTTTAGCCATATGCAGCAAAAACAGGATAGAAGCTGGCAACTTGCAAAACTTTTAGCTGTTTGCGTAACTACCTGTAGGATCCAGCTAGGAGTTCATGGGGACAGCATGGGTTATCTCAGGGGCTGAGAGAGCCCTTAGATGCCTTAGGCAGGTGGGCTTGCTTGGCAGTAGGCCTCCCAGGGGCTTCACCCACCCGTGAGGCTTCAATTAATGATGCATCCATTCAATTAACAATTCACTGGCAAGAGCGGTGATGGCTGGTCATTACTTGAGGCAGTTCGTTCAATGTTTTTCTTGACTTCAACCCTAATGGACAGACTCAGAGAGTCTCCATTACAGTTGTAATTCAAGGACTAACAATAGAGAACACCACTACAGCTGGAGATATTATTTTCTTTAGTAATGGAGAGATGCTACTAAAAAGTCTACCAACCAGTTTGAAGATGACAAAGGGAACCCAAAGATGATCCTTTACTTCACCGTATCTTAACATCAGCATCTGTTAGCACAACTAATAAGAGGAAAGAGTGGCTTTTCATTTCATTAATGATTCTTCTGGCAACATAGTGTTTTGGTAGAAATTTTTACAATTTCACTTGTAAAAAACTAGTTGTATTCTCAAAACATTTTTTTGCATATCAGTTCTATATGCTATAAAAATAACTTGTTTGTCATTAGGTAGTTCTCACTGCTACCAAACCATTTTTTAAGCTATAAGCTGAATGAGAGGCTTTTTTAAAAGATCTATTAATTGTTTTGATTACTTTTTCCTCTCTTTTGTGGCTAGTGTGCACTGACTTCTACATTGTATCCCTGTGGAAAGTAGCATCTGGATCTGCATGACAGCACTGCTCCCTGGCCTTTGACCTAGCTTTGCTTCTGGCATTAACTGTTTCAGAGGGTTAATAGTGGGTTTACTTTGAAGGAGCGTTCTTGCTCATATTGACGCCATTTTCTTTGTGGTTGCTGGCCCGTTTAAGCAGGGAGGGGGGGATTTTTCTAACTACCACAATGACTGTGATATTATACTGGTGGCCTGCATGAGCTTCTTTCTGTGCTTTTAGGATTTTTTTTTCTGTGTAGGATTTTTTTAAAAACGAGCACATTTACATTTGGAAATAAAATGCAATCAGATAGCAAATGAAAATGATGCTGCTATGTTCTGCCAAAGAACAAATGTTGAATTTTATGGGATCGTAGGTAATTGTAACACTGATAGTTATTTCTGACTCTACAGATTCATGGTCTTCATTAAAAAAAAGTTTTAGTTTATGGATGCTCAACTTTGTAATGTGAATTTTAATGTGTGCATGATTAAGTAATTAACTGAATTGCCCAATATTCTTCTAATAGGCTTGGATATATACACTCTGTATTCCATTTTGTTTGAAAGGGACACTAAATTTTGATTTTGGAAGTAATATTCAAATATAATTAATGCTTATAGTTTTTTATTTATTTATTATTAACTCATGATTTTTGTTGATTGTTAGACATTGATTTGTTAAGTTGGAATAGTTTAATGTCATGGTTAGTTTTACAGAATAATGAATATGCCAAGAAAATAGGAATAATGAAGGCCACAATATTTTACATAATTATAGAACACAATTATCGTATTATATTTCTTGTAATTTGAACTATTTGTGTTCTACAGAGATAAACATATCAAACTGTTCTGGAGCAGTAAAAGACGGTGTAAACACTCAGTTTTAAAAAATACCTAAATGAGAAGCACTCACAGCTCTCTGTTGCTTCCCTCTGCTGGATGAAATGTGAAAAGAGCTTTGTAGTTCACTGATGAATAAATCAGTTAATCCCTTGACACAATATTTTGGGAAAGTTCACTGGAGTCTGTTTGAGGGTGGTTAACTAAAACATTTTATTTAAATAAACAGTAAATTAAGAGCTTAACCGGAAGGAACTATATAAATCTAATGATACTTCGAAGTATATGGATTATAAAGAAAGATATAACAAAAAGAAAAAAGTTATTCTCATACTTTGAATTAAAACAAAAAGGAACTTCTATTGTCCCCTCTGCAGTGTAATTTACAGATTGCCCATTTAGCAAGTGGCTTTAAAACAAATAAATCTCACATCTTCTGTTGACGTGCATATTGTTCAATACTCTCTCTGTCTCAGGTGCTGCATTTCTACTGTGATGCTTGTTCTGTTCCCATTTGTCGGGAATGCACCATGGGACGCCATGTCGGCCATAGCTTTATCTACCTCCAAGAAGCTTTGCAGGACTCCAGAACTCTTACTATTCAGCTGCTAGCAGATGCACAACAGGGTCGCCAAGCTATTCAGGTAAATATGCAGCTTATATGAGGGACTGGTATTCTTTGAAGTCTCACAGCCTTTTGGAGACAACCGTCATTGATAGGCTAAACCATTGTTTTTCAGTCTTGGCAATGGGTGGACTTCAACTCTGGCTGGAGAATTCTGGAAGTCTAAGTCAATTCAGCTTAAGTTTGTGTATTGAGCTAAACACTGAGCTCAACACTGCTAGTATTGCTATAGAACACTTCTGTATACACTCTACTATGCCATTCTCTTATGAATGATGTAGAAACCTGTCACACTATTGTGTGATTCCTGGATTCATGAATATAGGTTTTAAATATATTTCAGAGATATATGAAGTATTTGTAAATACATTATTGTTTTTAAAATCTACCATTCTCCAATGTGCTGAGGTAGAGAATCGAAGGCATGGGTGTTAGCTCTGCCTCTCTGCCCAGAGACTAAGTCTGTCAATCTTCTTGACATGCCTCCCTTGTCTCTGGCAGTTGCCCAGTTTCCACTTGGTCTTGTCATGTCCCACTCCTCCGCTGACGGCCGGGTCAGGGAAATCCGAATCAGGCTTGCCTCTGCAGCTCTGCCCAAAGTCCTAGCAAAGTCCTCAGAGCAGGCAGGAGACCAGTAAGTGACTTCAGCAAGATAAGTTCGAGTTTGCCTGACTCAGAGACTGCCAGAAAGCAGATCCTTTATATAGGCCATAGGGTGTGGCTCCATGACTCAGCACTCATTAAGGCCTGCCCCTCCCTTCCTTCTGTTGCCTCCGCCTATCCAATCTTCTGATGCGAGGGTCACTCCAATCAGCTGTTGGAAGTAAACTTTCCTCAGGCTCACATGTGGAGGAGGGGGAGGGGTCTAGCTGCTCCGTTTGCCTGGGCATGGAGCCAGGGCTGGGGCCGGGGGATGCTCCCTCCTCTGCAGCCTGCTTGGGCATGGAGCCAGGGCTGGGACCGGGAGGTGCCCCCTCCTCTGCAGCTTGTCTGGGCATGGAGCCAGGACTGGGGCCGGGAGGCATACATTCCTCTGTGTTCGGGAGCAGATAAGCAGACCCCGGCTGCGGTGAGAGCGGACAAGACACAACAGGTCTTCACCCAGCAGAGACGCTTGAGGAGAAACAGCTACACATAACCATATTTCCTTGGATTCTCTAACAGCACAATAACCATATAATAAACGCTATCGGGTTGACTTTTACTGGAAAGAGTTTTGTGTGGCTGGCTTCCCAGTCCACTGGCAAGCAGCCTTACTGGCTCAAACAGCAGCTGAGGTCTCTGCCATTCCTGCACTTTAGCAGAGGGGGGCTCTTCCTCACGCCAGCTCATAGCTGGATTCCGGAATTGGCAACAATCACAGGGAAAGAAGCCATTTCGTGGCACAGGAAGCTGCCCCTTTCACTGCTCCAGAAGACTGCAGGTCCGGCCCTTCCATCGGTGGCCGCCTAAGCCTGTTTGCCTATCAATGGGAGACAATGGCTTCTGGTGGCTCAACAGGCTAATGCAGTCTGTTATTAACAGCAGCTGCTTGCAATTACTGCAGATTCAAGTCCCACCAGGCCCAAGGTTGACTCAGCCTTCCATCCTTTATAAGGTAGGTAAAATGAGAACCCAGATTGTTGGGGGCAATAAGTTGACTTTGTATATAATATACAAATGGATGAAGACTATTGCTTGACATAGTGTAAGCCGCCTTGAGTCTTCGGAGAAGGGCGGGATATAAATGCAAATAAAAAAAAAATTATGACAGACACCTGGGTCCTGAATACAGTGAGACTCGGTCTCACCCTAGAATTTCTCTCCACACCCCCGAGTTTCTTTATATGTTGCCCCATATCAAAGGATACAACAAAAAGAGTCCTCATGGAAGCGGCAATCCAACATTTGTTGGATATCCAGGCCATTCAACCAGTTCCAGAAGACCAACAGGAGCAGAGATTTTATTCCATTTTATTTGTGATCCCAAAGGGGTGGGGGTGGGGGTGGGGATGGAGAGCAATTCTGGACCTGAGGAGGTTGAATCATCACCTCGTCTACAAAAGGTTCAAAATGCAGTCCCTCCAGTCTATACTGGAGAGCATCCGAGAGGGCAACTTGCTCAAGTCAATAGGCCTGATGGAGGCATACCTCCATGTGCCAATCTTGCCAGCCCACCGGTGGTTCCTCCAGTTCCAGTTTGGGCAGAGATTACCAATACCAGGCCCCTTCCATTCGGCCTATCGTCAGCATCCAGGACATTTAGCCAGGACATTTACCAAACTGCTGGCAGTGCACCTCGGGACGCTTCCCGTGGATGACAGTGCTATCTGGATGACATCCTAATGCAATCCTCCTCTTGCCCCCAGGGGAGGGAGGATCTTCGGATTGCAATCCGGGTCCTTCAGGACCACGGATTTTCAGTCAATGTTGACAAGAGCTATCTGTCTCCTACCAAGCATTTGCTCCACCTGGGAGCAGTCATAGACACAAATCTTTGAAGGTCTATCTTATCTACCAAGTGCCAGACAAGCCTAAAGTCCTTGGCAAGTTGCATCCAAAGGGAGTGGATAGTGCCCATTGCTTCACTCTCACAGCTCCTGGGCAAGATAGTGTCCTGCATATCCATCATCCCATGGGCATGTCTGCACGCCAAATCTTTGCAACAGTTCCTCCTTCCTTACCAATGGTCTGGCAGGAGCAACTCACCTGCAAAGTTCCGAGTCCCATTGGGGGTGCTCCAGTCCTTCCAGTGGTGGATGTCATGGGACATCACCAGAGGTTGTGTCTTCAAGGAACCCAACCACCTGACCGTCACTGTGGATACCAGCCTTTTTGGCTGGGGGAGCCATCTTCAGTCCCTGATAATGCAGGGGCAGTGGACTCAGGTGAACAGGGGACACAACATCAACTGGCTGGAACTCAAGGCAGCCCACCTGGCCCTTAGACAGTTCCAAGAGGTCAACACATCCTCATCTTCACAGACAATGTGGTCACCAAGGCCCATATCAACCACCAAGAGGGCACCCATTCCAGGGCCCTCATGCAAGAGGCCAAACAATTAGGCCTCTGAGCAGAGAGAGATTTCTGTCCCTCAGGGCAAAATACATTTTGGGAGTGGAGAGTGTGCAGGCGGACTGGCTCACAAAGCCACAGTCGACCACTCAGAGTGGCGCCTGCATCTGTTCCTATTCAAGGAGCTGATGAAGCATTTTGTCCTTCCAGTCATGGACCTGTTCACTATGCCATCCAACAGCCAGCTACCTGGGTTCTATATCAGGTTTCTAGCACCAGGGGTGGAGGGTGTCAATGCACTCTGCAGTCCGTGGCCCAGAGGGCTGCTATACACTTTCCCTCCCCTTCCTCTCATTCCGGGGGTGATCAGGAAGGTACTGATTGAGAACGCAGAGATCTTGCTCCTGGCCCCCCAATAGCCCAGAAGAACATGGTTTGCTGACCTGGTCAGCCTGTCAGGGCCCGGCCTTGGAGGATTCCTTGGGACAGAACCTCCCTCAGCCAGGGGACCTTGGTCTATATGAACCCGCAATGGCTCCAATTGACCATCTGGCATTTGAGCGGAGGGTCCTGAGCCAGGAAAATGTTTCCTCCAGAGTGATTCGGACTATACAGGCCTCTAGGAGGCCTTCTATCAATAGGATATATTATGCCACTTGGAAGGCCTTTTGCAGCTGGTGTTTGTTGTTCCCACATCTATGTCAGTAGCCCAGATTCTAGAGTTCCTCCAGGAAGGACTAGACAATCCCCCAACACCATCCATAGACATGTGGCAACCCTGTCCTCAATTTTATTGTGTGGAGATCTGGGGTCCCTTGCACAACATCCTATGGTAGGCAGGTTTATTAGGGGTGCAATGAACTTAAAACCTCCTGTGATACATAGGTGCCCTACCTAGGACCTGCCCAAAGTCTTGAGCCACTAAGATCAGCCAGCCTGTGCTTCCTCTCCTATAATGTGGCCTTCCTGGTAGCCATCATGTCAGCCAGATGAATTTCCAAACTGGCGTCCCTCTCTATACAAAAGGGTGTATAGGGTGATCTTTTGGTGGACCCCTCCTTCGTTCCAAGGTGAATTCCTGGTTCCATAGGGTTCAGGAACATACGTACGTACATACATACATACAGTATGTATGTATGTACGTATGTATGTATGTATGTAAATAAATTTATATATTTTTATTTTTTTAACACAAAACACATAAACATAAAAACATTTTCAATCCAAATTACTGTGTGTCAGTGGAGTGGTTACATATCTCTTATGTGCATTCAACATAGAAATATTCTTAATTTATCTAACGTTACATTTCTTCCATCTAATATCTTGATCTTTTAATTAACCAATGGCTATAGCGTTTCATTCTCTCATTCCATATACATTTCCACAAATATATATTTTATCTAATAACATCATTCATTCCATCATTCTAAAACCATTCAGTTTAATATTTCAGTTAATAATGATCTTCCTCTAACCTTTACTAACTTGTGGTTGGACCCCTCTTTCGTTCCAAGGTGAATTCCTGGTTCCATAGGGTTCAGGAACTAATATTGCCAGACTTCTGCCTGAGCCCCACTCATGCCCTGGAGAAGAAGTGGCATACCTTGGATGTTAGGAGGGCCCTCCACATATATATTAAGAAGACTTCCTCTATCAGGAAGACGGAATCTATGTTCGTGTCCTTCCACACTAGGCAACAAGGTCACTCCTTCGACCATAGGCAGGTGGAAACAGGCATGTATCACTAAGGCTTATAAGCTCCAGGCTCCTCCTTTGCCTCGGTGGGTGACAGCCCACTCTACCAGAAGTGTGACCATGACAACTGCATGGGTGACACAAGCCCATCCAGGAAATCCAGGAAATACGTTGAGCAGCCACATGTTTCTCTCCATTCCCATTCAAAAAAAAATAAAAAAATTGACAGACTCAGTCTCCAGGCAGAGAAGCAGAGCTAACACCCATGCCTTGGATTCTTTCTCAGTACACTGAGAAGAAGCATATCAGGTAAGACCAATGCCCCTTCTATTTTGCCCTTTTTTCCTTAACAACAGAACAAAAACAGAAGAAATCGAAAAGAACAAAAAATAGATATAGAAGTGTGTGTGTGTGTGTGTGTGTGTGTGTGTGAGAGAGAGAGAGAGAGAGAGAGAGAGAAGGAGGGAGGGGGGGAGAAATTAGGGTGAGGATCACCCTGGCACAAGCAATTTACAAAGTAGCAACTGGGATTATGTTCATTTACAATCTCTGTGGAAAGATTCCTTTTAACTTGTTAAATTTTGGCAGTTAACTATCTAAAATTTTTTTTTGCTTCGGCTGTTTCAATATCTTTTCCCAATGCATCATTATTTAAAGCTGTCTGAAAGTCTCTCTATACATACCGTGTAAGTATACAGATTTGCTTTTGAGAGTCTTTGGACATTTGGTCACAGCAGGGGTGAAATGCTCCCGGTTCGCACCGGCTCGCCCGGTTAGGTAGCGATGGTGGTGGCTGGTTCAAAGGACCAGTAGCAAAAATCCCTGGCCCTGCCCCCCTGCCTCTGCTGAGCCGCACCATCAGCAGAGGTGTTTTTTTACTTTTAAAAGCTTTTCTTCAGCCGAAACATGTAAAAAAAAAAAGTAAAAAAAACCCAACCCTCTGATGATCGTGGGATTCTGAGCAGAGATCATCAAAACCCTTTAAAAGTTTTTTTTTAAAAAACCCTTTTCAGCCGAAGGGGGGAAAAAAAAGAAAAAACCCCGAGGTTTTAAAAGCCTCCTCTGGCGATCCCAGAGGAGTTTCCTGATCCTCACAGGCTTTTAAACTCACTTTTTAACAGCCCCCACTTACAAGAGCCCCCACCCATGCCCAGCCAATTCCCCCTCCTCACTTACCTATAATTACTACTCTTTTGGGTTGGCAACTCCATGCTTTCTTCAGCTACTGAAGAAAAAAAAAAAGCTTGCTTTGACTTCCTGCTTCGCTGGCTGAGGAATTCTGGGATTTAAAGTCCACAATAAAATAAAATAAAATAATAAAATAAAATATTTGTGCAGCTTTCTGAGATTTGGTGTGTTTCTGTAGTGTTTCACTCTAACTACACAAACACACAAAATCTCACAAAACTGTATGTGGCATTGTGTGTGTGTCAGTTGTGTTGTGTGTGTGTAAAGTGTGTGGTTCCTGCTTGTTGCAGGGGCCATTTTGGGTGAAGTGCAGCTGCTTTTACATTGTGTGTGAGTCAGTTGTGTTGTACTGTGTGTGTGTAAAGTTGGTTTTCGGTACCTCTTATTGTTTTGTATACCTTATTTATTATTTTTATTTATTGTTATTGGCCACACCCACCCAGTCATCTGACCAAGCGACGCCCACCAATTAAGCCACGCCCACAGAACTTGTAGGGAAAATTTTTAGATTTCACCCCTGGGTCACAGTGAGACTGATCTTTTTGTCTTTCTATGAAACAAGGGAGATTTTTCAAATTGCAGTTTTGGTTCGTGTTACGTTATCAGACTCTTCAATTTTATTATTTATTTATTATTTATTTGATTTTTATACCGCCCTTCTCCCGAAGGACTCAGGGCGGTGTACAGGCAACAATAAAATACAGAACACCACAATATACCATTTAAAATACGAATTAAAAAACTTATTATAATTAGCCTAAAACCTTAAAATTTATAAAACCAAACCCCATTTAAAATTAATAGAGAATTTAAAATCGATAAAATTTATGTAATTTAAAATTTAAAATTTAAAATATAAAATTTAAAATTTAGGCCAGCCCCGCGCGAATGAAAAGATATGTCTTCAGTTCGCGGCGGAAAGTCCGAAGGTCAGGTATTTGACGTAAGCTTGGGGGAAGCTCGTTCCAAAGTGTGGGAGCCCCCACAGAGAAGGCCCTTCCTCTGGGGGCCGCCAGCCGACATTGCTTGGCGGACGGCACCCTGAGAAGTCCCTCTCTGTGAGAGCGTACGGGTCGGTGGGAGGCATGTGGTAACAGCACAATTTTTATCATCCTATAATCTAAGGTTTCCTAGGTTCTCTGGAAACCTTACATAAACTGCTCTCGTTGCTAGGTCAGAGAGTAGAATAGAATGGAATAGAATCAGAATTAGATTAGAATACTTTATTGGCCAAGTGTGTTTGGATACACAAGGATACACAATTTGGTGCATATGCCCTCAATGTACCTAAAGAAAAATAATTAATTGATATTTCTGTCTAAAGGGAAAAAATATTACTACCAGTGTATTTTCTTGAAAGTGGTTTTTTAAAAGCTTTGATCTAATAGTCTAGCTCAGGGGTCCCCAACCTTTTGGACCTTAAGGACCACTAAGTCCATAATTTTAAATCTCGGGGACCACTAATACGAATCCACTGCACTGCTTGCTGAAGCACCTGGACTCCCAGTGACGGGATGGGGTCCTTCAGGCACTGTCCCTCCTTTCTCTTTCTCCCCCCCTTTTTCTCTCTCACTCATTCTGTCATCTTTCTTTCTCTGTCCCTCCTTTCTCTCCTTTCTCTCTCTCTCTCTCCCTATCTCTCCCTCTCTTTCCCCCCTTTCTCTCTCTCTCTCTCCCCCTATTACTCTCTCTCTCTCCTCTCTCTCTCTTTTCCCCCCTCTCTCCCCCCTCTTTCTCTCTCATCCCACTCATTCTGTTATCTCTCTTTCTGCCCCTTTCTCTCCCCCCTCTTTTTCTCTCTCTCCTCCCTCCTTTCTCTCTCTCCAACTCATTCTGTCATCTCTCTTTCTTTCTGTCTCTCTCCTTCTCTCTTCCCCTCCCTCTCTCTCTCTCTCTTTTTCCCACTCTCTCCCCCCTCTTTCGCTTTCTCCCCCCTTCCTTTCTCTCTCCCATTCATTCTATCATATCTCTCTCTCCCCACCCACCCCCCCTCTCCCCCACACACTCTTTCTCATGGGCCAGCCAGTGTCTTGGTGCTGAGAGGAAGTCAAGCATCTCCCCGAAAGACCGAGGTGCAGGAGCACCAACAAGGGCCGGAAAAAACAGCCATGAGATCCACTCTGGAATTCCCACTCTGAAATATGGAGCGAATTTCCATTCCCCCCTCCCCTTCACTTGCCAGGCGAGGAGTTACTGGGAAGGGAGGGTGAGGGGCAGGGACAGCCACTGTTGGGTTCAGTCAACAGGAAACTAAAGCAGGGGGAAGAAACAGCCCGGGGTTCCCACCACCCATTGCTTCAGCAAGGGCTCTGCTGCAAAGTTAAAAATTGCCCGAATCTCCCTCAACAGCGGAGATTTACAGTTCCACCATGAGTTGCCTGGCCAGTCCCATCTTACAGAGCTCTAGTCACAGGACTGGCCATTGCTTATCCCAGAGCAGCTCCTCCACCCAGGTGCACCGCAGACCACCAACATTTTCTCGCAGACCACCAGTTGGTGACCGCTGGTCTAGTTCATCTCAAAATCAAAATTTGTAGGAAATTTTTTTGCTAAGCTTATGGACATTTTTCCTGATCTGGAATGTCATAGAGGCATTACTTCTTGGATTGTTGGCATTCTGTCCAGTTTTGAATCTTTCAAATAAAGCACATCCAGAAAAAGCATACCCTACATCTTTTTGAAAAATGTTCAGATGGTAGATTGATTTTTGAAATATGTTACAAATTTAGATCATGTATCCAAGCCTTTTTTAAAAAAAATACCTTTCTGAAAATTTTAAGACAGAAAAAAACTTTAAGAAGAAAGATATCAGAAAGATCAAAAAGGAAGGGCCAAACAGGTAAACTATCATTTAAAAAAACCTCAGGCTGCTAGTAAATTTTTCTTTGTTTAAATTTTTCTTTTTAATTGAAATAATACATATATGGCTTTGTACAAAGCAAATAGTTAGGAGCTGCATTTAGCATCATTTTTATTTACAGAACGCCTCTATGCCCATTCCTGAGTAGTTGTATGATATGGTATTCCAGTATTGGTGCTTCTTTTTTATGAGTCTGTCAACCTGGAAAAAAAATGTGACAGTAGATATATCCATGAGAAAAAGGAGGCAGCAGGGGGCAACCTCACTAGTTTGCATTTATAAACAGGTAGAAGATACATGAGTCTTCTAGGATTCTTCCTTTTTCCTCCTTTTCTGATTGGATGAATATTTGAGAGCAAACAAATTATTTGCCAGAAAACCAAGCATTTGGACCAAACCCAACTCCACCTAATCATCCCATAACCATTCGTTCATCAACCCTGAGCAAATGGTAGTGATGTCTGATCCATGAAGTTATACCATTGCAGTGTCTCTTTTCCCCCATCCTACCATCAGTTATTTTGATACCGATTAAGATTGTTAGGTGAGAACCATCTATGCCTTATTAGGTAACTGACAGAAAAAAATAGATGGTTTTCTTCTTTTAATGGCAGCAGTAAATCAGAAATCTGTTTATGCCTGGTAGGAGCAATACAAAGAAAGTCAGGAATTTATGTAGAAGATCTTGACCTTTTACTATAAAAGCCTGCATGGTTGCTGAATGGTAGCAAAAGAATGGATGTTGGTTGCCTGGATGTCAGTTACCCTATCATATGAAAGAGGAATAATTTTAGCTTGGGCCCACAATAAAATGTATGTTGCTCAAGTGCATTGATGGACAAGGAGGATTACATGAACATTACATTTTTTTTTAATGAGGCAATGAAATAGTATGCTCTGAAATCTGGAGCTATCCTTCAGGACTTGTTGCTTCCATTGCTAAAGATATCTGCTTCCCACCCCTACATCTTATCCCTATCTTACAGCTACCATAATGCAAACAGATATGTTGCTATCCTAGTAAATCATTCTTTTAGAAAACTCATCCACAATAGAAGCCCAAGGGGTATAAACCTGTATGCTTTTAACCTTACTTTCCCTCAGGTCAGTGCTTCCCAAACCTGGAAAATTACCCAAAATTTGAACCCATTACTCAATCACAACCCATTACTCAATCACAACAGAGACATTTAAAGTGCAACTTTACCTGAATTGAGTAAAAAGGACTTTCTGATAAGTAGTTTTGGGTATTGGAGGAAAAGGGGGAAACACTACATTATCCACATTAACCAAATTTTATTCATAAATCTTAAGATTTAAATTTAAAACCTGTTAAAGCACAACTTTTGATCTTTTTCAACAGTGACATTAATAGTCTTGAAAATCTTGAGCTATGTAAGGTGTGCTTAAGAATGTGTATCTGTCTCACAGTCTAAAGCTTGATTCTTGATTCTTTTAGGCTAAATGGGAATGTTATTGACCCATAACTTCCTGTTATTTTTAGGTTATTAGAGGTCTAATGTATAGTGTATGCTCATGGAAATCATTTGACATTGTGGCGGAAAGAACACATATCTTTTGCTTTTCTCCTAATTTCATGTATTTTCACAGCTGTAATAACAGATTGTTTTTTACCAAAATATTAAAAGCATTTTTTTCAAGGTGGCTTTCAGTTATTGCAGGGCAAAATGCCTGTGGGTATATTCAGACAGTACTTGATAAGATGCTACAATGCTGGAAAGAATGAAATTATTTTGAAATGTTTTCAACGTGTGCTCGTTGTGTTTAAATGAGATCATCAATTATGTTATCGATTACATTAAGAAATTGGGAATGTTGAATTTGTATTCATGACTCTTCTACTTTAAGTCCTATTGCCACTGAAAGGGGGCATAGAAGAAAGAGAACAAGCGGAAATTAAGAGCAGAGAACTGCAAGGCATATATTGAAGAGAACACACTCAAATTCCTGAATAACTAGATTTAATCTATTGTAAAGTCTCCTGGTGGGATGCAGGCAGAGTCTGGGCCAAAGCTGTTATGATGAATACAGATATTTCCAGTAGTTCATTGATTGAATTGAATGAAGAAGACTGGTGGGGGTTTGATAGGTAAGTACAAGGCTTCTCTTTTTCACACTTGATGTGGTAACTGTACATACTGTGAATGAATTAAAAGAAGCAATGTCTAATATTATATTTAAATGTGTAGTAGATTAAATCAGAATTCATGGCAGGAGAAGGTATATGCATTATTTGAGCAAGAGATGTAGACCTGGGGGAAAAGACTATTTTGGATAAACCACTTTCTGAGAAAAATAATCTGTTTTACCAATTCCTAATTCACAGAAGATTTTAACACTGTGCTCTGATGCTAATAATGGAAGTGTTCAATCATCCATTGCCAGCCACTTTCAAAAGCTGATGATATTGGTCAAGGTTTGAACATGCTCTAAATACCCTATATTTCTATTTGATAGACTTGGTTATTTTGTGCTTCAGTTCTAATTTTTTTAAAAATGAATAGCTTAATAAATGTTCTTTCTTCTATTGTACAATTAATTGACTAAAAAGTTTTTGTTTTGTTTTGTTATAGCTGAGCATTGAGCAAGCGCAAGCTGTAGCAGAACAAGTTGAGATGAAGGCAAAAATGGTACAATCTGAAGTGAAGGCTGTGACTTCCAGACACAAGAAGGCTTTGGAAGAAAGAGAATGTGAGCTGCTGTGGAAGGTAAAAAAAAGAATGCAATATGTTTATGAACTGCAGTGGCATACTTCTAAGTTTTAAAAAAAAATCTGTGGAAGGAAAGTTGCTGATAAAAGATGGTAATTTTGTCATATCCTGAATTAATTTTTTTGTTTGCCTTCATAAACAAAAGTTGTTATAATTGGGAATCCATTAAAACAAAGTTCTTTTGACTTAATTTTTACAAAAAAAGCAATGAATTTCTGCTTGGAACAGAAGTCTAAACAGATCCAGCTAGAATTTTAAGGCTTATTAGTTATACAGCTTAGTAGGAAGAGTCAAGTGAAAGTGACTACATCCCACAGTTTGAGAAATCTCTCGAACATATCTCTGTATGGAAGTTAATATTATTAATTACCATTATTATTGCTGCTGACTGGTGCTTTATAACAACCATTTGATTGCCCACCTACGCAAAGAAAATAAGCCTGATTGAGATTATAGGAAAATTTAGTTAGGAATCAGATATTTTCAAGGGAAGGTGCAACTGATGTTGAAGTCCTAAGGTACAGGGAGTTACTCTAATATATCTAAAGCAGACTATTCCAGGAGAGACTAAGTTAAGCAGGTAGTGTTATTCTTCAAAGCCATCTATCAACCTATTTTGGACAGACAGGAACCCAGGTAATTTCTCAAGGTCTTTCCTTCTACTATTGATAGCTAATAAAATCATCTTCTTGGAAGATTGTATTCAGGCTGGAAAAGTTAATAGAGACTTCATTAGTTGAGCTAGGTAATATCATCTAAGCCCAGATTTGAAGGGTTGAAGGCAGGGGCAAGGTGCTGCCCTCATTGTTAAAAATTCTGTTCCTCTTCCAGACCATGATGCAACAAACTACAATTTTATCAGGCTACAGAACTATGTGAGTGTATCTGGAATTCAGATAGCATTTATTTGTGTACCAGGCAGCCACCAGTCCAACATTCTCTGTACCTGAGTAGTTGGAGTTGTCTTGAATCCAACATTGGAGCTCTAAGTTGTTGGTATATGGAAACTTCCAACATTTGGACTGTGATCAATTTCTTGGATTGTCTTAGAAGTTTATAGCTACCATAGACATGTCACAATTGACAAGGTGCTTGGCTGAGATAGAGTTATTGCCTATGTCTATTGAACATAGTTCTTATTTAGTTAGAACTGATTGGGAAATGTTTGCTAAATATGTTCTACTCTCACCACATCCTTTCTCTACAGTAGTATCATCTGCATTAAAACAGGTAATAGTGCAGTCCTATTAAAATACATTTTTTGAACCTTCCCTATTAAAAAAGTACAGGTACTTGTAAAATTAATGACTTATGAGTAATTCCAGGTGCTTCTAGTTGGCACAGCTAATGTCAAGTTTGTTTTGATTTAGTTTTAAGTTTGGGTGGAGCAGCATGCCTTTGAAAATTATCTAGAAGCTGCAGCAAAATCAAGATGTAGTGCCTAGACTTCCTTCAGGTTTCCTTAGGAACATGTGATGTAAATCTCACTCAACTTCAGTAATTATCCATTGTTTTTTGAAGTAAATCCCAAAGTGCTTATTTCAACATCTTTTTGACTATCAGAAGGAATGACTTCCACAGTATGTTACCATCTGGAAGTTCCATTCGTATAACAAGATGTACTTTGGATGCCCCAAAAGGAGACTTGGTCAGAAACAACCAGGCCTTCTCAGTGGTAATACTAATATTATGGATCCTCTCCCCCAAAGGAATGTCTTAGTGCTTCTTGGCTGCTTGTCTAGTCAGTTTTGAAAAACACTTCTGTAAGCTAGCTTTCCTTTGTGATTATCTCTTTGAATTTATCAATTTGCTTGATGGCTATTTTAGCAATGTTTTATATGACTCATTACATATTATTTTGTATTTATGTCAGCTTTGTTGGCTGCTTTATTATATAATATTATGTTGGAAACCATTATGGTCTGGCTTTCCAAGAATATTTAGGTAGAAATTTAACAGTAAATAAAATAAGTAAACATTAAGTTGGGAGGAGTAAATGCTTCATTAATTTTAATAGTTTCGTAGGGTTTGTTTTTGCACATTCAAATGTTCTGTTCCATTTTCTATAGTATTTGTAGTTGATAATTCCAAATATGTTTTCTTGTTCTTATTTTAGGTGGAAAAAATCCGCCAAGTGAAAGCCAAATCCCTCTACTTACAAGTTGAGAAGTTGCGTCAAAATCTTAATAAGCTAGATAACACCATCAGCGCAGTCCAGCAAGTCTTAGAAGAGGGCCGAAACATGGATATCCTCTTGGCACGGGATCGGATGCTTGCACAGATGCAGGAAATGAAGAATGTAAGAGGCTTCCTGCAGCCTCAAGAGGATGACAGGGTCATGTTTACTCCTCCTGATCAGGCACTGTATTTGGCCATCAAGTCTATGGGATTTGTCAGCAGTGGGGCCTTTGCTCCTCTGACCAAAGCCACTGGGGAGGGTCTCAAACGTGCATTGCAAGGCAAAGTAGCCTCTTTCTCAGTGATAGGTTATGATCATGATGGTGAGCCTCGCCGTTCTGGGGGAGACATGATTTCATCTGTTGTAATGGGGCCAGATGGAAATCTGTTTGGTGCTGATATTTGTGATCAGCAGAATGGAACTTATCTTGTAAATTACAGGCCACAGATGGAAGGGGAACATCTGATCTCAGTCATGATGTGCAACCAGCATATAGAAAACAGCCCATTTAAAGTCATGGTCAAATCAGGGCGCAGTTACGTTGGCATTGGATTGCCCGGGCTCTGTTTTGCTAGTGAGGGGGATAGTGATGGAAAGCTGTGCCGCCCCTGGGGTGTTAGTGTAGACAAGGAAGGCTATATCATTGTTGCTGATCGTAGCAACAACCGCATTCAGATCTTTAAACCTTGTGGGGCTTTTCACCACAAGTTTGGCACCTTGGGCGCCAGACCTGGCCAGTTTGATAGGCCTGCTGGCGTTGCCTGTGACTCCTCACGGAGGATTGTTGTGGCAGACAAGGACAATCATCGCATCCAGATCTTCACTTTTGATGGCCAGTTCATTCTCAAGTTTGGGGAGAAGGGAACCAAAAATGGGCAGTTCAATTATCCATGGGATGTAGCAGTTAACTCTGAGGGAAAAATCCTGGTGTCCGACACAAGGAATCATCGGGTTCAGTTGTTTGGACCTGACGGAGTGTTCCTGAATAAATATGGTTTTGAAGGAGCACTCTGGAAGCACTTTGATTCCCCACGAGGTGTGACATTCAATCACGATGGCCATCTTGTCGTGACTGATTTCAACAATCATCGTCTTCTAGTCATCCGCCCTGACTGTCAGTCAGCCCGTTTCCTTGGGTCTGAAGGCACAAATAATGGCCAGTTTTTGCGTCCACAAGGTGTGGCTGTGGATCAGGAAGGTCGTATTATTGTGGCAGATTCCAGGAACCACCGTGTACAGATTTTTGAGCCAAATGGTAGTTTTTTATGCAAATTTGGCACTCAGGGAAGTGGCTTTGGTCAGATGGACCGTCCTTCAGGTATTACAGTCACCCCAGATGGTTTGATAGTTGTGGTGGACTTTGGAAACAATCGAATCCTCATATTCTAATCTGTGTATATGTGTACTAAGAAGAAACTGTCTCAGGGAAAATCCTTTTAAGAGATCTTGCCCCACATAAACACACAATATTCCAATGATAGTTCAAACCTACCTCATCTTTAATTTTTTTATAGATGAATGTATTTTCCCTTTATATCTGCAGGGGTTGAACCTGTGATTATATGAACTCTTAATCTACCTCATTATCTTTATGTTCCTTTACATCCACAGTATACACGGTGCAGTATAAAATTAAGCCTCTTTTTCCCTAAATGGGACACTCATGCACAAGTTTGTTTCTGTGCACATTAGTTGGTTGTGTGATAAATTTTGTAGATTCTGCCAAAGAGGCACACTCATCTTGAAAAAGAAGAAAAAAAATCAGTAGTTTTAGATTTTTAATTGTTTTATATTCAGGTTGTACTGTGTTTTTCTTATTGGAGAAGGTGAAGGGAGCTGTATTTTTAGATGCTGCTGCAGCAGAGAAATCTTTTCTTTGTTCTCTTTTTTTATACCTCAGTGCATTTGACATACTGTTCCACATAGCATCTTATTTCAGAAGGCCTTTTCTTTTGAAATGGGATGAAAATCACTAGGAAAAAAAAAAGGCTAGGTTCTTTGTCACTGGTACTTTTCTGCATGTGTATTTTGAAAAATGCAGTAATTTCACACCAAAACAATGTTTGAGGATGCACAAATGTTGTGATGTGTTCAACCTTATTTTGGTAGTTTGGACTTTGGCCCAAAGGGCCTCAGGGCAAAACCACCCATACATAATAATCCTGGAGGTCCTGGAAACAGCTTTTTTATCTGCTAGCAAAGTTGCTCTCTACACTTGGAAACTTTAGAAGTTACCTCTGTTGTCTAAGGAGCTGCTACATGGGTGAGAATGTGTCTCCCCAAATAGCTTCTGACTTCAAAAGGATATGTTTGGAATGTAGCTTTGATATAGTTGGATGTTCAAGGCAAATGAGGATTTCCTCTTAGGCTAGTGTTTTTTCTCATAACCTTTCTTCCAGTTCTTTTCTTTTTTTAAAAAAGTCACTTCCCTTATGTATTGTCTGTATGTGTCTATATATGTGTAACAAATACATGGCAATAGCCATTACAATGAGTCAGATGGTTAGGCATGATATGATATTTCTGTTTTGAAGTTTTATGTTCAAAAAATTAGCTTTTTGTAATGTAGAGTTATTAAGATGTGTGATTTTTCAGGTATATATATCACAGGAAGTTCAAATTTGGAATTTCAGGGTGAATATCAGAAGTTAACAGTAAGGAAAGAAAGTAGATAATAGTATGTAATCTGAATGGATGGTTTCCTGCCTTTTTCAGTGCCCCACCTCTATTAAATGGAATATCTACATGGGAAATTCATCCTGACAGGAACCATGTAGCTCCCTCTTTGGGATAAAGACTGTGGAAAGTGAACCACCCTAAATCCTACCTCGTTTGCTCCAGCGCCAAAGAATGCCATGTAAAATGGGGGTGCATTTCTAAAACCAAAACTAGTAAATACCTTGAATTCAGTCAGCCACATTTAGCACTGAAAATACTGAGAATATTTATACTTCTCCAAGAAGCTCTGTAACTCACGTTTTATATCAAATCATAGGAATGTAATTCCTTCCCTGCTTTGTCATTAACCCCTATATACCTCTATTGATATTTGATGTGTGCTGAGTTACTATGGTGCTTAGTCTCCATGCTAAGGCTTGTCGTTGGAGTCATGTCTGTCAGGCAGTCTAATGTCTTTTATTTACGATCCTGCTTGGAGATCCAAAATACTGATAGAGCAATCAGCAATCTTAGAGTTTTCAAATAGATTACTTCTTTTTTTTTAGAACTGAGTAATCAGAAGGGAATAATATGAATTATTCATGTTTCATGAAATGCTCTTTAATGAAAAATAATCCTTGCTACCCGACCATATATTCATTACTGGCAGATCTATCCTTGAATGTTTTGACCAGAAGATGTTATGACTGCACTTTTTGCATTTTCCAAGGCATTACTTTCTAGATGTGATGAAATTGAATTCAGTCTTTAACTGGAGATGGCTATTCGATAAAAGGGATAGTTAATTACTATATCCTCCTCCCAGAGATTCAGGGCATTTGCAAACTTACAATTTTACAAGCCTTCATTGAACCATCTTAGCATTATTAATGTCTTATGCTATATAAATCAGTTGGGCAGACCCAATAGTTTCCTTTTAGTCACTACCAATATCTCTGAATACATGGATTCAAATTAGGCCTGGGGTAAAGTATAAAATATAAGCCATTTTCAATATTTTATGTTGCTGCAACTGATATAAAGCTAAGTTGCAAAGGAGCTTCACTGCTAAGGGATAAAAGACTAAGCTATCTGAAACTAAGGATTGCCTTCTTAACCATGGGCAAACCAATATACCTGTAGTTTATGATGGAGGTGGTATTCATACTTTAAGATAACGTACCATGATGCTTGAAAATACGTTCTTTTCTTGGACACCAAATATTCTATTTCAAAGAGAGGGGGATTCTATTGCCCCTGTCTTTAATAAATAATAAAGGCAGGGTATAGATATATGTAAGTCATGTCCCATATAAGTCATATTATGCTTGTCAGAAACTGTTACTGGAGTTGACAAAGAGCATTGTTTGAGCATTGTCACTGGAAATTGAAGTTTTATCTATCTTGATGCCAAACTTAATGTTAGACCAGTGCATAACCTATGCAGGCATTTCAGATTTTAGTTTGTACTTGAAACCCTAATGTTAGTTTCTCCAAAATGGCTACCAAAGATAACTGGTTAAAAGCTTTATTGTTGACGGAATCCTTGGTGTTCTTCTAATGGAAGCTGTTATTTCCATTGATTCCAACTTTGTTTTCTGCTAGGCTTAGGATAAACTAAGCTGTTTTTAGAAGTTTTTGTCCAGTAACTTCTGTGCCATCCATTCTTTCTAACCTCATAAAACTGTAGTTAGTATGATTACTGTAGTTCTATTTTTGAAAGACATACATATGTACACTTACATGCCTACATTTAGGGGCTATACAAGATTGCAAAGACAGGAACCCTATCAGGGGAAGAAGGTGTATGTTCTGTATTTTTCATCCACAAATACTTTCTTCCATGCTATTGCAGATATATATATATATATATATATATATATATATATATATATATATATATATATATATATATATATATATATATATATATATATATATATATATAGATCTTTAGTTATTCGGGTTTCTCCGTAAAATTGGAAGTGTCTTGGCGGCGTTTGACGAAGTCTCATTCGTCATCTTCAGGCTTCAGCTTCGTGCTTCTGGGAGCAGAAGCACGAAGCTTTTGCTCCCAGAAGCACGAAGCTGACGCCTGAAGATGACGAATGAGACTTCGTCGAAACGTCGCCAAGACACTTCCAATTTTACGCGGGAGAAAACCCGAATAACCAAAGATCTACATACAAACACCCGCGAAAACCTCAGAAAACATATATATCTGCCATTTTGTCACGAAGTAAACAATTTAAAAAAGTAGTGTCTTTATACTATCTTCCTCATGTATTATTAAGTTTTTAATTTTTATTTGCTGCTGTTCGGCTGCCAGATTTACTTCTGTCCAGTTATTGCAATAGGTAATGCAAAGCACATGTAATCTCACTTTAAGATTTTACGGAAACTTCTCACAGGAGTATTTATAATACAATGAATTAAATAGTATAATAGAAAAAAATATTGTCAATGTAAAATGTCCTCTAGGGGTCTGGAATGGATTTATTTGGAATGGATTTACTGGGCTCCTGAGCAGAAATTGATTACAGATTAACACTAGGTGAGCAAAGGTTTGAAAACAGCTTGTAAATGTGTTTATTCTTCAGCTCTTGGCTACTAAACTAATACATCTCATTTACAAAATATTTGTTATTTATAAAGTTTAACCTACAATTAGGGACTGGTTGTGCTATAAATATTTGAATTTGGCTAATCAATAAGCTGTTAGGTTATTTAGTTTTCTAATTAATTCTTTTTCTTGAAAACCCAATAGGAAGTCAAGAAGTGTTGCTAAATAGCAGGTACTTTAAAAGTAAATTGAACAGTGTACTCTTAAATAAAGTTTAATGGCATTTGATAACTCTATAAAAGATACTCTGCCTAAGATTAATCAGAACTGATACTAAAGGAGGTACTTCTTTACGGCGTCCAGCTGGAATTGCATGATTTGATCCTGTCACTTTTAAGTAATTAAGTTCAAAATTAATTTATTGAAGAAAAACTTTGTTTCATTTTACCCACATCTTTGATTTCTTTTGAAGATTAGGAGATCCTTATATTTTATTCTGGTTCAAAATAAGTTCCAAAGCATTTATGTAGGATTTTTTTTTCTTTTAATTGGTCATATCCAAAAAGTAATGGTTGTTGTTTTTTTAAAGAAAATTTAGACAACCCCCTACCTCCAGACAGTTTTAAGCTGTGTAAAAAGTAAATATTAATACTTAGGACAACACTGTTGATAGTCCTTAAGTCTTTGGGAAATCAGCAAGCCCAATTTGGTGTAGTATAGGATGCTTGAATATGTTTTAAATTCCTACCTCACTGTTAATTTTATAAGCACAGCATCTACCTCAACTCCAGACATTAGAGGAGAAATTGGGTATTCAGCATGGCAAAAAACCACCTGAAAGCCAGTTAGGCTTTTTTAGTTCCTGCTCCAAAGAACAATTACATCCTGGCGGTTTTCTTTTAATATTAGGCCATCTGAACTAAAAATGGACACTTCAGGCAAATCTATTAATCATCTATCTCTATGACCTTATGTCTAGGGAACAACCCTACCTCTATTTCAATACTTAGCCTAGCTGGTTGGCATAATGAATTACCGTATTTTTTGGTGTATAAGATGCACTTCACCCGAAAAGTGGATGGAAATGTCTGTGTCTTATAGAACGAATGTTGCCAGAGCCCTGCCCACCTGCCAGCCCCCACCCTTCAGCCTCTGCCTCCAAGCAGTTTGCCTCCTTGTAGCAAACAGCAGACAGCCTGGTCAGCTTCAGCACAGCCTGATTTAACATGAGCAGCTGATTGGCGGTTGAATCTGCCTCCCAGAATACCACCAATCAGCTGTTCTAGGCTGCAGGGATCACCACCACCCATTGCCACCGCATTTATCGCTACTTCCACACGCCCCATTTTCTGCCCGTTCCAGGCGGCAGGGAATGGGCGGAAAATGGGGCAACCAGAGGCCAAAAATGGGGCATGTGGAAGTGGTGATAGGTAGTAGCAGCGATGGGCGGTGGTGATCCCCGCAGCCTGGAATAGCTGATAAGACAGTATTCTGGGAGGCCAATCCAACCGCCAGTCAGCTGCTCCTGGTAAATCAGGCTATGCTGAAGCTGACCAGGCTGTTTGCTGTTTGCTGCAAGGAGGCAAATTGCTCAGAGGCAGAGGCAGATTTTTTTCTTCCTCCCGAAAAGCTAGGGGCATCGTATAGTCCGGAGCATCTTATAGTCCGAAAAATACGGTAACTCTAGTTACAGAATCACTGTAGGTTATGCGCCTTCTTTCCAACAAAAAGAAATACATTGCATTTATAGCAGGTTGATAGAAAAGCCATCTTCTGGAGATCTGTAAATGCGTGGCTAATTGTCCAAAGCAGTTGAGTCTATGAAAGGAAATGATAATATTCTCCTATATTAACATATAGTGAAAGGAGATTTAAGATTCTTACATTGATTTTTTGTTTTACAAATTTTCATATAGCAGCTTATTTAGGCAGAGAAAAAGGATTCTCATCCAAATCAGTTTAAATTGGATTATTTCATCCATTATATCCCACATGCTGCAAAGATACAATGAAAGCACACTGTGGACACCTTGTGGATTATCACCATTTCCTCAACCTTGCTTATAAGTGGAGTTGGAGAAATGGGCACAGAAAACTTTAGAATTAGTTGAATTTGAATGGAAAATGTCTTTTTGGGATTCCTTTAAGTGGTTTTACAGCATGACAAACATTAGGTCAATTTCCCCCTCCCCCTCCCCCCACACCAACACCACCATCCTCAAATAATGATTCTTCAGGAAAAAGGTTTTTTAAAAATGTTTGTGTATCTGCATGGTCTTAGACCACTTCAATGATTGTATCAACTTACAAACTCAGGTTGATTTTTTGTGTGTGTGGGAAGCTCCTTTCTTCAGAGCTTTGGTCACTGAATGTTTAGTGTACGTAGTAGGGTGTGGTATTCTTTAAGTCACCAAACCTGTAAGTTCTTTTTGTAGCATTATAAATTTCTTAAGTCCATGTAGCTTCTTTCCCATGGGAGATCTTGTTTGTAGCCTCCCTTCATATATATATTTTTAAATAGGTTATGTAATGTGTGTTCACTCATACAAACTGATGGCTTTTCCTACTTTGTATGTGATATTCCTTGTACCGTGCCTCACCTATTACATATCTGTTTATATAGCGCTAATCCTCCCCCTTTTTTTAAAGTAGCAGTAGTACGACATGCCTTTTTTTTCCTTGAAAATTTTTCTTGAAAAAAACATTTCCAGTATTTTTCCGTGCCTAAACTCTGTGGTTGGTCCAAGACCAAAAAAATTTAAAAATCAGCATAGAAACTCTGCAGACCAAATCCTTCATTGATTAGTCTTAACATAAATCCATTTTCTCCCATTTTTAAAAAAATGGGAACTACTTAAGATTCTACCTAGCTTTGGAAAATATACTATTTTTTAAAGCAAGTTGAATTTTTAGTGGCTCACATACTGCCAAACACATATCGGATTTATTAGAAGAAAACAGATTCTTAGAGCTCCTTCTGTGTATTATTGTTGGATTGGCCAAGGTTGTTTTCTCAATTGAAAGCTGTTAATTTTTAAAATTTGGTCATTCAAACTATTGCTGTTGGATTGCAGAATGATATGAGAAAGGTGAGGCACGAGCTTTATTTGAACAAGCTAAAATGTTAGAACGTGGTTTTTTTCAAATGGAGGCTTCTGAATGTATCTTTGTGGTCCATGGAGAAGGCTGAAGGATGTAGCAAGGAGACGATGTATCAGCTACTAGCAGCCTTAAAACAAAGTCATGGTCTCCATGGACTTTAAAAATGTTTCTATGCAGTTTATTTTATTTTTGTTTAATTAAATAAATGTGAGATTCACTTCAAATGTGGTTTGTCTTTTTTTCCCCCTCCAAAAAGTTGGCCATATCTTTTCACATCTGTGTGGAGATCAGTACCACCAGTTTCTTTCCCTATTAATACTTTTATTTATGTATTACATTCCATGATATAATTTAACAAATTACAGCCCTTTTTAATTTGTATCTCTACTGTGAAGCTGTAGTTACATGACCGACAGTACCGACAGTGACAAATGTTTGCTTCTTATTTATAGTCAAAGAAGTATGTGCTTAAGTACCATCAGTAACATATTTAAAGTTTTGACAACAGTCAAAAATTGTATGTAACTAGGCTGAATTTCAACAGATCAGTAGGGACTTGCATGAAATAGAAATTTTTCTGTTTTAGTTCTAGAATAAATCATCACATTCTGTAAGTTTTGCCAAACCATTTTGGACCAGCTGTGGCTCTGGGTTTTGGGTGAAGGAGACACCTGCCACTTTATGGACTGATAAGAGTAACGGCAATATATGTTTTTCTCCTACAATCGTCGCCCCTAGTTATCTTAGCACTTCTATGGCTGTTGCTGTCTATTTTTTCCTCATTCTTGACCTAAGCAATTAACAAGGCTCACTGTCTTGGGCAACATTTTTAGTACGCTCAAAAGTTGTTTCCATGAACCAGCAGAGCGTTTAGATTTCCTATGATTCTGAGATGATTCAAGAATGCTATTTCTGCTGATTTTTACAGAAGAAGATTCAGAAGATTTATAGAAGAAGGCAGAAGATTCAATCCTGACAAGGATAGATCCAATACAATGAAAAATCAATTACTATTATTATTATTTTTGCAAAATCCCAAGTTATTTTTAATAGTACCAAACTTTGGCTTAAAAGTTATTTTTACATGCCAGTCAACAAAAGTCAAAACCTCATTTTCAGGGAGTTTCTGCCATATAAGTAGCCTAGATTTATGACTGTTCAATAAAAAGTGGTGCAAAGTTATGATGGATAAACAAGAAACAATGTTGCAAAGTTGGAAAAGGTGATCCATTAATTGTAATGCACTATCCGCACAATCATATGATCACAATTCAGGTGATAGACAACTGGTTCACACATTTGTTGCAACATTTTTCAGTCACATTATTTCTATTTGTGATCTTCCTAGCTGGCTTGATAACTAATATCAATTGGGGAAGCCAGATTTACACATGATGCACTTAATGATCACAGTAAAGATGGCTATAAAATTGGGTTTGGTCATGTGATGACTCAATGACTGCACTATTTAGTAACCAAAAATCCAATCCCAATTGTGGTTGTAAGTTGAGGGCTATCTTTACTGTAATATAACTATACTTGCTTCAGTTGTGTAATAGCTCCCTCAAGCTTTCTTTCACAGAAAAATCCAAGCAATTTTCTTGGGGGCAGTGCAAAAATGCCATACTATTTTGAATGGATAAAAGAGATTCACAGGAAAAGTACCAATAAGCATCATAAGTAACGATTTGAACAAAATAAAATGAGTCTTAAGTCTTTCTATAGATTTTATTTTATAATAAAAAAACCTTAATGTATGATATATGCAGTTAAAACATTTTTTCAAAATTACAAAACAAATTTTAAGTGCTCCCTCCAAAGGGCCATTTTATTTATAGAGGTTCACTTCCTCTGAATAGTGGTGAATGTTGGCATCTGAATAGTTTGAACCAAGTGGGGAGGTTGGAATACAGGTTTCTTTCGTATTTCAGAGAGCATTTTCACTGAAGGGAGAAGCTGGTTTCTTTTGATGATTTGCAATGCCAGTTGAGTATTGCCTAAAACAATTTCAAAATTTATTAAGATCTGATATGTGAGAAGTCTATGAAACATCAGGCACACTTTACAAAATTCAACTGCCAGTAAATTTTTGAAATTGCAGAGGGAAACATTTTTTCCTCCATAGACAAACCTGTTTTATCTAGAACCATTGCCTCAAAATATGAATAATATGTCACTATTATCTCTTCAATTTGTAGAGAGACAAATAGATTTTACAGGGTTATTGTAGGGAAAATAGGAGAAAGGTGTGTGGGATATACGTTTACGCTTTGAATTATTTATGAAAATAATAAAGTGTAATATAAATAAATGAATAAATAAACATGGATAAAATACACCTCCTAATTTCAGTTTAGAAATTTACTTCAGAATCAATATGTGCTTGATTACTAACTCGTTAATCTCTTAGACAAGAAGTTACAGCCCTACATATGCAAATAACAATAATTCTAAGATTAAATAAAAAATCCTGCAGACTAAAAGTTACAGACTTAAATTTTTATTATTACAAAATGATTTCAAATTGAAGTGTCAAGAGGAATCAAAAGTTTCTTCAAAATCAATTTAAGATTCTTTATCTACTGCATAGGGACTCTACTAAAGAATTTTTAAAGAACTATTTATCTCTCTGGCATCAAGCAAAAAAAATTGCAATAACAGGATCTATTGTTAAAGGAACTTAAAGCAAATAAATCACAACTACAATCCAATTGTGAATTTAGTATAAAAGATTAAAACAATTCAAAATTAAGTAGCTCTAATGGAACAAAATGAGTACCTTAATATATGAATCCTACTTGAATTTTATCAAACCTAAATATTTTAAAAAAAGCACCTAATCAAACAAATTGTTGATTTGCCAACTATGAAATGAACAAGACAAAGAATTATTACTTCTATTTGGTACTGAATTAAAAATGAAACTAAACAAGGATATCATGGAGCAATTTTTAAATATAATTCAAGATTATATAGTAAACAGATTTGATCCAGAAAGATTAAGGAATACTTGAATATATTAATATCAATAAAAATGTAATTCTTAACCCGTAACCAAACATAAAATTATGGAAGCAATCAGAAAACAGAAATTAAACAAATCTCCCGGATTTGATGACATTTCCACAATATACTACAAGTGTTTCCAAGAAATGTTGATTAGATCACTATCCTAGGTAATTAATGAAGTCAAGAACTCCCTATGTTATGGAAAGAAGCTTTCATTTCTCTGATCTACAAGGAAAGAAAATGACAACTATTCAGAATCATATAGACGTTCTTCATTAATGAATACAGACCACAATACTTGCAAAAAGAGGATTTTTAAAAAATAGAATTAATATTTTCAGGTCTGACTGGATTTGTCCAAAAGAAATAGATGACAGGCAATGTCAGCTGTATCTTGAATGTTATTGATAAAATGAGAAGGCAACTACAATCTTTCTTGATGCTGTGTAAACTTTTGATAATCTGGAAATGACTTTCATGCTTAACAACTCTGAAGAAGATGAATTGTGGCTTCAAATTATTTAAATGGACAGTTTTAATAAAGAACAAGAAGTCAATGTTCATTGTAAATGCTTTTCATCACAAAACTATATCATAACGGTGAAATATGAACCAGAAACTGACTAAGACTAAATTAAATGGGTGCTGAATTTAGATTCAAGAATTGTTATGCAGTAAAGGAATTTTCACAGTGAATATTAGATCTATTAAAATTACAGCTGGTATATCATTCCATTAGGGGACTTCAGAGGATGAGATAGATAGTGTCATCGATGCAATGAGCATGAATATGGGTGAAATCTGAGTGACAATGGAGGGCAGAGAATTCTGTCATGCTATCATGAAGAATGCTATAAAGAATCAGACATGATTTAGTGACTAAACAACAACAAATGAAACTGGCTGATACACACACTTTTGGTCCCATTGGTTTCTGTGAGATCCAAGTACCTTACGATATAAGCCTATGCTGATCCACTCAGAAATAATTTTTATTTCTTTTAGTGAGAGTTATCCTCAGGTAAGGGAATATAACTACAATGGAGGATCCATCTGACTTAAGTCAGAAACAGTCATTAGCAATTGAATCCTCTTATTTTTTGAAAAAAAAATTATTTAGTTGGTGTATATATATGATGCCTACTATTCAATAGTCTGAATAAAACAACCCAGTGAACTTCTAGAAAGCTACCAATCAATAGATAGCATAGGATTATATATAAGGTACTTGTACTTAGATCACACAGAAACCAGTGGGATGAAAAGTATGTGTCCCAGCCAGCTGGTCTAGCTTCAAAAGGATTCGCAGGGCAACTGAGAAGTAATGCTGAAAAAGTTGCCATATGAATAATAATAATAATTTGGTCATTTTATTACTTAGTTGTTTTCATTGGGGGGGGGGGGGAAATAGACAAATAGACAGATACATTGTTGTTCAGTCATTAAATTGTGTCTGATTCTTTATGATCCCATGTACTATAACATGCAAGGTTCCCCTATCCTCCACTGTCTCCCAGAATTTGCCGAAATTCATGTTCATTGAGTCTAAACACTATCTAAACATTCTTCTTTGCGCCTTTGACATACAGTCATGCCAGCTACAGAACCACTGAATCATTTTTGGACAATGCTAGTAGCTCTTTGGCTGTGAATTGGAGATAAATACCACCCTCAGAATCAGACCCAACTGGGAGTGGAAACCTTTACCTTTATTGACTACTAAAATGCACAGCTCATTTTATAAAAATTATTGAAAATGCAATGATCTCATTCTCATTTTTCCATATTTGGTGGCAATATTATAAAGTTCAACAATTTTGGAAAATGATTTGCAATAGAAACAAATTTGAAAAATAGAATTTCTTTCCAACCTCTTTTTATATTAAATATGGCTACATGTGACACTCACCAAGTATACTAAACTAGGTCTATATATAATTAACTGCAATCTCCTATTGGAGGATACTTAGAATTCTTTCTGCAAAAAAATGGCTAATTAATCTCTTTGTAAGACTCGATGTCCAAAATAATTTCATTATTTCAAAATCTGATGCAGAATTTATTCCAACTTGAAAGCCATATTTAGATTACAAGATTATTTACAAGTTTGTAGAAATCAAAAATTTGGTTTTCTCTTGACACCAAGTCTTTAATTACCTGGATAGAAATTACTATAATTCTTAATCTCCTTTTATGATATATACTGTGTTGACTGCACTACTGCTACTTGTATATTATTGGATACATTGGATTTTATAAATGACTTATAGTTTATTCAGTTATCTAAACCCAATTAATGAAACCCTGACAATCCTAACCTAAGCATGACACCTGTAAACTCCCTATTTATCTATTCTGTGTTTTATTTTTATTTTATTATGTTCCTTTTTTGCGTGTCTTTCTTCTTTCCCCTTTCCTTCATGTCTTAAAAATGCTTTATAAAAATATAATTAAAAAAGAGCAAATGTTTACCATTCTGAAGCTCAAGATATACAGCCAGTAAAATAGCTTCTGGTGGAATCTCTTTTGGATGAATCAGTGAGGCAGCCTTGTATCAATACCAAAAAGGAAATAAGAGGTAAATTAATATATTTTAACAAAAGAATACAGTGTGCCTCTGATGCAATAAAAAGTATTTTACATCAGATTTCACCTCCCCCCAAACAAGTTGTTAAAACAAGATAGATAATTAATATTACTGTATTTTTCGGAGTATAAGACGCAGCTTAGTTTTTGGGGAGGAAAATAGGGGGGGGGGGGAAATCTGCCTAACAGGTAATCATCTGGCTAGCATCCTTAATCTGGTAAACTTCAGGACATTAGTTTGCTGGTTTTTATCCCCTGCTTGAGAATAAAAAAACAGCTTCTGATCAAGTTGATCTTTGGAGAGAGAAGCAATGAGAAAAGCAGGCAAACCATGGTGATCACTTCACTCGCTAGCGCCTCATTAGGGCTAAAAAAAGCTTCACAGCTGAGAGTTGTTCACTGAAAAAAGCTTGTAAAGCACAGCTGAGAGTCACAGGTAGATTGCTTCACTCGCTAGCATCTCCTTAGGGCTGAAAAAAAGCTTTGAAAAAGCTACATTCAGAGTATAAGACGCAGCTTAGTTTTTGGGGAGGAAAATAGGGGGGGGGGGGAAATCTGCCTAACAGGTAATCATCTGGCTAGCATCCTTAATCTGGTAAACTTCAGGACATTAGTTTGCTGGTTTTTATCCCCTGCTTGAGAATAAAAAAACAGCTTCTGATCAAGTTGATCTTTGGAGAGAGAAGCAATGAGAAAAGCAGGCAAACCATGGTGATCACTTCACTCGCTAGCGCCTCATTAGGGCTAAAAAAAGCTTCACAGCTGAGAGTTGTTCACTGAAAAAAGCTTGTAAAGCACAGCTGAGAGTCACAGGTAGATTGCTTCACTCGCTAGCATCTCCTTAGGGCTGAAAAAAAGCTTTGAAAAAGCTACATTCAGAGTATAAGACGCACCCATATTTTCAGCCTCTTTTAGAAGGAAAAAAAGTGTGTCTTATATTCCAAAAAATATGGTACATCACTTGCCTTAATCTACATCATCAGTGCTTACATAAATTGACATAAAGATGCAGTTGGACATTTCTTCCTTCTAAATAATCTTTTAAATTAAACAACTTTAAGAAAATGTTTAAATAGACAATTTCTAAGCTGTAATGAGATTTTCCCAAAATCTCATTACATAATATGTTCAACAGGAAACATTGTTCAAGCTTCCTAACTTACAAATTATAACAGTATTTTTTTGGTTTGGTCTCTGGGATTTGCACAGAGGCCAACACATATTTGCAGAAATCTGCAGAGAATGCTTAACTTCCATAGTTGAGGAAAGAGTCCTGCCTTCCAATTTGTTAGGATCAAATATTGCTCCAGTGGAAACAGCAAAGGTGATTCTATATCTTGCTTTACTTTTGCAGTTGGCCATATTTTAACAGTTTTTCCGAAAATTAAGTAAGAAACCCTTTCTTTAACCTGATGCAGGCATTTCCGCGCTTTGTCATACTCGCTTCTTAAGCAGTAGGCACTTCCAAGATTGAACAACATCATGGTTCGTGCAGATGTAACAGAACTGGGATAACATTGGGGTACTTGCTTGCCAGCTAGATTAAAATTAATACAGAATGCCGTTGTTAAATTACAATTGGTCAAAAATTCATTTTATTTATTTATTAATCACATTTATATGACCTCCATCTCATACAAAATAACTCTATGTGAGAAAGGGGAATAAATCCAGACTAATCAACAGTCAGAAATAGAAGAGTAATCTAGCAGAAAATATTAGCTTCTCAAAAAATGCAGATAGCTTTTGAAACCGTAGCTAAGCTGATAAGTAAATTCACTCAGTGAATGTTAACAATATGAAGAATCATATCTCAGTATTTGAGATGTACACTATAGATGCCCAAATATTTTTATGTTTTGTATTTGTAGAAACAGTTTTAACTCCATTTTAGTATTTAAAAGCACTTAATTAAACTGCATTTGTAAATGCAAAAAGCTATTTAAAAGGTGGAATGTCTAAATCTGAAGTGATTATTAGTAAGTGCTGACAGCTTTATGAAACCCACTGATAAAATGATAAAATGGTGTGATCCGTAGTCACTCTAAGTAAAGTGGATACAAAGGTAATTTTTCAATTAGTTCACACTGCAATAAATGGGAAGTTTACAGAAGTGCACAAACTTACATGATTCCATGGCTTCATTTTCTCCTTTATCAGACCCTAAAGAGAAACCAAACCAGACGGTAGAATAAGCATTAAAAGAATAATGTTGACAAAAATGTAATCTGGGTTGAGAGGTTAACTATTAATTTAATGAAAAAAATGAAACTAAAGCAGCCAAAGTAATCACGTGTAGAATGCATAATATTTAAGACATGATGATGCCTATCCAAATCCATTAATATTGCGTATGCATGTGTTAGTGTGTATGCATTTAATTAAGCACAAACAACCAAGTTCAAACTATCCTACTTCAGAAACATTATGTAAAGAGCCAGTTCTCTGAAACAGGATGTAATGCTAGAAAAGGTGGAAGGAAAGAGGATGACCAGTAGCAAGATGGAAGGATTCAATTACTGTCAGGGTGGATAAAACTTGATTTTTAAAAAAAATAAAAAAACAATCAGATTTTTTAAAAATTTAAATTGGATTTTTTAAAATCAAATTTATTTTAATAAAATGCTTTTGGAGTAAATATCTAAAGATAGTTTTCTATTTAAGATACATTAACAATTTAGTTTATTCAGCATGAAATGGAGCTTAGTCAGTGATGGGATTCAAGTAATTTAACAACCTGTTCTCTGCCCTAATAATTTCTTCTAACAACCAGTTTGCCAAACTGCTCAGAAAGTTCTCCCGAAGTAGTGCGTTCTGGTTGAATCCCACTGAGCTTAGTTATGTAGCATGAAGCTGCATATTCTACAATATTTACATTTTTTACATATTTACACGCTCAATGAATCCAAGCTCTGCAAGCTGAGATAACATGCACTGCATTGATGCATTCACATAATTTCAGAGTAACCATGAGATAAATCATAAAACAATGTTCAGGAATATTCCTTTATCCCATTGTTTTGCAAATCTATATACACTATAAACTGTATGGTTGTTTGAAGAGAAGTGCATCTGTACCACCAGATTCTATGTGAGGAGGAAGGGCAAATAGTAAAAATGAAAGTGAAACCTAAGCAGCTGTCATCTCAGATCCATCATGGCAGTGTCTGTTAGTGGGCATCTACTCATCTGCTGCCTTCCATGTCCCTCACCTTGTTGTGTCACTGCCGCATCACCAGCCATCCCATTAAAGTGAATGGGACTGTCGGTGAGTCAACAGCGGATCAGAGGAGCCGCTGCGAGACAGAGATGACAGTTGCTCTTTAAAAACTTTGATTTAAATCCAGTTGATTTAAATCAAGCCTTTTTACTAGTTTACTACACCCTGGTTACTGTGGCTATGGGGATGCCATTGGAAGAGCTGAAGGGCCAGTTTAATGATAGATCATCATGGAGGGTATACATTTATGTGGTCACTAGTGGTTGATAACAACACAATTTAACAGCTGCTGTTCTCTCCTCTTCCCAGTCGAGCCTTTGATTCTTCTACCTTTTCAGAGTCATGACTGGTGGAATGAGATGATGGATGTATCTAGCTAGCCATAATTTTCAGTATGGAGGGTATGAAGAAGCTCTAAAAATAAACTTTGATTTAAAATGAGAAGGCAGTAATAATTTAATAGATGTGCAGTATTATTAGGACTAGGATATACCCAGTTTTACTTTTGAGAATTAATTTAAATTAACTAAATAAGCATGTAGACTTTTTCAAGAGGTTAGAAGGGAGATGAATCATAAGGAAGGTGAATTGAAACACTGAAAAGTAGGAAACTATTCCAGTATTTTCTCTACAATTATAGCACAGTATGGGTGGCAAACTAGAAGGTTCCATTTTGGGATATCGTTCTGGTTCTGTGGAATACTCTTTGCTTACAAATAAGATTATCATTTTCCAATTAGACTTTAGAAGGAGGCAAAGATGGAATGGTTATAGTTGTTTTTGGATTGATGTCAGTGTTAAGTACTGTAGATTTAATATTAATATTTGTAAATTAATTGATTTACCATGGATGTATTTAACTGAATTTATATTGTGAATCTTTTATCAGTTCTAAACTGAAGTGTGTCCTTCAGAGATTTAACAGCTTGGAAATAGGATAAATAAATGACTATCAAAATGAGATGCAGAGTAGGGATTGCCCAAAGCATTTAGCCAGATATTCACCAAGCTCCAGCTGCAGCATTTTTCCCTTCTAGTAAAACTTATTTATCAGAAGCAGTCCTTTCTCTGCTACAATATAAATACACTGTGTGCACAATGTATCATCATATTTTATTTCCCACCGCCAAGCTGTATAAACTTGAATGCTTAGTGGATGTAAGTATATCAGATGATGTGTTTTTGTGTAATGAGGGAAGATGTGGCCTAAGGAGATCAATACGCAATATCAAGATGTGCATAATTATTAGGCAGCTTCTTTTCCTCAGGCAAAATGGGCCAAAAGAGAGAGTTAATTGACTCTGAAAAGTCAAAAATTGCAAAAGATCTTTCAGAGGGATGCAGAACTTTTGAAATTGCTAAAATATTGAAGCATGATCACAGAACCATCAAACGTTTTGTTGCAAATAGCCAACAGGGTTGCAAGAAATGTGTTGAGAGAAAAAAGATGCACATTAACTGCCAAAGATTTGAGAAGATTCAAACGTGAAGCTACCAGGAATCCATTATCCTCCAGAATTGCAACCTACCTGGAGTGCCCAGAATTACAAGGTGTTCAGAGACAAGGCCAAGATAAGAAAGGCTAAAACCTGATCACCACTGAACAAGGCACATAAGTTGAAACTGGGCAGGAAATAGATTTTCAAAGGTTTCATGGACTGATGAGATGAGAGTGACTCTTGATAGATAGATAAGCCCATGACTGGATCAGTAATGGGCACAGAGCTCCACTCAAGATTCCAACAAGGTGGAGATCGGGTGCTGATATGGGCTGGAATTATTAATAACTAAATTCCATAATAAATAAATAAATAAAATAAATAAATAAAATTATTGAACTTTTCGGGTTGAAGATGGACTCAAAATCAACTCCCAAACCTACTGCCAGTTTTTAGAAGACACTTTCTTCAAGCAGTGGTACAGGAAGAAGTCTGCACCTTTCAAAAAGATGATTTTTATCCCACACAATGCTCCATTGCATGCATCAAAGTAGAAGCCTTAAAGATGAAAGAATAATGACATGGCCCCCTTCCTCACCTGATCTAAACCCTATTGAGAACTTGTGGGCCCTTCTTAAATGGGAGATTTATAGTGAAGGAAAACAGTACACCTTTCTGGACAGTGTCTGGGAGACTGTGGTTGTTGCTGCACAAAAAGTTGATTGTCAACAGATCAAGAAACTGAGAGATTCCATGAATGGAAGACTTATCATTGTTATTAAAAGAAGAGTGGCTATATTAGTCACTGATTTTTTTTAAATATCAGAAATGCTTATTGGTAGATTTTGAGTTCTTTGTTTATTATTCTCATTTTAACAGATGCAAATAAATGAGTGAGATGGCAAATTTTTATTTTTCATTTAGTTGTATAATAATTCTACACACTAATAGTTGTCCAATAATTGTGCACATATTCTCCTAAGAAAGCCTTTACTTTCTTAAATATTCAGGTTTGAGATTTATTAACATTTTGTATTGACCAAGAGCACCGTACTTGTTCAATAATCAAATTAATCCTCCAAAATACAACTTGCTTAACAATTGTGCACATAGTGCAGCTTTTCAGATCCTGAGCTAAGGACTTAAATAAGTGCTGCTTTCTGCCACTACTCCATCCAATAGAAGGATAGAAATGATCAGCTTATTCTTATATTGGTAATTCTCAACTTATGATCAGAACTGAATTGATGACATGAACTTCCATCATTATATAAGGCAATCATTGATGAATCATGCCCGATTTTGCAACCTTTTTTAATGTGGTGATTAAGCAAATCACATAATTGCTAAGTGAATCTGACTTTCCCCATTGACTTTAGTTGGAAACTGATCAGTCGTAAATGGCAATCACGTACCCCCAGGATAACTATTGTAAATACATGCAGGATTAATTTTGATCCCATGACTGTGGGGAGACTGTGGTGGTCACAGTTTTAAGGACCAGTCATATGTCATTTTTTTCAATGCCATTGTAAATTTGAGCCATCGTTAAACAAATGGCTATTAAGTCAAAGGCTATTTGCATTGATTGGTTAGTTTGGAAGTCAAGGATTACTTGCATGGATGGATTGGAAGAAGTCTCAAAACAGCAATGTCTTCCATTTGCAAAATACCAATCACAGCACTAAGAACAGCAAGAATGCTTAAAACAATTTGAAGCAACCAATCATTGCTTTTTGTTCTATGCTTGGAACAAAGTTTCACAATGTGGCTAATTCGTTTCATATTTAAAATATGAGCACAAACATTTCTAATTTGGAACATTTTACACATCTCTAATTTGAAGCAATTGCAGATCAATTTTCCAGTCTTATATACATTTATATATTTTTATAGGATGCCTACATTAGAATTACAAGCTGATCACATTAATTTCTATCTAATTTGGTATTTAACAAACATGAACCTAATCTAAAGAAGACAATATTTATTCTTAATGATTGACATGAATGCATTAACTTTAAAAAATATGTAGAAAGAAGCAATGTCTTTTATAATAGTGTGCTACTAAAAGGAGGAACCCTTGCAAGTATCATGGAAAGTCAATTGAAAGCATAACTGATTCTAATAAACTACATATTCATTAACCTTGTTCCTGCTCGTTTGAAGAAATTCCCAGGGACACATCAGTGACGTTCTCAGGGTTCAAGTGAGTAATAGCATCAGAGATTCTGTCGAGAGAAATAAGGGCCACTGCAGCGTATAAATGGCCAAGGAATCTAAAACACCAAAAGCATAATGAAAAAGATCAGCCTGGTGACAAGGTACCTCATATAGGCAACTACTGTAACTGATGAATAACAGAGAAATGTGGTGCATTCTTCTCTTAATAGAAGCTTCATGGTACCTAATCTGGACATCAAATTCAGTAGAAAGAGATAACTGCATAAAATGACAACTGCTCATATAAGTTGTTCCGTACTATTTCTTGGTCTCCAACTACTCCTACAGATCTATTCATGACTAAAATAACTGACAACTTTGGTAAAGATCAGCTGCCAGTCAAGATATTGTTGTGCTAAATGCATTGTTGGGTTTCAAATTCCAAGACTGATTAGTATTTCTCACTTCCCATACTGTAAACTCCACTTAACTTTATTTGTAAAATAAAAGAACAATAAAATAAAAACCAGGGTTGTGGTTTAAAGGCCCAAAAGGTGTGGAGATATTTGCATTGTCCTATGTCCACTCTAACCAAACATTTCTTTTTTAAGGATCATCCTACAGCTGAACAGGGTAACACAAACAGCAATCATGATAAAGGGTGAACAAGATACAGACTGGAGCTAGGTGACTATTCCTATGTGGTGTGGTATCTGTCTTTGAATTGGTAAACACTGTCTACAGTGATAATAAAACAGCTTCCTATCAAAGCATCTGTTCACTCACCATTGTTGATTACATTCAAAACTATGTCTATATTATATATAAAGAAATAAAATATCCTATTAATATGTAACAGCAGTATTAATATGTAACAGTAGGAACAAGCATACTTAAGTGATCCTGAGAGTTTGGGCTGCTGAAGAAGTTTATCTGCATGACTCAGAGCCATAAGGTTATCCCCCAGTGCCAAAGCTACATAAGCACTGCAGGCAAGTATGGAACATCTGGCAGAAAAAAAAGGGATATTTAATTTATGTACACATATAGCTATCAGGATGAATATATCTTAGCATATTTTAGGAAAATTTGCAAAAGAAATCACTTATATTTGATCTGATCTAAGAAATCTGATGTTTTCTAGAGCTTAAACCCTCTAGCCACTAGATAGATAATTACTGCTTTTGGCAGTTTTTAAGCCCATTTTAGCTTCAATAATAAGTCACATTAATTCATGGCAAGATCAGGAGTTTATTTCTGGGTCCCGGGAGGCATGTTCTTTAATTATACATGAGCAACATGAGAAGCTTCTCCATTGCACTTTCCCCATTTCCTTTGTACTATACCCAGATATCATTTCAAATCTCATTCTTGAAAAGCTTGCCATGGAAAGGAGGCATGAAGTAGTTGCAGTTACCCAAAGGAATAGGATATGGGCTATGTATTAGGGGCTAATTGTTCCTGTAGATATATTCAATGGAAACCAAGCCATAAAGATTTTGCAATGAATTGATACCAAATACATCAGGTTCCCACTGATTTTCATAAGCAGACACATTTCTTAGTAAACTTTTTGTGGTATTTTATATCAATAACCCATTATGATGCCAGATATATTCTACAGGAACAGATACATAAATCAAGAAAGCTATATATTATTTTTCAGTCTTCCTTTCCTACTGTCCAGAAATACATAGAATCATAGGCTGTTTGCAATCCAAATGTTAGGCCCCAAGAGTCCATACAAAAGCAGTTGGTACATTCCAATGGCTCTCTGCCTCCTCACCCTAACCAATTTTCTCTGACCGAAGAAGATGCTTGGATGGGCAGTAAAATATCTAAAACCAATAAAAAATAAGTCCAGTTGCCATGACATAACTTTTAGATTTCTATGAACTTAACATAATGCTTATTAAGCATAGCATAATAATATGGAAGTAATTGCAACATAAATGTTATAAATGAATAACCATTAGCTTTCCCTCAAAAATATACAGCATGTCATTTATTTGATAAAATATTAATATTTCTCTTTTGTAAACATTTTCTAGTCACAAAGGTTTTCTTTGGGTTTTGAAAACAGTCATTAGTATTCAATGGGACTAAATTATGGAAGAATTAAATTCCTCCAAACAGGAAAGCTCATACATGACAATAAAAATCTCTGAAAACCCTGAAGATATTGGAGTATATCTGAGATTTTGTTTGTCATTATTCATATAGCACATTGAAAAGGGATCTGTAGCAATAAATATGAACTGTATCAAAGAGAAAAATTAGGAAACCACAAACTAGAAGTTTGTGACTAGGCTTTCTAACTGCAGATTTAGCATTCTCCAAACAAGTCTTCAGATGGTTGGGACTGTAACATTTAGAGTTACCATGGGTACAGTTAAATCATAGCTTGCCCTCCAGCTTAGTTTCAATCAAGAATGACAATCTCACTGCAATTATGTGTACTCACTGAACAAAGACCAGCTGTACAATATAAAACAAACTAAAATGTAATTATCTTTTTTCATTTCTTCACAATACATGAAAGATAGAAGTACTTTTTTTTTAAAAAAAGGTACTTCTTCATATTATCACTATTTATCAGAAACTAATTGTATGCTTTTTAGCTCATTCTGGATGGATGAAAGAACTTACCTTAGATTTTCTAATTCCTGCTTTCTCAAGGGAGAAGATGGTGGAGCAGGAATAAATTTGTCTCCTTCATGACTTTTACTACTGAAATAAAGACAACATGAGTAGTATCTTAAGGATCAACATAACAAGTTCAACACTTTCTTGTTACTAAGGAAACCTAAACTAAGCATGTTTAAAGCGGAATAAAAAAGGTTTAGACTCATGATCACAGTAAAAAAAAAAAACAATAGCTTTTAAAAATTTTAGTAGAAAAATATTTTAAAAAATTAATATCACAGCAGCCACTTTGTAGAAAATTGGAATTTGATGGCTTATATTCCTTGCAATCCCTTAGAAATAGAATAAGTCTAATATATATACATCAAAAAATCTATACAATTTTGAATATGTATAAATATATATTTTAAGCCTAAGTAAGCAAAAATTAAATATATATAATAAACATATCCAAAAACATTCTTCTACAAATGTAAAATAGATTAATGATTCTTCATAATTTTTGTTGCTGTCACACTTTTAAATATCATCCAAAGAAGATATATTTTAAAATGTATATTTTCACTCATCTCAATTGTAAATTGACTTGGTGGCATCTCTTTTGATTTCAAAGGAGACGGGCAATTCTTCTATCTCCTTTAAAGTCAAAAGGGATGCCACCAAGTCAATTTAAAATTGAGATAAGGATACATTTTAAAATAATAAATGTCCTAGATAGCTTATTTAAACTTTTACATATTAAAAACCATTCAGCGGTTTTCCCCCCAAAACAAAATGGAAAATATGAGATAAAAACAATGTTGATCAACACTGAACTTCTTAAGTCTTCATATCTTTGTTCAGAAAATTAGAAACCAACATTCAAGAATTTTTAACAAATGTATGGCACTAAATATCTTGTTAAGATTATACTATATTCTACACTATTGCTATGACGTTTATGAAATATCAAAAAGACTTTAAAATGCTGAAGCATTCCCATGCTTTACTAGTGACATAATACCAATATGTGAAGGGAAGAACAGAGAATATGCTTCGGAAAAAATGAATTTTTTAACTAAAATATTTTAAAAATCATTTTATGACAATTTTTCAGTTTTTTAAAATTAAAGTTGATGTTGTAGAACTTTGTTTCCAAATTTAGAGCACTGTATTACAACTAGCAGTTTCCCAAGCAATAAAAAGAAAATTGAACAGACTGCATTCTTCATGCCAGAAAAATATCTAATGTTGTCTTTGATTGAGGCCCAGCTAGGTGGTTGTACCTAGCAGACATCTGCTGAAAAATTAGGGAGACTGAATCCAGTGAATTTTTGGATGGGGAACCACTAAGAAATCCCAGGCTGTAGACTAGATTGGGAAATTGGAAAAACATTCCAGAAAAAACAATAACAAACCATTTCTTGACTGTTGCCAATATATTTGAACCTGACTTCAAATATATGTTCTCCACTCTCTTTTATTTATTATGTTGCCAATATATTTGAACCTGACTTCAAATATATGTTTTCCACTCTCTTTTATTTTATATAAGCTAGAATTCTTTTTTCAATAACAATTAATCAAAAAAGATAAATTGCTTGTCAATTGTTCACACATTCCCTTTATAATGGCTTCTTGAGCATATCCTGCATTTATTTTTCATACTGAGAACACAAAGATTTTTTCCTATGTCATCAGTGTTACAGTTGTAATATATTTATTTCAAGACAACTTCTGCTTACTGTTTATGTGCAAAGTAATTCCCCCCCCCCCACACACAAACTCTTTCCACATTAGTTACCAAACAAGCTACATCCAATTAATGTCTCACTTACTTGCAAGCTTCATTATTCTCATTGCTTTCATTCCCACTCAGCTGATTACCAGCTTTAGAACCATTTTCTTGCTTTAGCTCCTGCTGGTCTTCAGGAAGCAACAGCAAAGCATTTCTTAGACAAATTGCTGCAAACTCCATGCTGGCTACAGGAATAGCTGAAGATTGGCCATCACTTGAAAAGAAAAGAAAAACCAATGTATTAATTTTCTCTCCCCTTTTTTATCCCATTTGTTTGCATTAAGTCTATTTTATACAGTGAAATCATCAATACATTATGCTTGTTCTTCAGCTAGTTTGTCACAGAGTCTGACATTGCTTTGAATTTGAGACACAAGTGATTGGCCCAAGTATATCCTGTAGCTTCTGTGCCTAAGAGAGGACTAGAAACTGGTTCTCTTGTATCTCTAGTCAAGCACCTTAATCACTACACAATACTGTTTGAAGACAGTTTCAAAATGCATCTATTTTTTAAAAATATATTCAAGTCAATTGGAAAATTTACAAAGAAACTGAAAAAGAAATGTTTATATTGACCAATAATGGAAAAAACGGGTTAATTTATTTTGTATACTGAAAACATATTTTTAAAAGAATCTTAAATATATTAAACTAAATAGTTTACTAAATCATATAAATGAATTCCACATTCAGAATATATTCAACTTTCCTAAGTCATATTCAGTTGTAAAAAGTATCCTATAAATAACTAAATTTGTTATACTTCCTATTATATATAAAAATTTGGTAGCCATGTTAGGCCTGTTTTTTCCACTTATATTCACTTTTGCAAACTTTTACAGCAGGTGTGTTCAACCCATGGCCCAGGTGCCACATGTGGCGCTGGACAGATAGTAATGCAGCCCACAAGATGGTAAACCTTTAACATTATTATATAATTTATATATATTAACTATATTATGTATTTTATATGTGGCCCAAGACAATTCCTCTTCACTCAAAATGGCCCAGGCAAGTCAAAAGTTGGATACCCATGATTTTGAGCATTTCCTCCAAAACCAATGATTTAAGATTTAATAAACAAAAATAGCAAAATATAACAACAGTTAAGGAATATTCTAATCAACTACTCATATTTACAATGAAATAAAATATTATCTCAAAGTACTTACTTATAAACAATGTTCTGCACGGACTGTGATGCTAAGACGATTTTACGATGATAGCCCTGACCTACAATGGACTGTACAATCCCCTTTTTGCTTGGAAGGCCCTTTGTTTCTTGTTCCAAACTCTATGAAAAAACATTGAGAATATCAAGAGGCTGACATAGTCTCTTCCTGCTCCTATCCAGAATTTTACCTCCAGTCTTGGCCATGGAACGTTTATGGCTACATTTAGGGCTAGGGTTAATACTGGGGCCAGGGTACAAGCTATTCCAAGCAGACCAAGCCTGCATACTAACCACAAATCACCAATTAAGGCTAGAGTTGGGGCTCACTGTATTACTCCTACACAACTAAACACAACTGAAGAAAGAACAATAATTGTTCCTGTCTGAAATTTAAGTTTTGAGTTTCTTATGTTACTTACATTCAACATCATCACCACTTTAATTCACCTCAAAAATGCCATCAAATATTGCTGTTCTATTAAGTCCTATGATTATACGAAATTTTTCCCCAAATCATAACATTGAAAATCAAGTATTAATCTTTTCTGAACTGAGGCACAATTTAATCATGGCTTCATAATATCTTTTACTGGTTTTAATATGGTGACAAGGCAATCAAGAGTTGCTAAGTGTTTGCTTCTGATATAAAATGTTTGACCCTATTGAGTATAATTTGTGTCTTATGCAAATGTATGCAAACTGGTTATTGTGTTGTCATCAACAAATTATGGTGTGTCACGTGCACTTTTTCAAAGAGAAATTGGCAAAGTGGATTCAGATTAAAATATCATTGCACACCTATTTATTTTAGCTCTATGTCTGCTGACTACAGAGAGAAAAAAGAAAATCCGAAACAAAGAAAGCCTTTTCAGCTTCTCTCCAGTTTTGAGTTGAAGGATGGGAGAAAAATGAATGGTTTTTCTCGGATTTCAGACAGCGCAATTCTAATATGTAATATAAAAGCTTGATATCCTAGATAAACTCTCAATTCTGAGAAATTTTTCATGACTACTGAAGCACAAAATGTAGTTATATTTTTATTTACATTATTCAAAATCTCTCCTTGGTAAAGGTACATTGCAATTCACCAAAGCAGATGTCGTCAACCTTCTTCTCCACAGGAGTCAGAGTCCATGACTGTAAGTAGTTGATAAATTATTTTCTGCCTCAGACAAATACACTCGGGAGATGCCAGTGTATGGGAGGATTCTTTAGTGCAAACCACAGAGATGTGTTTCTTTCTTAGGGGAAAGAAAAGGAGGCATGGCCAAAGGGGAAAATGAAGGCATCTTCACCCTCTATTTACCAAATCTTTAGAGATCGATATTATGTCCATAATTATCAAAAAGGTTGTTCTTTTCTCTCTTCCTTTAGCATAGGTCTAAGGAGAAAATCAGGCTGGCTTTCACTTCCACCTTCAACTTAGAGCTCTTTGTTTATAGTTTTTATATTTCAGACAGGAACAACCCTAATTAATTGAAAATCATATACTTTTGATTTCCCTTCTCATGATCTGACTTTGCAGCCTCCTGAGCTCCTGTTCATGCAGGTATAGAGGAAAAAAGTGAATTTTTTAAAAATGAACCATTTCAATAGTAAAAGGCCAGGTTATCAAAAAGCTATTTAAAAATCCATGCTTAATTTTAAAAGACAGTAAAATTAAATTAAATTTCCAATACAAAAAGACCACTGGAAAAAAACATCTTACCCCTTTATTAGCAGCAATACAACATTCAGCTATTCTCAACCACAGGCGAGGATTAGAATGATAAACCTGGACAGCTTCTATCAGGCACTCAAAAGCAGCTAGTGGTCTCCCAATATGTAAAAGCTGAATGCCACAGTTATATAGCAACTCATAACGCTTGTTGGTCAATAACGTGCACATTGGTCGTCCTGAGAACTTTTTACCTGTGATTAAAAAATGAACGTTAACTATGCAGTTTAAGAGGACAGCTAGATAGGGATATTACTGGACAACAACCAATTAACTTATCCTCTACTCAAGAGAAGCTAACTAATAATGATTAATCACTACAATTCAATCACTTCCTTTATGTTGATTGCTTTATTTGGAAGGCCATCAAATATTTTTAGAGCTCAAAATCCTGGTTCCTAGAAGTCCCTTTCTTATAAAAAATGAAAGTTTCTTATTTGAGTAGAAATTCAAATATTATCAAAATCAGATAGGGCAATTTTTAGGAAAAACTGCCTTCTTCTGAAGTATCAATGTGCTCACCAGCTACCACGTATTATTCCTTTTTTCTATTATTATCCTCCACTGTGTATCCTTTCTGATTATATAAACTCAGTTCAAAAATTCTAATCCATACAAAGGCTCATTCTCCAGAAGAACCTTGTCACCATTATACATTGTCTTTTTTAAGCCTGAGGTTTATAATTTATCTTTATCAACTTATCCATTAGTAAATATTTTTGCAGCTGATGAAGTCAATTCAACAACTGAATGCAGCTGATGAAGTCAATTCTCTTGGGATCTTGTGACTTACCCTAAAATATGATCTATGTATCAATCTAGATTTATATTTGAAGAAATTTAATATATTATGCTACATATAATTCTACTTTTTGTATTTTACTCCTTAGCCACAAAGCTAGAAAAATAATTATAGAGGATCCCATGCATGTTAAAAGAAACCTAACAGTTCAATTTCAAAAATTAGGAAAGTCAAAATTCTGATTTTTTTAATATCTTATTAATCTATTCATTAGTTCTTACAATGTATTTATTACTTGCTTACTTTACCTGGGTCTGTGCCACCTGTCCCAAGCTGTGCACAGGCATTATCATTTTCTTGCAAAGCCTTTTTAAAATAGAAAATCCCTAAGTTGTGTTTTCCCATAGCAAAATGGATGCAACCAAGATTATTCCAGAACATGCAGCGTAAACATTCTCCTAAGGAAAAGCAATACCGAAATGAAATTATGGACTTTCTATGGGAGAGGGGAACATTTGATTTCTTGTACATTTATTTTCAAGACTACATGAAGACTACACATTTAATTCTATTTTTTTTCACATTCATTTGGTCTTTTACAAACCAGCAGTCACAGCTCATCATCATGTTCAACAACAGTAAGCCCTACATTTACCACTGGAAGTCTCCCAGTATTCTTTCTTCAAATCAAACTCCAAATATTTTCTGTATTTCCTTCAAAAGCTTTCTTATGTTTCTTGTGAAGAAAAAAGTTTTTTCAGTTCAACTAAATCCACACTGACTCAATGAAGTTACTTTAATTAATCTGAACAGATAACGCAACAATGTAAGTTGCAAAATTTAACTTGGATGAATTAATTTGAACAATGAAGTAAAAATTGTTATAAAAATAAGGACTTGTGTGTTCAGTCTGTAAGTTTAATCAGACATCATATGCCTTTAAAAGGTAGATGGAGCTGTTGGTTTAACCACTGTGAGATTCCTGAGGCTGTACTATAAACCTTTTCACATTTACAAGACTTAATTAAAGATGTATTTGATTGCTTAATAAATCAATAGAAGTGGTCTATTAAATGATACCTCTCCAAGATAAAACATTTGGAATTTATAAGATGTTCAACAATAAAATGTTTTATATATTTCAAGTAGAAATAAACACATTTCCAAGGAAGACAGAAAATATGAAACTCAGTTAGAGATACATTCATCCAAACAATGTTTTATATCAAATCAGCAAAACAAAATCAAACTATAAAAGTGACTTGTACCTGTCTTCATAAATCCTGGATGTTCAGCAATATTTGAGCTGTTCAGGAGCTTTACAGCTTTCCGATAATTGCCCCTTAAATACTCAAAGTTGCTTTTCAGAAAAAGTGAAGGTGCAGACTGTGAAGTGCATAAAAAAATAGTTACTGGAACCTTGAGGGAGCATAGCTGGAAGCCTGAGCTAATAACACCAGAAAAGCAAGAGCTGCAGAAATGTCTAAACTTTGACTGTCAGAAAGGCACTACTAAAATCTACAATTTCTAGTGGTCTGAACAGCTATGAAAGCAGTTTATTTAATATGAGACAACCCATGACCCATTGAGTCATCATTTCAGAAATATTTCCTTAGTAGAGAAACAGAATGACGACAGGTGGGCAAAGAGCAGTATAAACAAGCAATTTCCAATCTCCTGCTGGTTTCTCAATTGACTTTCCTTTTAAGAAGCTGTCAGGGAGCATTGGAGATTACAATCATGTAACTGTTTCTGACTATGACAGTGACTATGGTAGCACTAAAGTAGCCACAGGTTTCCCAAATTTCAGCTCCACAAGAGTCATGACTGATGCATTATGAATATGTTCTGTAATCAATTTGAACACATGATTCAAACATTGTTACCACAGGATGCATCATTTTGTCCAATTGAAGATTACAATCAATACAAGACAAGTAGACTTGTACAACTTTACAACCCATGCTCCATTAAGTCATAATTTCAGACATATTTCCTTATTAAACAAAGAAACAGAATGACCAAGAACATTGGATATCTTCCTTCCTTCCTCCCTTCTTCCCTCCCTCCATTTATTCTCCCCTTCCCTTTCTTTCCCTTCTCTTTCCAGCAGGCAGCTAAGTAGCTGTTTGGTATAGGAGGAGTGAAGACTGCAAGACTGGCTGGGAAACTTTCACAGAACCCTGAAAATCAAGCTCACACAACCTAGCAACAGCTTGTAACACTGCAATAGCCACAATCTTCTCACATTTTGGACACAAATGGTATGTTAGGCCATTTGAGGTAGCTTGGTTCAAAAATGATTGCTGTATGATGCATTGTTTCACCCATTAAAAGTCATGACAATGAGAGTTTATTGTTTATAAATCTAAATAGTCAAGAATTGCTGAAATGGTTAACCAGGAATCTGGATGAACCTTTTCTAATTAAATAATTTTATTTAAAAATAATTGTTAGTTAATTAGAAAAGGTGCAACCAGACCTCTGATTCTTTTGCCATATTATGCTCATGTGGCGCTTCTCCACAATAATAAGTAAATAATAATAAATAAATAAATAATAAGTAAATTATTTTTCAAGGCTGAAATGAACAGCAGATTTTACATATGATAAATATGTAAGTAGCATAACAGTACAAAAACTGCAAAAGAGTTAAGAAAAACAATTAGCCATTTTAATCCCTAATTGTACAGCTATTTCATAATAGGATGTACCTAATGCATAAACCATTTTTATGCTTATAGAACAACATCCATTAAAGTAATGGATCCCTCCATACTTCACCTCAGTTCTGAAGGGGAATCTGTTCAAACAAATTAAGATCTTTACAGTAAATAGAAGAATCAAGCAGAACTCTACTGTCTGAGGACAAATATGCTAATATCAGTTAGTTCAGTTCATAGAAATTATAAATATGCCACTCATTAAGTACTTACATTTCCAGCTGTATTCATAACTGATTTGATTTCCCTCTTGCATGCTTTCAGAGATTTCATCTGAATATAAGCTCGAACCTTATACTGTAAAACATAAACATGTTTAATGTTTAAACATTAAACATAATTATGCTTAATGAACGCAAAACTTCATTATGCTATAAAAATATTCTACTATTCAGAAACTATACTGGTCCCAATATAAAAATTACATGTAACTATATAACGTACTGATCAAACTTCCAAAAAATTTTTTATGACCAAGTTTTTATTGATTTTTTAGTTCCCTCCCCCTACACACATACATGATTTATGAACAGAGTATTGGCCATATCATATCTTATACAATTCAATATATTCAAATATATTTTACTTAGTTACAGTTTTTGCCAAAATATTCTTTTTCATAGTTTTTATTCATTTCCTAATATTTCCTTGCTCATTTTATTAAGACACTTCTTTCACCTTCAAGTTCTAATTTCTTCATTTTTATTCGTGTTCATTCTCTTTCATTTTTTTTTAACTATTTCAATTTTTAACTACATTCAAATATATTCAGGGTTGCCTTTCTTCCATTTCATCTTTTCCTTTTCACAGCAATCCTTTCTTTTCCCCTCCCTCCTTTCATCCTACCTACTTTCTTCTCTCTTCTACTCGTTCTCTACTTCCCCTTCCTTTCTCCCCCTCCATCCTACTTCCTCCCTATCTAATCTTTTCTCCTACTCTTATTTCCCCTACCTTTCCTCCTCTCCTCTCCTCTCCTCTCTCCTTCCTTCTTTCTCTCTCCTTCCTTCTCCCTTTCCATCTCTCTCTTTCTTATCTATCTCCATTACTGTATTTGTTTTCATATCAATATTTCTGGTGTCCAGACAACCCTGATTTTCTCATTTATTTATTATGCATATTTCTCAAACCTCCCCTCCTATCTTATTCCATTTATATCATACAATCAATTGATGCAACTTTCCATCTCTTATTTTCTTAGAGTTTTTGTTCACAATTCAATACTTATTATTTTCTTCTAACAGTGTACATCATTTACTAACATTTCAATTGTATTCCCCTTTACATCTTAATTTCAATCATTTCATTTATAAACCATACAAACTTTCACATTTCATCTGCTGAATTTTCCATTCTTTTATATATTTAAAATTTATTTCCTTACCATCAACTATAATTCTCTCTCATTCCATGCATTCTCAGACACAGAGAAAGAAAACATATATCCCATTATGTCTTCCACATTTAATTTACTTCTCCTCTTTTTATTTCCTTCATTCATTTCAACTTTTTTTACTACCTTTTTACAATAATCTATATATTTCTAATTTCCATTATTCAAAAAAAGAGAAAGTTTCTACCACTATTTTAGTTTCTTTTCTACTATTCATTTTTCTCCTCTTTTTATTTCCTTCATTCATTTCAACTTTTTTTACTACCTTTTTACAATAATCTATATATTTCTAATTTCCATTATTCAAAAAAAGAGAAAGTTTCTACCACTATTTTAGTTTCTTTTCTACTATTCATTTTTCTCCTTTTAACCATTTTCTTTCAGTCTCTCCCAGATCTCATCTCTTAATAATTTTCAAACTTCAAAATTATTCTAAAAGAACAATATGACTGTAAAAGAACTGCTTTCATGAGATGGTGTCCAACACAATACTGATAATTAAAATAGCATATTAGCATTTTAATGCCAACTGATAATCATCAGCCCAGCGTTCTAACTTTGTGAGCCACCACGCTCCAAGACTGATTATTTCCAAAATAATTGCAACTTTGCTGGGTAAACAATACAGGAATCACAACCAGATGAACTAATTCTAATCCAAAACTAGATTTACAGAACCTTGCAAATTTGAAATTACATTTCTCCCCCTCATCTGTGGTTTCCTTTAAAGCCTGCGAATCTAGAGAGGGCTTCTTATGAACCTCTTGTCCCACCCACTATCCAGCTGTGAACTATGATGTTTTTTTAATCTGATCATTCCTTTGATAGCATCTCTGCCCCATTTCCCATACTATTACAATACAGAGAGATCTACAAAAAGAAATTCATATATGCCAACTAACTATGGGCAAGTTTGAAAATGCACAGCTTTTGAAAAAAATATTTAAGCAGAACCCAGATTTACCTGATGTATCTTTGATTTTGCAGCTTCTGTTAGAGTTCCACTTTCAGTCTTGTTGTTGGTTTCCTTACTAGCATTATTACCTGTCTGATTACAAATCAAAAAATGAAATAGTTGCCAATTTTGGAAACCAATTAGTATTTGTTAAATTAACCTTATATTGTTTAATTCCTGAAACTGAATTTATATTATATCTCATTTTTGCATAATTGAAGAAATAGAACATAAGTCTTACTCAGAAGCTCAAATTATGACATATGTTCTGTGTTTCCCCAAAAATAAAACCGGGTCTTATTTTGTTTTCGGCCCCAAAATAAGCACCAGGTCTTATTTTGGGGGGTGGGATGTCTTACCCACTTATCTTAAATCCACTGCAGCCATGCCTCCCACACCTCAACACCTGTCATGCCACTGCCCGAGTTCTGCAGCCACTTGCAGCCACTCGCAGCATATTGCACTGATGCTGCCACTCATTGCAGGAGGCTGTGTGGTGCATTGCGCTGTTGTGCAATGCACCAGCACAACGAGCCTCATAACATTCTGCCACAAGTGGCAGCACTGGCACAATGTGCTGCAAGCGGCTGCAGAAGTAGTTGGGCAGTGGCGCAATAGGTGTCAGAGCATGGGAGGCCTGGCTGCAGCAATCCTAAGGTTAGCAGGTGTGGGGCATGTGGGGCAGCTCCACCCCTGCCCTAGCTTGATTTTTACGCCTGCGCCTCATACAACCAGATGGTGGGCAGAGCTTAACTAAGGCTTATTTTGGGGGTAGGGCTTATATTAGGTGCAACTGTGAAAATAGGACTAGGGTTTGTTTTGGGGAAATATTTTTGGGGAAACAGTACTGCATTTCTCAACTATATGATCCAGCATGAGTTAAGCTGCTATTAAGGCCTATTTAACAGTAGTAAAGGAAATAAATGTCAGTATTTATTCATCTTATTGCATCAGTTGATAGTTATCCACAACTTTGTTTAGGGGAATCTGGGCCCTCTTGGGAAGGGTTGGTACCAAAGCCTACCTACAAAGGTTGTGAAAATTATATGCTGGACCTTTGCTGGATAAAGTTGCTTGAATTTACCCTAAATTGGACTTTAAGCTTGGTGTAGGTATTATGGAAGTGGCCTGAGGCTCAATGTAATTTGATTCCTGGGAGAACTTTGACCCTGTTGGTCGTGATGAAGTGAGTAAGATTCTCATGATAATTAGCTTGACCATCTGTATATTAGATCATGTCCTTCTGATTAATTATATCTTCCAGGAAGTGAGATATAGTTGGGCTTTAACAGCGGTAAATATTTTTCAAAGACAAAGTTGTCTCCCGTATCTCTTAAGAAGGTAGTAGTTTATTCTTTCCTCAAGAAGCCATTACTAATAGTACCAAACAATTTTTATCCAGTCTTCAAGTTCTTTTTTTTAGAAAAAACTGTAAAGGTGGTTGTCATCCAACAATTTCAGAGAATTCTGAAGGAACTAGATTACCTGGATCCCTTTCAATCAGGATTCAGGCCTTAATAAGGGCCAAAACACCATTAGCTGTACTTGGAGATGACCTCTGGCAAGAGCAGAAGAAAATGGTTCATTCATCATTGCTCTTCTTGACCTCTTGACAGTTTTTGACATTATAAATTATGGTACCCTTCTGGATCAGCATTGGGGGTTGGGAGACCCTCCCTCCTTCTTTCCTTCCTCCCTCCTTCCCTCCCTCCCCCCTCCCTCAATCCACCCTATGGTCTCTGCTTTGTGAGGTTCAGTTCTCTCTCCCCTCCTGCTTAACATCTCCAGTACATGAAACTGCTGGGTGAAATCATCTAATGGTACCAGTGAGATTACCTACAATATGTTGATGATACTTAATTTCACATGGCTGTCCAAGTGATGCTGTGGAGATTCTTTGTCAGTGCCAGAGGCTGTGGAAGTTTGGATAGGGAGCAACAGATTTCAACTGAATCCTAACAAGACTGGGTGGTTTTAAATGTTAGGGCCTCATTTCCAGGGACTTTCCATCTTTAATTTTGGGTGGGGCTCCACTACCCCAAACCAATCCAGTAAACAATTTGGAAATTCTCCTGGTCTTATGGGTTTTAAGGAACTTATGACAGCTGTGGCTAGAAAGGTTTTTGCACAACTATGTGTTCTGTGCCAGCTGCACCCATTCCTAGAGCTGTTCATGGACATTCATGCCTTGATCATCAGCCAAATGGTCACTGCAATGTGTGTTACAGGGGGATACTACTGAAAACCATTCAGATGCTATAGTTAGTACACAATGTAGCTATGTGAACAGTTATGTGCACTCCTCAGTCAGTACATATTATATCTGTTTCATGAGTGAGTTGCATTGGTTGATGGTATACTTTTGAGTGCAATTCAAGATGCTCATAGTAATCTGTAAAGCTGGGTTATTTGAGAGATCATCTTTCCCCAATTATATCTATCCATCCCATTTGGTGAGCCACGGTGGCGCAGTGGTTAGAGTGCAGTACTGCAGGCTACTTCTGCTGACTGCCTGCAATTTGGTATTTCAAATCCCACCGGTCTCAAGATTGACTCAGCCTTCCATTCTTCTGAGGTGGGTAAAATGAAGACTCAAAATTGCTGGGCAATATGCTGACTCTGTAAAACCGCTTAGAAAGGGCTGTAAAGCACTGTAAAGTGGTATATAAGTCTAAGTGCTATTGCTATTGGTCTAGTAGGAATAGCACACTCCAGATCTTATCTATTAGGGAGTGGCATCAGGCAGGGCTCAGGAAGAGAGCCTTTTCTGTCATGATGTTGCTTGCCCTGTGGAATGTCCTTCTCCCACAGGTCAGATTGGCTCTGATCTTGTCAGAATTTTGTAAGGATTTTGTAAGGATATAAAAAACAATTCTCTCTGTGTGTGTAGGTTCAGTGACAGAACCTACACACACAGAGAGAGTTGTTTTTTCACTGTTTATGTTTTCATGCCTTTAACATTAGCCACCAAGTTAACAGGTTGAAATAGATGTCCATATAAATTACACTTGTAAATAAAATAAATAAAAATGAATACCTCAGCTTTCCCATTTTTGTTATTGTTGCCTTGTGAAACCATTTTTTCTAGCACAGCAAGAAGATGCAAGGCTTTCTCAGCTTGACAAGTCAGGAGATATAAATCAACTAGTAGAAAACATACTGCCTGTGCAAATTTTTCCTCTAAAAAACACACAAAAGATATTCCAAATATTTTAACATACGGGATGTACTCCTGGCAAATTACCCTTGCAACGATTTAGGCTTCTCATGCAAGTATCACATAGTCAACTATCTGCTAAAATGACATCTTTATAAGAATCGGAGAACAAGATGTTTAAAACACTTCTATATTACTGAACTTTTCTTGACTAAACATATATTTATATTACAGTAATTATTTTAAATAAATTGCATTTGTCAATTGTAATAACAATTGCTATAATATCAGTAAAAAACAAAGAACAATAGTCATATAAACTGAATGAGTAAATAAACAGACCTCTTCAGTTGTTATAATCTTACCAAAAGGTTCAATAAATTGATAAAGTTTCTCCCCAATTATTATTGCTTCAGTGTACTGCCGCAGATGATATAAAATAACAGCTTGATTATAATAGAGCATGCTGTTTTCAACATCATCTAAACCATCCATCTCCTCAACAGCTGAATGAACCTGTTGGGAGGGGGGAAAGAAAAGGAAAGTGATCCAAATATATCTCTGTTAACTCATTTTTCAACAGTGATTATCAAGCAACAATTCTGTTGCATACAACAGACTCTACTACAAATGGATTTAAATACTGTAAATATAACTGCATAGTTAAAACATTCAAGGTATTGGTTACCACCTTTAAAGCGCTCCATGGCTTAGGACCGGGATACTTACGGGACCGTCTACTGCCATCTTGTACCTCCCACCGACCTGTGCGTTCTCACAGAGAGGGACTCCTTAGGGTGCCGTCAGCTAAGCAATGTCGACTGGCGGCCCCCAGGGGAAGGGCCTTCTCTGTGGGAGCTCCTACCCTGTGGAACGAACTTCCCCCTGGACTTCGACAACTACCTGACCTTCGGACCTTTCGCCGCAAACTTAAGACTTATCTATTCCGTCTCGCAGGACTGGCTTGAATTTTAATTTTTTAGTTGATTTTATGGGTTTTAATTTTTATTAATTTTATAGGGTTTGATTGTATTTTCAAAATTGGGCCAAATTTAATAAGTTTTTTAATGTCTGTTTTTAGTGTTGTATGTGTTTTCACTATATTTTATCTTGGCTGTAAACCGCCCTGAGTCCTTCGAGAGAAGGGCGGTATACAAATTAAAATATTATTATTATTATTATTATTATTATTATTATTATTATTATTATTATTATTATTATTATTATTATTATTTAACCATTAATTCTTCTGAAAAGACCTGTTTAAAAATAAGGACAGGATACGGTTAATGATCTTTGCCTCTGCTTAACTAACTGAAAATGGATGTGGTGGCTCAGTGGCTAAGATGCTGAGCTTGTCGATCGAAAGGTCGGCAGTTCCAACAACCTATTCAATATACAATCTCTTATTCAACATTAGTCATTAACTTTCATTCATTACTTATTCGGACCTGCCCAGCTACCACTTCCTTCCTTAACACAACCTTTCCTCCTCCCTTCTCTACTTTCTTCTACTGTCTTCATCCTTCGCTTTTCTACTTCCTCTCCTCCTTCCCCACTCTTCTCTTCCACCCTTTCTAACCCTCTCTCTTTCCCCTTTCTTCTTCCTCTCCTTTCCCCCTCTTCTACCTCTCTCTTTCCTACCTTTCTTCCTTCACTCTCTCCTCTCCCTTTCCATTCCCTTCTAAAATGGCAGCTGAGCAACCCCGATTTCATTTCAAATTATTTCAATTTCTTAATTACATAACTTTTTTGGAAAATGGAAATAAAACTTTTTTATTAAAAAAAAAAAAAAGAAAGGTCAGCAGTTCAGCAGTTTGAATACCTAGTGCTGCGTAATGGGGTGAGTTCACGTTATTTGTCCCAGCTTCTGCCTACCTAGCAGTTCGAAAGCACATAAAAAATGCAAGTAGAAAAATAGGGACCACCTTTGGTGGGAAGGTAACAGCATTCCGTGCGCCTTTGGCATTTAGTCATGTCGGCAGCATGACCACGGAGACGTCTTTGGACAGCGCTGGCTCTTCAGCTTTGAAATAAAGATGAGCACCGCCCCCTAGAGTCAGGAATGACCTTTACCTTTTTAACTTAACTGAACTACCGTAAACATTTAGCATATGATAAGTGCTGTTTGATTATAAAATATTGATACTGTTTTTTAGGGAAAGTAATGATTTACCAACAAAACAAACTAAGACTGAACACAATGGAATACAATTCAAGAATATTTTAAGATAAAGCTCAAGAGGTTTGAGACTCAATTTTGCTTAAGATTCATCATGCAGAATCAAATTCATAGACTTTCTTCAGATAGCCTTTGAATAGCATGTCAGAAAAAACAGTATTATTGCCTGAGAAGTACAAGCCATTACTGATAATGATTTGTAATTATTCCCCTTTATAATTTCCTTTAAATCCTTAAGAAATTTTAAGACTTTAGTAAGACTAGCAGCCTACCATATCCATGACTATTTTCTAATGTTCCATGGATTTTAGTCTTAGACATCATTTATTTATTTTTGTGCCTTCAATATTGTCTTGACTTCTGGCAATTCCCTGGATAAATAACTGAAGTTTTATTGGAAGATTCTTAATGGAAGATTTTCAGAAATGGCTGGCTTAAGGCATAAGCAGGACTAGAACTTAAACTGGTTGACTATACCACATTGGTTCTCATTATTATTTGCAACCCATTTATTTTGATTTGTTCAACTATATCCAGATAGCAAAATAAACTAAATATTTTCCAACCCTGAATAAAAGTAGTTGAGAGTAGTGATAGAAAATTGTATTTCATGTCTTTTGTTCCTATTTAAAAGAAAAGGTAATTTTTAGAAATTACAATTTTCTTAAAAAGAAAAAAGAAAAATAACTCTTTGCCTAACACAAGAAACGGAGCACTAAAGTTTAGTGTAAGTGATTAACTCAGCAAATAAAGCACTACCTGGTTTTTCAGTTGATTCAGTGTTTGCTTCAAATTATCTGTTGTTGTTTGATTACTTTTACAGAATTCTGCTACTGCTATGTTCAAAACTATTTTGTAATCATCTTTGTTTATTTCTTGCAAGCAGCTAAGGTGTTGTAGACAAGTATCATAGTTTCCAGCCTGTAAAATTAATTTTAAAAATACAAGAAATAAGCAGATACGTTTTAATACAAAGTAATCAGTAATTTGAAATGCTAATTGTCTTATAATTACATATATACATTGCTACAATTAATTTTGTTTCAATGGGATTTAAATCCATTGTGGGGCCATGAATATTATACTTGCTCCATAAAAAAAGCAACAACTTACCTGCTTCCATTAAAATTATATACAAGATGGCAGAACATACTGCAATAAGACATGTCAAAATTAAAGAAACACAGCATGTGTCAGTATTCCTGGATAAACCAGACAGGAAACATGAATAGATAAGCTAATTTTATTTTACTGTAGGGCTACATTAACAAATTTTTGCAAGTCTGAAGGCACAAACTCCCCATAGCTATTTTTGATTGCCTGAACAATTAGGGCAACTTTCTAAGTTTCTTCCTCTGACCATTAATCCATTGGGAGCTTCTGTTTCTCATCTGACTGTTTCCCAAGTAGCTTGTCTTCCTTTTGCCCTTCCCCACACATCATCCTTTTCTTTCACACATAGAAATTTAAAACACAAGAAATAAATTGCTAAGTAAAAGCTAGATACCATGTTTTGATTTTCCTATCAATACAATTATTTAATTTGCAGAAAACATGCTAAAGAATCTTTCAATTTCGAATGCAGTAAGCAATCTATATTAAGTCAAGAATTACCTTACCAAAAAGGTTTGCAGTGCACTGTTAGATAACTCTTTCTCTTGATCTGTAATTCCAGAAGTACCTACTCCTTCATGTTTCTCTGTTCCCTGATCTACAAAACAAATGTTAGAAACAACAGTAAATCTACCTGAAATGTCAAGCTACTTATTTATTCAATATGTCAGTCTAGACTCCTCCTGTTTTCATGGCAACATTTTTGAAGAGATTTTCTATTGTTTTATTTCTAGGACTTGGGACAGCCCAAGAGCCCTTCTGTGTCTTAGGCAGAACTAAAACCCGGTTAATAAAACCACAATAAACTGACTCTGTAACTGAAATATTTTTAACCCTGTGAAGATTCTAAATTTAATAAATCTAAATTATTCCTCAGTAATATTTTTAATGATATTTTCAGTTTATACAGTTCAATATTTAAGTTATAGATTGAACAAGTTATCCAAAATCACTCTAAAATTTATTGGGACAGTGTATATAGCGTATAAAATCTGGAGCAGATAAAAAGACATCTAGCTAAATCTACTGGATGATTGGTAACAGCATGGAGATTTCCAGGTAAACAGCAATAGCTGTTTGACTCTTCTCACACTATAGCTAAAGTAAATGGTACCTGAAAGAAATTTCTGGGCTGAGATTTAATTATTCTAGGAATAAGTAACTGGTTGGTTGACAGTTTCAGAGTTCTAAAAACAGACCCTGCAAGCTGTATTTGCTCACATCAGCCTTAAAATTCACAGGACAATAGGTTAATTGCTTCTGATATTGCTCATCTTCATTGTAGCCTGCTTTGCAAGATATGCTGTGTATAATGTGTATGAGGTAGAACAAGCATTTGTTTGAATGTTCAGTTACATAAAATTCTTTTACTTATACTGAATATTATTATTTTTAAAAACAATCTAGTTCAGTCTATAGATAATTCAGTCTATAGATGCAAGTCAACATTCTTTCTATACATCAAATTCTTTATTCTATTATTTTTTAAAAAAGAATCTAGTGCAGCCTATAAATATTCTGACTTAGTATCACTGCAATCAGAAATTATGATTCATGATGCAAGGATAATGTCAACAGTCTTTCTGTATTGCAGTTAGAGATTGAGAAGATATGAGATATAAAGATATAATGCAGCTACTAATATCAAGAAGAAAATAATTCAGATTCTGCTAATTCATATAGGCCACCATGGAGAGTTGGTCTCACAAAAACTAATATGAAAGACTAAAGTAATATACTAGTTTTTTGTATTCTTTATATTAGCTTTCTGTTTATGAAAAAAAGCCAAAACACAATGAGAAATGTATGGAGAGACTCCTACTGTCCTATCTGAAAATATACAGGTAGTCCTCGATTTATTACTACAACTGAGGCCAAAGTTTCTGTTGCTAAGCAAGCGTTTTTAAGTGAAGCATGTCCCATTTTACGATCTTTTTGTCATAGCTGTTAATTGAATCACTATGGTTGTTAAGTGGATCATAAAGTTGTTAAGCGAATCTGGCATCCCCTATTGCTTTTGCTTATCAGAAGCTCCCTGCAAATTGTTGCAAATTACAATCCCTAAGACCCTTGTATATTGCAACCATTGAAAATACATGCTAGTTGCCATGCACCAGAAATTTCATCTTGTGATTGTGGGAATGCTGCAATGTGAGAACTGGTCATAAGTCACTTTTTTAGTGTTGTAATTCTGAATGGTCATTAAATGAATAGTTGTAAGTCTACCTGCATATTACGACAATCAAGAACTCAAAGAAATCAGGACAGTCTACTAAGTCAATGTCCACCACCACAGTTTCCACAATGGAAAGCAAGCAAGGCATTTATTTATTTATTTTTTATTTATTTATTTTGTCACAACAATATTTGTAAGTATCATACAAAAAGATTATATAGTATATAAACATATATATGAGTAAATATTAGGCATGGAAACAATATCATTTTATTATGGCTTCTTAAAAATCAGTTCCCCTTACAAAAGGTCTCAGCATAACACAGAAGGGAAGGCTATTTAAATCCTGGCCTAAAATCAATGATAACAGGTTACCTATAACCCCAACACTATGCATTTTTAAATTTTAGAAAATGTTCACCCAAAACTCTTTCAGGGTAAAAAAGAAGCCACGTCTTTAGCCTTCTCCTGCATCCATTCTCTTAGACGTGAAGCCACTCTAGCCAGCTCCTTAGCCCCTAAGCAAAGGAGCACTTGGGCATCCACTCGACGTGCGGAGAGATATATGGGTAGTAGACACCTTCCAACCAATGGCGGCACAAAATCCTCCAGTGAAGACCATCGGGGGAAGCGGGCAGCTGAGAACCCTTGCCTCGCCCTACAAGACCGCTCTTTTGTCCTCACCTCCGCCTTTGTCCGCTGCCATTGATGCCGCGGGAACCGATCTATCAATACCTTTGCAGATATTGATATAGATACACTCCCGGCAGCCGCGGTCTCCGCCGGTACTCAACAGCCCAGCCTCAGAAGCGTCGGCTTGAGAAAACAGAGGTATGGAAGGGAAAAAACACACACACCAGAGCGGACTCTCTCACCTTCCGATGAGATTCTACTTTTGTTTCCGGGTTAGGTGACAGGAAAAGGAACCGCGAGTCCCAAGCGTCCTCTCGCTGCCCTCAGCCCACAGACGTCACGCAGGGGGTGGACAGAATTCTTCTAAGGCTGAGGGGCGGAACCGGCGCAGGATGGGCAGGACGAGAAGGAAAATATAGTGTTGACTGGGGTGTTCTGGGAGTTGAAATCCACAGATTTAAAAGTTGCCTACCAATGTTGAGGGCTAATGGATTGCAGCATACCGATGCCGTTGTCAGGAATGCGCTTTGGATGTTAGGCTTCGCGATCTCTTTCCCGGTGAAATAATCAAGTAATCTCAGATAGAAATCGGTCATTGTCTCCACGTGGTATAGTGACCCTCACGGCTGCTAGCTGCAAATAAAAGCCCGTTTGTGGGGGATGAGCCAGTTCATGGCAATCAATCGCAATGGCTATATATTAACACACTGTATATTAGTATGTCCCGCAGTTGTTCATTCAGAGAGCATGCTTAACGAAGATATAATGCACTTGCACAACATTATATGTTATGTTGGTAAGCTTCCTGTGACTTAGTCTCTTGTATGAATCCTGCCCACCGTATGATTTGGTGCTGTGTCAACCCAGAAAGTTGGTCATTTCAAAATGAAATACGTAAATAAATTGTGTGACACAGCCAGCACTAGTTAAGAGTAGAACCTGATCAGGTAATCCCCAATTTACAACAGTTCACTGAGTGACCATTCAAAGTTATTTAAGGCACTGAAAAAAGTGACTTATGACCCTTTTTCACTTACGACCCTTGCAGCATCCCCATGGTCACGTGATCCAAATTCAGATACTTGGCAAGTGGGTCATTTATGACAGTTGCAGTGTCCTGGGGTTATGTGATCAGCTTTTTCAACCTGACAAGCAAAGTTAATGGGGAAACCAGATTCACTTAATAACCATATTACTAACTTAACAATTACAACGATTCATTTAACTGTGGCAAAAAAAAAGTCATAAAATGGGGCAAAACTCATTTAACGAATATTTCACTTAACAACATAAATTTTGGGCTCACTTGTGGTAGTAACTCAAGGACTACCTGCATTGAAGTGGAGCTCAACTTCTGGTGACTTTGCAGGCACACATTTGCAATTCTTTGGCAACAATATAACAGTGATTTAATAGTGCCTTCTGGATTTTGTGTTTTGTTGCATTTGTTTTGTTTTTGTAATCTATAATTCATTATTTGAGATAGTCTGATAGTCTTCCTTCCAAATACTAATAAGACTTTTTCTGCTTAGCATTTTCAGAGCCAAAATGGCCTAGAATTAGAAAGATATTAATACACCCATATCCTACTCAGAGGTTTTTGATTGGCAACTGTAGGAAAAGAATACAGGACTAAGCAGGCTTTTCTATTGCAAAATATTTGCATTAAGGGTTCTCTTCCAGATATAAATGGAATGTGTGATATAGTATGAACCCTTTGCTAGTCTATTAACTAAGGTATGTAGGAAGCACATTACAATGTGAGAAACACACTCATCAGTCAGAAATTTGACAGAATCATAAAGTGAAGCAGCAAGCAGTTTTATTGCATGTAAAATATGTTCTTGCAAGAGAGAGTAGCTAACAGGTACGCACACCGAGGAATACATTTCTTCAACTTTTTATTCCCTTCACCCAAACTGCAAATCCCTCCCTGTAGCCCCCTTTGGCAAAGACCACAGGATTGCAAACTTTCCAGAATGCCTGTTTCTCCATGAATTTCTCCATGCTTAATCTGTTTCCCCACACAGTTCCCCTTTTTCTATGCTACCTTTTGTCCCTTTTTTATTTCTTAACCTATATTTCTTCTTACCTTACAATCCTTGCAGCTTAAGTATAATAAATTGAGGCAAGTGGTTAATAACTTTCTCCACTATATTACTAGACTGTGTAACTAAAACTGTATAACTAAAACTACACTAGACTGTGTAACTAAAATTGTTAACTAATCTGCTTGGCCAAGTTGATTCACTTATCGGAATAGCAGATTCTTCCTGTTTCCAGTCTTCAACTTTTTACCTTTAATGTCCCAATATCTCACATCTCTTAAAAATTGCTTTCTTTGCAAAAACAACATTACCTCCATCAGTTTCTTACAATCCTTCCTTTTCTTTTTCTTACACAATTTTTGTTTTTTTGCATTTTTCTAACAGGTGGTTCCATATGATCTTTCTAACCTTGACAACGTTATGTTGCATTGTTTGTCCAGATCAAGTCTTTCTTCCTTTCTTTGTCTGCTGCTTCTTCTCCCAAGAAGAATAGCTTCATTTTAGGGAGGAGGATTTGCTTGGAGACTGCTATTTCTATTAACTTTCGCACAAGTCCCCTAACATGGAATTATCCAACATCCCAGAGCTACTAGCACCTCTGCCACTACTACTAAAGAAGTAAAGATTGATACTTCCATACCTTTCCATTTTCCAAACCAAGAATCCAGGCAACCTGTTAGGGAACTATCTATCCCTGAGTTCTCAGCCAATTAATCTGCTAGACTGTCAGGCCTTATAAATCCCTGGTAATTGTTCCATCAGGAACAGTGTTATTTGGAATAAAAGTGCAGCATCTACTTCCTGGCATTACACATACCCCTCCTTTCTCTGCCAATACCATGTCTAAAGCCGTTCTATTTTCCCAGGTCATTCTACTAGTAGCATCTAATTGTGCAGCTATGCCCTTCACAACATCCCTTATGTAATTGATACACCTATTGATTATAATATATATAACTGATCCAATCTACATTCTTATTTATAGTCACCCACCAAAATAGTGATTTGAACTCAGCAGCTATCTGGTTTCAGGCCTTATATTCACCAGGGACTGCTCTAGGGACCCCAATGGCATCCAGGTACACACTATCATCAAAGGAGGTTCGCAACACCTCTTTTTATTTTATTGTTTTCCTTTATTACCTTATCTTTTTCAAATGCCAGGGTGAATGGAATAGCCAATGGAACAATTGAATATCTTAATATCTTAATATCTTTCCCCTACAATACCACACAATTCAACTCTAGGAATGCTCATTCTGGAATAATTCCTCTTTTCAGCTGCTGTGCTTACATCTTGTCAAGCATGGCTCCGTTCAAAATCCAAGAAAGGAAAACCCTAAATGCATATTTGTAGAGAAAGGTACTTTTATTGAGTTTGAACTGATAGCAACAAAAGAAAAGCAAGATCTGAAGCAAAAGGCATGAAAGTTACATATTGAAAGTATCCCCAAATCCCTCCCCCAAAGACCCAGGGTAAATGTCTAATCCGCATCACAATTGGTGTCATGTGGGCAGCATCTTCAGGTGTTTTTGTCCATCTCATATTCCAGGATGGTTGACCTTGACTGGGCATAAACAATTCCATACAGCTGCGCAGTAGAACAAAGTAGCAATATTCCCTATTCATATAGAGCATCTCTTTCCAGCTCTCATCCCTCCCCAAATGCCAATGTTCCCCCCCCCCCGTTACTATGGCAGCCAACAGCAGGCAAGTATCATAGAGGCTGACATTTGGCCCACTTGCAGGAAAGGTGTTAGCCTTGGAGGAAAACACAAGACAACACATAGACAAGATAGAAACAATATAACAACCCAATATACAAGATATTCTACAATAAGACGACTAAGGCTTATCAGGGTATTTAGTGTGAAACAGTTGTAAAAGTTTTGGTGCTCTGACATCTTGCTCATTCACCCATTCAGATTGAGGTGGAAATGTTTCCAGGCAACCAAATACTGTACTTTCCCCTTATGTTTCCTTGAATCAAGGATCTCTTTGACCTCAAAATGCTGCTCTCCTTCTATGAGCAGGGGTACAGGAAGGGTAGGTTGATCTGGTCCGAGAGAGGAGGTATGTTCTGGTTTCAATAAGCTAACATGAAACACAGGGTGAATCCTTCTAAGGGCTTTTGGTAACTCTAGCTGAACCATAACCAGGTTGACAATCCTGACAATAGGGAAAGGACCCACATACTTAGGCTCCAATTTCTTTGACTTCTGGGTAGTATTTATTGGATTGGAAAACCTTATCCCCAACCTAGTAATCTTTTGGCATAGCTCTTTTCTTGTCAGCATATTTCTTATGTGCTCAATGAGTCTCCTCTAACGCCATATGAGTGACAGGCCAGATAAACTGAAACTGCTCGATCCATTCCACTAGTGAAAGGATGTGTGGCTTCTCTTGCAGTACCTCTGGAATGGGTACAAAATCCTGACCAGAAGCCACTTTGAATGGGGTGAAACCGGTGCTACCATGGAAGGAATTATTATAAGCAATCTCTGCAAAAGGCAATAAGTCAACCCAGTTGTTTGGTTGATAATTTACATAACATCTGAGGTACTGCTCTAGAATTGAGTTAGAGCGTTTACAAGACACGTTAGTTTGAGGGTGGTGGGCGGAGCTTAGGCCTTGGGTGGATCCTAACATCTCCAGGAACTCCGTCCAGAAGAGGGAGGTGAATTGTATCCCCCTATCCAAAATAATGCATTCGGGAACCCTATGTAACCTATACACATGTTGAATAAACAGTTTAGCTAGTGTTTTTGCAGAGGGAATCTTGGAACAGGTACAATACGCACTTGCTTGGAAAATAAGTTGATGATTACTCAAATGACCGTATTTCTCCAACTCTCAGGTAGCTCAATGATAAAGTCCATGGATATTTCCTTCCACAGAGCACTAGGGCTAGCAACATTCTGGAATAATCCAGGTGGCCTCTTTGCAGAAGCACACACAGGACAGCTAGCAACATAGACCTCTATGTCCTTTTTCAAAGATGGCCACCAGAACTGCCGTTTAACTAAGTGTAACATTTTCACGAACCCAAAATGTCCAGTGGCTTTCAAATTGTGGGCTGTTGTAATATACCTCCTCTAAGACTTGCAGGGACGTACAATTTATGCCCTATCCATGTGAGGCCATTATGAACAGTACACTTGTTTGAGTGGGATATGAACCAGTCATCAGTTTTAGCACTCACTTAAATCAGTGGATAGATCCAGATCCATCTTCCCCTGGGTTCTGGTGACCATGGAAGCAGCCAACTACTTAGAGGGAATAACCAGGAGGATTACTTCCAGCCGTGTGTTATTATATTGGGGCAATCTCAAGAGAGCATTTGCCATAAAATTCTTCCCCCCAGGAAGGTAGCATAGAGAGAAATTAAACTGATTTAAGTGTTGTGTCCAAAAGACTTGTTTGGGCAACAACCTCTGGGGTATTTTTTAGGGCCTCTAGGTTCTTCTGGTCTGTTTATACCTCATAAGTGTGTTTTGCTCCTTTGAGGAAATGCCTCCATGTTAGTAGGGCCCATCGGATAGCAAAAGCTTCCTTCTCCCAGATTGCCCATCTCTTTTCAATTTCAGTTAATTTACAGGAGGTGTAGGTGTAGGGTTGTAAAGTTCCAGCAGCACTGGCTTGAAGTAGCACCACCCCCACAGCCACTTTGCTGGTGTCAGCCTGGACTACAAAAGGAGCCTCCATGTCGGGATGCTTAAGGACTGCTCGATTGTTTCAGTTTCTCAAAAGATGCTTGGCACTCCATGGTCTATTCGATGGGGTGGCTAGGCTTTGGCTTAGTCTCTCGCTTTATTTTTAGGAGATTGGTAATGGATAATGCAATTTTTGCAAACAAGAGAATGAATTGCCAATAAAAGTTGGCAAAGCCTAAGAAGCTTTGCAGCTGCTTGTAGGTGCATGGAGGCACCCACTCCATGACTGCCTGGACTTTCTCCAGATCCATTTCAATGCCCTCATGCAATATACGGTAACCCAGATAGTCAATCTTACTCTGGTGAAACTTGCACTTTGACAATTTAGCATACAGCTCAGCAGCCCTTAGTTTTTTTCAGGACTAACCACACTATTTTCACATGTTCTTCCATGGCCTCAGTATAAATAAGAATGTCATTTAAGCAGACCAGGACCCCTTTGTAAAAATGTTCATGTAGTATCTCAATCAATTGCATGAACACTGTCGGTGTCCCCTGTAATCAGAACGGAAGAACACTAAACTGATAAGAAGCCAAAGGGCAATTGAAGGCAGTTTTCCATTCACACCTTTCCTTAATTCAAACACTGTAGCAAGCCTCTCTCAAGTCCAACTTAGTGAAAAATCGTCCCCTTGGCCAGATGAGCTAACATGTCCTTCATAAGGGATAGTGGGTAAACATTTTCTATGCAAATGATGTTAGGTTTTTTGTAGTTGACACACAGGTGAAGAGAGACATCTTTTTTCTCCCAGAACAGCACGGGGTGGCCACTTGCGGCCTAGCTGGTTGGATGAATCCTCGTTTCAGGTTTTGATCAATAAAGTTTCGCAATTCCTTCAGCTCATGAGGGGTCATGGAGTACATCTTTGGGTTAGGGAGTTTCACCACTGGGAGGATTTCTATACTGCAGTCCATGGGCCAATGGGGTCGGGGAGCACATCTGACGCCCTCTTGCTGAATGCCTCATTGAGGTCCCAATATTCCTGAGGAATTTTCTGCTCCCCAGCAATGCATTTGCTCATTGCTGCTGGTTTCCCCAAAAATACGACGTCCTAAAAAAGCCAAGGCTGATTTTTGGGGTGGGCATAAATATATGCCCTCCCCTGAAAATAAGCAATAGTGAAGGGGTGGGCACGGCCAGCACAGAAGACAGCCCTTCCCTTCCCCAGTTAGCTAATAGCAGCTGGGCCCCTTAATCGTGACTCACTGATCAGCTGAGCTGATCAGGAGCTGCCTCTCTATTCTATCTCTCCCCAGTGTTCTTGGCGCTCACCCACCTCCCATCCATCCATCCCCTTGCCTGCAAACTCCCGCCCCACTCACAAGAGAGCAGTTGCCCGGCACTTCTTGCCACGTAATGTCCACCCAGCGAACAACCCCCCCTCTGGCCGGGCACAGCACCACTCTCTGATTGAGTGGTAAGAGGCCTGTTGTGCCAGCCGCCTGCTGCCGAGTCTTCCAGGAAATGGGGCAGAGGGTCTTCTGGCAGTGACTGCTCTGGGAGTGCACTTCCCCCTCTTTGGTTCCAGCTCCATGTGGGGCTGCAGTTCCCTTCACCCTTCGCTGCCTCTCTGCCCTGGCTGCCAGAAGACATAGCAGCAAGCAGCTGGCCCACCTGGCCTCTTCTCCGCTTCCAGAAGCTTCCAGCCAGGGTTTATGTCTTGCAGCCCACCCCACCCCATCCCTGCCTCCACCTGCCACCCCCAATTGCACCCCACCACAAGACATGCATCTTACTGGAGATTGGCAGTTCCGTCGCACCTCTCAGCTGGTCTGTGCAGGGAAACACCTTGCATGGTAAAGAAAAACTTCTAGGAAGTTCGAGAAGTTGTTAATTGCTCGCACTTACGAGAAGCTTTTCTTTACTGTGCAAGGTGTTTCCCTGCACAGACCAGCCAAGAGACACAACGGAGCTGCCAGTCTCCGGTACGACATGTGTCTTGCGACCCCACCCCACCCCATCTGCCACCCCTAAACTGTACCCCACCATGAGACACACATCTCACTGGAGACTTGCAGCTCCGTTGCGTTCTTTGCCATTGTGTCCAGGGAAACATGTTTTTAAAAAAACCTTATCGCGAGTTTGAGAAGTTTGATTGAACTTGCGAGAAGGGTTTTTTTTACAACGTGCTTCCCTGGACACAATGGCAAGGAATGCAACAGAGCTGGAAAGGTAAGATGCACATCTCATTTCTCGCCCGCCCCACCTGCCACCTGCCATAAATGAGTCTTTGTGAGACTCGTCACACTGTCAGTGCTGCCTCGTGGAGCAGGATTCTGCAAGGTTTGTTGTGCCATTACACGCATGAATGGCAGCACTGCCGTGAGGTTCAACATACCAGTGCAGCTGCAATGGGACATCCAGTCCCACGATCCCTGTCTCCTGCATCCCCAAAATAATAAGACCCCCCTGATAATAAGGCCATGCCCTTATTTTGGAGGTCAATAGAAAATAAGACCCTGTCTTACATTCAGGGAAACACTGAAGCATCCCTTGAAGAAAAGGACAAAATGCGGAAAAGTGAAGCACCCGTAGCCTGGAATCACAACACAGCTCAACAACCCAAGCCACAGGATCCTGCTAGTAACATCTCCATCCTTGTTAAAGACCTGATTGAACGCAAACAGAAGCGTCCCAACGCTATCTTATTTGGACTGGATGACACCAACAAATCCGATAACATCACAAAGGTTGCAACATCAACAATTTCCAGGTGAGCGGTATGACCAGTGTCATGGTGGTACAGTGTGAAGTTCTGTGGCTCCAGAGAAGTGCCGATATGTGACTCCAGAGAAGCGCCGATATCCCAGCCATTTTTGGGGATCCCCAGGGCTCATAGCTGTCCTGTAGGGAAGAACGGAGGCACAGGCTGGCACGGAGAGGGAAAGTGCAAATTCCCTGAAGTGCTGGTGATCAGCTCTGACTCAGTGGCGAGGGAAGGCACCCATTAGGAGCTGTCAAAAGAAGAGAAGGAAGGAAAAACCGAAGTGATCATCTGGGTGAGAAACTGAGGTCTTGGAAACAAGATTCCTTTTATATATTTTACTCCTGAACTTTTTTAAAAAAATTCTATTTTAGAGAAACAGCAAAGAGGAGAGGGGAGGGAGTAGCAATGAAGAAGTGGAAGCCATTAATAAAGACTAATTTATGGAAGCTGAAAAATTAATTTAATGAATTGAAAGCAGATTGGGCAAAGAGGCATTTTTGGCTAATGAATTGTACTTTGAAAATTTGAATTTTGTAGCTGGGAGTTCAAAGATGAAAGATTACACAATGTAAGCCGCCCTGAGTCTTCAGAGAAGGGCGGGATATTTATTTTATTTATTTATTTTATTTGATTTTTATACCGCCCTTCTCCCGAAGGACTCAGGGCGGTGTACAGGCAAGATAAAACCAGAAATACAAATATACAAGTTAAAATATCATTTAAAAAACTTATTTAAAATTAGCCTGAAATTAAATTACCATAAACTAAAAACCCCGTTTAAAAATTAATAAAATTTCCCATTAAAAATCCAATTTAGGCCAGCCCCGCGCGAATAAAGAGATGTGTCTTCAGTTCGGACGGAATGTCCGAAGGTCAGGTATTTGACGTAGACCCGGGGGAAGCTCGTTCCAGAGTGTGGGAGCCCCCACAGAGAAGGCCCTTCCCCTGGGGGCCGCCAGCCGACATTGTTTGGCGGACGGCACCCTGAGAAGTCCCTCTCTATGGGAGCGTACGGGTCGGTGGGAGGCATGTGGTAACAGCAGGCGGTCCCGTAAGTACCCAGGTCCTAAGCCATGGAGCGCTTTAAAGGTCGTAACCAACACCTTAAAGTGCACTCGGAAGGCCACAGGCAGCCAGTGCAGTCTGCGCAGGAGCGGTGTTACATGGGAGCTACGAGTAGCTCCCTCTATCACCCGCGCAGCTGCATTCTGGACTAACTGAAGCCTCCGAGTGCACTTCAAGGGGAGCCCCATGTAGAGAGCATTACAGTAATCCAAGCGAGAGGTAACGAGCGCATGAGTGACCGTGCATAAGGCATCTCGATCAAGGAAGGGGCGCAACTGCCGAACCAGGCGAACCTGGTGGAAGGCCCTCCTGGAGACGGCCGTCAAATGATCTTCAAACGACAGCCGATCATCCAGGAGGACACCTAAGTTGCGCACCCTATCCTTTGGGGCCAATAACTCGCCTCCAACAGCCAGCTGCGGCTGCAGCTGACTGAATCGGGATGCCGGCATCCACAGCCACTCCGTCTTGGAGGGATTAAGCTTGAGCCTGTTTCTCCCCATCCAGACCCGTACGGCTTCCAAACACCGGGACAGCACTTCAACAACTTCATTGGGGTGGCCCGGGGTGGAAAAGTACAGCTGGGTATCATCAGCGTACTGCTGGTATCTCACCCCGAAACCACTGATGATCTCACCCAGCGGCTTCATGTAGATGTTGAACAGCAGGGGCGAGAGAATCGACCCTGAGGGACCCCACAAGTGAGACCCCTCGCGGTCGACCTCTGCCCCCCCGTCAACACCATCTGCGACGGGTCGGAGAGATAGGAGGAGAACCACCGATATACGGTGCCTCCCACTCCCAATCCCCCCAACCGGTGCAGCAGGATACCATGGTCGATGGTATCGAGCGCTGAGAGGTCTAATAGGACCAGGGCAGAGGAATAACCCCTGTCCCTAGCCCTCCAGAGATCATCTACCAATGCGACCAAAGCTGTCTCCGTGCTGTATCCGGGTCGGAAGCCGGACTGGAGCAGGTCTAGATAGACGTCTTCATCCAGGTATCGGGTAGCTGTCGCGCCACGGCACTCTCTACAACCTTCGCAACAAAGCGAAGGTTGGAGACTGGACGATAATTACCTAAAATAGCTGGGTCAGGAGGGCTTCTTAAGGAGGGTCTCACCACCGCCTCTTTCAAGGCGGCAGGAAAACCCTTCCAACAAAGCGTTGATAATCCTCTGGAGCCAGCCTCGTGTCACCGCCTGAGTGGCCAGTACCAGCCAGGAAGGACACGGGTCCAGTAAACATGTCGTGCCGTGCAGCCTCCCCAACAACCTGTCGGCGTCCTCGGGAGCCACAGGGTCAAACTCATCCCAAATGGGCTCAACAAGGCGTGCCTCCTCTCCCTCGCTTGGATCATCCCAAATTCGGTCCAGACCGTCCCTCAGCTGGCGATTTTATCGTATAGATAACCACTAAACTCCTCGGCTCGTCCTGCAAGGGTCATCCCGCACCTCCTGATGTAGGAGAGGCGGGTCACCCAGCTGGGGCGGCGGGCGGTTATCTGCCGACGCAATGAGGGTGGAGGCATAAGAACGCCTCGCTTCCCTCATTGCCACTAGGTAGGTCCTAGAGTAGGATCTAACTAGTGTCCGATCAACCGGGCGACTGGACCTCCAGGTGCTCTCAGGCGTCTTCTCCGGCGTTTCATCTCCCTCAGCCCCTCGGAGAACCAAGGGGCCGGACGAGACCTCGCCGGGTCAGAGGCCGCAAAGGCGCGACACGGTCCAAGGCCCCGCCGCGGCCTGTTCCCAGGCCACGACCAGTTCCTCAGCCGTGCCGTGGGCCAGTTCCTCAGGAATGGCCCAAGCTCCGTCAGGAACCTCTCGGGGTCCATCAGGCGCCTGGGACGGAACCACCGTATAGGTTCCGTCTCCCTGCGGTGGTGAATGGCGGTTCGAAGGTCTAGGCGAAGGAGAAAATGATCCGACCATGACATTGGTTCCGTTACTAAATCATCTAACACCAGATCATTTAACCACTGTCCAGAGATATAAATCAGATCCAGTGTGCCTCCCCCTGTGTGCGTAGGGCCATCATTTACTCGAATCAGGTCCAAGGCCGTCATGGAAGCCAAGAACTCCCGAGCTGCCGTCGATGACAAGCCGACTGATGGCAGGTTAAAGTCCCCCATGACTATAAGTCTGGGGGTCTCAACCGCCACAGCAGCGAGTACCTCCAACAGCTCGGGCAGGGCTGTGGTCACGCAGCAAGGAGCCAGGTACGCGATCACCAAGCCCAACTGATTCCTATAGCCCCACCGCACATAGAGGGATTCACAGCCGGCAATCTGAGGAACAGTGGTCTCCCTCGGCTCTAGATCCTCCCTGATAACAACCGCCACCCCCCCACCCCTACCTTGGGCCCTCGGCTGATGAAATGCTCGGAAACCTGGAGGGCACATCTCAACAAGGGGGACCCCCCCCTCTGGGCCCAACCAGGTTTCCGTAATGCCCATAAGGTCCGCGGACTCCCCCTGAATAAGATCGCAGATCAGGGGAGCCTTATTAACCACGGACCGGGCATTACATAACATCAGCCGAAGATCCAAGCTCTGAGGATCATGGCCACCCGAGGAACGGGTAGGGGCTGAGGGGCCGGAGCACGTGATCGCTCTCAAACATCGAACGCGTGCCCCCCCAACTCGGTACGGCCCCTCCCCCCCGCCATATCTGCCTCTCCCACTTACCGTATAGATCGAGCAACCCTCTAAACCTGGAACGTCCTCCCCCCCTGCCTTCAGACAAGATGGAATAGTGTCGCGAACTAGCACAGGGCTGGATCCCCGACGGGTTCTCACCCCACCGTCAAATCCCGCCCCCCCCTTAAAAAACCCTTGTTTAAAAAACTATTTAAAAAACCCCACAACTTCTTCTTGGCCGCATACCACCTCTCTGGGTCCCAAGACCCTTCGTTAAGGTAAGCCCTCGATAATTTGGAGGGCCATTCCTGCGAGGCGGGGGAACCTCGCAGTCGTAGTAGTTCGGCAAACGAGTATCTCATGGGAAATAGTCAATATACAGCGAAAGGATGTCCATCCCTGACCGGCGGAGATGTTCCAGTCGTACCGATAGTTCGTCCGACCCGGTATTAGTCATATTACTGGCCATTCGGGCGATGATATTAATTATAGTCCGTAGAAAATCCAAAGGGTCCAGAAACAACCAAGGGGCCAAAAGTCCGATCCCGATCTGATGACCTCCGCCTCGGAGGTTGGCATAATAGCCTTCCCTTGGTTGTTTCCTCGGCTACAAAGATGGAAAAAGTCAATAGCCGGGATAAAAATCACCCTCGGGTTCCCGGCAACGTGCCATCACGGGACAAAAACCCGTGTGGTACGATAATCGGGACGAGATTATGCCGCCAGTGCCGTCAGTGCTGTCCATACCGCCGTCCGTACCACCGCCAACCAGCCGCCAGATTTTACCGCTGGGCCCAACAAGGCTCCAGCGCGCCGCTGTGCCGCTGTTGTAAGTAACCAGGCCCAGCCACCTCTGTCGCCGATGGAAAAAACAACCCGGAAAGATGTAGGCCGTTGGTGAAATTACGGCATTTTTGGCAGGCCTTGGCAAAAAAGTCAGCAGTGGGGGGGAAGAACGATGTTCCGGGCCATGAAGGGAGGAAGGAAGGAAAGGGGAGGGGCAATAATCATGCCCATGCAGGCCCCACTCCAACCACCGGTGTTACCTGCGGTCCAGCCGTTGATGACATCCGCGGCCGAAAACCGGCCGCCAAACAGCTGGGTCAGGCCGGGCGTCTCATCGCGCCCCCCCCAGCATGGCCGCCGCCATCCGCCGCTGTTCAAGGACTTCGGCTCCGCACTCAGCAGCCGAGAGCTCAGTGAGGTCCAAAGACCTCGCTCTCGGCTGCCGGGAGAATCACACAACCGGAGCCGGGACCAAGCAGCCAGGCGGCCGGCGGAACTGCATTGAGGCCGCCAAACAGCTGAGACGGGCCGGGCGTCTCCCCGCGCCCCCCCCAACATGGCCGCCGCCATCCGCCGCTGCCCAAGGACTCCGGCTCCGAACTCAGCAGCCGAGAGCTCAATAAGGACCAAAGACCTCGCTCTCGGCTGCCGGGAGGATCATACAACCGGAGCCGGGGGCCAAGCGACCAGGCGGCCGGCAGAGCAGCATTGCGGCCCGAAGGACTCTCAGCCGCCGTCTCCACGAAGCTCAGAACGCCGCCATAACGCGCATGCGCAGAAGAAGATATAAATTCAAATTTAAAAAAAAGAAGAAGAAAAGTGAATTGATATTTTAAAGACTATTTTAAGTGAACTGCAGTGCCATCTAGTGGTGACAGAGAAAATTAAATAGATATATTGGACAAAGGAAACGATGAGAGTGGAATGACCTTGGTCAATGTTTTGGAAAATGGCAAGGAGATTTTGATAAGAAGTGGTCTTGTTATTTTATAACAAAAAACATGGTTTTTTTTCATCTGGTGGATTTATAAATTTTGGAAGATTTTGGAATATTATTTTTTATTTTCTGCTTTTTCTTTTTTTCTTTAGGTTTCTTCTTCCTGGATTTAAATTTTTCGCGATTGGCATTGTTTTTGTTTCCCCCCTTTCTTTTAATCCTTTTTGAGAGACTATAGTTTATACTTTTTTCATCTTTTTATTGCCTGGTTGGATATTTTGAATGGAACATTTTGGTTTTGAAATTTTTATCAGTGAATTTTAATTTTTGTTCTGATCTTGTTTCATCTTTTTTCTTTTTTTCTTTTTTTTTTCTTTTTTCCTTTTTTTTTCTGACATAGCCTTTATACCCTTTTTATATGGATTAAACATATGTGGCGTAGGGGATCAAGAACCTGAAGAGTCTGATTGGGGAGCTTGAATTTGAAGAACTTGATTATTTGGATTATAAATTGGGCAGTGATATTTGAAGAAACAAGATGAAGAAAACAACACAACATCTATCATTGCCATCAATATCAACAGCGTCTGGCTCCACAGGGCAAAAGACAACAGAAACTACACCACAGCAAGAGAAAATCAACTAATTAAATTGAATTAAAAATATGCTATAGACTATATATGAAGATCTTAAGATAAGACTAGACAAAGTAGATGGGAGAATGGAAAAAATGGAAGGAGAATTGAAAGAAGTTAAAGAGATGATAGGAAAAAATGAATGACGATTGCAGCAAGTGAAAGAAAAAACAAGCAACGGAGAAAAAAGTTGAAGAGATGGATTATAGACTTACAATTACTGATAAAAATCAGGAAAAAACAAATAACCTTGGAAATGGATAAATCTGATTATTATTTAAGATTCCAAAATATTGAAGAAAAGGGAGAAAATTTAGCACAGAAAATTGCAGAGATATTAGCAGAAGCAATGGAAGGACATAAAGAAAGGATACTAAATGGGATTGACAAAATATACAGAGTGCACACAAGATACGCGATGGGAAATAATCTGCCTAGAGACATTCACGTCAAATTTACCAAGAAAACATTGAGAGCAGAGATATTGCAGTTTATGAGAAATGTGACGATAAAGCACAAAGGAAGAGAAGTAGTGGCACTGAAACAAATCCCAAGAAGAGTGAGAGATCTGAGAAAAGAATATCAATTTCTCATGAAATGTTTGATAAAAAGAGGAATAAATTTTAGATGGTTGATTCCAGAAGGAATACTGGTGAATTGGCAAGAACAAAGATACAATTAGATACAATAGAGAAAGCAGAGATATTTTATGAACAACACATAAGTTTTCAAGAGGAAGAAAGATTGAGAGATGAAAGAGGAGATGGACAACAGGAAGAAAAGAAAGAATAGCCGAGAGAGACAACTAAAGAACAAGAAGAGAGAGCAATAAGAGAAGGAGCAAGAGTGAAAGAAGTTAAAGAACAAAGGGAGATAAAAATGACTAGATTGACAAAACAAGTAAATAAATAAGAAATGGAAGAAAATATTAAAATAATATCTTTGAATATAAATGGACTAAATTCGGCAATTAAAAGAAGAATATTTAATAAATTAGAAAAGCTAAAATTAGAAATTATATGTTTACAAGAAGTTCATATTAGAAAGCAACAAAAAAAAACTTTTGTGGCAAATAAAATTGGGGAAATTGTATACAACGCTGGCTTGTCAAAGCAAAAGAGGTGTAGTATTTTACATCAAACAAACAATTCAATCCAAACAAATATTTGAGGATGAGGAAGGAAGAGTATTAATGGTAGAAATTATAATGAATCACAAAAAATATTACTTGTGGGTATATATGCTCCAAATGAAAATCAAGAAGAATTTTATGCAAAATTACACAGGAAAATATTAGAATATGAATATGAATATATCTGTATAACAGGTGAGTTTAATGTGATTGTTGATAATGAGTTAGATTATAAATCTTCAAAAGTGAATAAAAAACCAAGGAAGATACTTCCGAAAGCATTTTATACAATGGTAGATGAAGTAAGTTTACAAGCTGCTTGGAGAAAAAGAAACCTAAAGGAGAAGCAATACACATTTTATTCAAATAGGTATATTTTATAGTCAAGAATAGATATGGTGTGGATGTCAACAGATTTAATATCCAAGATACATAAGATTGATATAGAAGCAAATATATGGGCAGATCACAATCCAATAATGATGACATGGAAAGGATAGAGAAAAAGAATGAGATGGACATTAAATCAAAGCTTATTAAATGAGAAAGACTTTATACAAGGAAGATACTTCCGAAAGCATTTTATACAATGGTAGATGAAGTAAGTTTTTTTGCCTTTAAAAGAAAAAAAGCCTCTCGCGATCAGGCAACTCAGCTTGGATTGTCAGAGGAGCCTTTTAAAAGCATTTTTTCTACAACCTCTTCAGCCAAAGAGGTTGTTAAAAAAATGTTTTTAAAAGCCTCTGATGATCCGGTAACTCAACTGGGATTGCCAGAAGAGCCTTTTAAAAGCATTTTTCTACAACTTCTTCAGCTGAAGAGGTTGTTAAAAATGCTTTTAAAAGCTTCTGATGATCTCAGCTGAGCCGCATGATCATCAGAGGCTTTTTTTTCTTTTAAAAACATATTTTCTGCCGAAGAAAAATGCTTTTAAAAGTAAAAATAAAAAAAGGCTCTGATGCTCACGTGGCTCAGCTGGGCATGGGGGGGGGGCAGGGATTTTTGCTACCGGTTCTCTGAATCACCACCAGCCATCGCTACCAGATCGAGCAATCCGGTCCGAACCGGGAGCATTTCACCCCTGGTTGGCAATAACTTATACATTATACAAGAAAAAGAAATAAACAGAATAGACAAACTCAAAAGAAGTTAGTGGAGGAATATAAGAAATTAGAGAAAGATTTGCAAAAAAACCCCACAAGACAAAAAAAAATTAAAGATCTAATGGACTTGAAAAAACATAAATTGAATTTAATAGAGAATGAAGACTTGGCAAGGAAAATAAAGTCAACAAAACAAAATTTCTTTGAAAATGCAAATAAACCAGGAAGATAGCTGGCATATAAAATGAAGAAGGAAAGAGAAAGGAAATTGATATGTCAATTATTAGATCAAGATGGAAAGACATGTTATAGATATGAGGAAAAGAAAAAAATAATTGAGGAATATTATAAGAAATTAGAAAGATTTGCAAAAACCCCACAAGACAAAAAAAAACTTTTGTAGCAAATAAAATTGGGGAAATTGTATACAACGCTGGCTTGTCAAAGCAAAAGAGGTGTAGTATTTTACATCAAACAAACAATTCAATCCAAACAAATATTTGAGGATGAGGAAGGAAGAGTATTAATGGTAGAAATTATAATGAATCACAAAAAATATTACTTGTGGGTATATATGCTCCAAATGAAAATCAAGAAGAATTTTATGCAAAATTACACAGGAAAATATTAGAATATGAATATGAATATATCTGTATAACAGGTGAGTTTAATGTGATTGTTGATAATGAGTTAGATTATAAATCTTCAAAAGTGAATAAAAAACCAAGGAAGATACTTCCGAAAGCATTTTATACAATGGTAGATGAAGTAAGTTTACAAGCTGCTTGGAGAAAAAGAAACCTAAAGGAGAAGCAATACACATTTTATTCAAATAGGTATATTTTATAGTCAAGAATAGATATGGTGTGGATGTCAACAGATTTAATATCCAAGATACATAAGATTGATATAGAAGCAAATATATGGGCAGATCACAATCCAATAATGATGACATGGAAAGGATAGAGAAAAAGAATGAGATGGACATTAAATCAAAGCTTATTAAATGAGAAAGACTTTATACAAGGAAGATACTTCCGAAAGCATTTTATACAATGGTAGATGAAGTAAGTTTTTTTGCCTTTAAAAGAAAAAAAGCCTCTCGCGATCAGGCAACTCAGCTTGGATTGTCAGAGGAGCCTTTTAAAAGCATTTTTTCTACAACCTCTTCAGCCAAAGAGGTTGTTAAAAAAATGTTTTTAAAAGCCTCTGATGATCCGGTAACTCAGCTGGGATTGCCAGAAGAGCCTTTTAAAAGCATTTTTCTACAACTTCTTCAGCTGAAGAGGTTGTTAAAAATGCTTTTAAAAGCTTCTGATGATCTCAGCTGAGCCGCATGATCATCAGAGGCTTTTTTTTCTTTTAAAAACATATTTTCTGCCGAAGAAAAATGCTTTTAAAAGTAAAAATAAAAAAAGGCTCTGATGCTCACGTGGCTCAGCTGGGCATGGGGGGGGGGCAGGGATTTTTGCTACCGGTTCTCTGAATCACCACCAGCCATCGCTACCAGATCGAGCAATCCGGTCCGAACCGGGAGCATTTCACCCCTGGTTGGCAATAACTTATACATTATACAAGAAAAAGAAATAAACAGAATAGACAAACTCAAAAGAAGTTAGTGGAGGAATATAAGAAATTAGAGAAAGATTTGCAAAAAAACCCCACAAGACAAAAAAAAATTAAAGATCTAATGGACTTGAAAAAACATAAATTGAATTTAATAGAGAATGAAGACTTGGCAAGGAAAATAAAGTCAACAAAACAAAATTTCTTTGAAAATGCAAATAAACCAGGAAGATAGCTGGCATATAAAATGAAGAAGGAAAGAGAAAGGAAATTGATATGTCAATTATTAGATCAAGATGGAAAGACATGTTATAGATATGAGGAAAAGAAAAAAATAATTGAGGAATATTATAAGAAATTATACCAACAAGAGCAGATATCAGAAGGGAAAACAGAGCAATATTTGGAAAAAGCAATGATTCCTAAAATACCAGAAAAATTCAAAAAAGCATTAGAAGAAAGAATATCAATGATGGAATTGATGGAGGGAATTAAAAAAGCATAAGAATGGAAAAAGCCTGGGACCAGATGGATTACAAGCAGAATTATATAAAAAGTCGAAAGATGTACTAAGCAATACAAAGTTACAACTATTTAATGATTTATTGATAGAAGCCAAGGTTCCAAACTCATGGATGGAGGCATATAGAACACTTATACCAAAAGAAGAAATAGATTTACAACAAATAAAGAATTACAGACCAATTTCACTATTAAATGCAGATTATAAAATATTTGCATCAATTATGGTGGAAAGATTGAAGAGGGTGTTAAATGAATTCATACATTCAGACCAAAATGGTTTTTTGCCTATAAGACAAATTAGAGACAATATACAAATTATATTGGATACATTGGAATATTATGGTGCATCCAAAAAAACAAATGGCATTGTTATTTTTAGATGTGCAGAAAGCATTTGATAATGTGAATTGGCAATATATGACTATACAATTACAAAAGATGGACTTTGGGGAGAGATTTATTAATATGGTTAAGACTATATACAAAGACCAATCGGCAAAGGTTATAATAAATGTTGAAATGACAGAGAAAGTAGGCATCAGAAAAGGAACTAGACAAGGATGTCCATTATCTCCATTGTTATCTATATTGACCCTAGAAATTTTAAACAGAAAAATAAGACAAGATAAAGAAATAAAAGGAATGAGAATTAAAAAAGAAGAATATAAGTTACAAGCATTTGCAGATGATTTAGTATTCATTATGGAAGAACCAATAGAAATGGGCCCAAAATTAATTGAGCAAATAGAGGAATATGGAGAAGTAGCAGGATTGAAAATAAATAAGACAAAAATTATTGTTAAAAATATGAGAGAAAAACAAAAAAAGCAACTAATGGTGAAGTTAGATATTCAAATAGTGAAGAAAGTGAAATACTTGGGCATCCAATTAACTTCAAGATGTATTTACAGTGAAGGAAGATAATTATTATAAAGTGAGAAATCAAATTGAAACAGACTTGGAAAAATGGGGAAAGCTGCAATTATCATTAATGGGAAGAATAGTGCTAATCAAAATGAATGTATTACCACGAATCTTGGTTTTTTTTAAAACAATTTCGATAAAGCTGGAGAAAAAATAATTTGAGAATCTGAATAAAATGATGTGGAAATATATATGGCAAGGAAAAAAAGCAAGAATTAATCTTAAACTGCTTCAAAATTCTAGAACTAGAGGAGGATTTGGTCTACCAAATTGGGAACTTTATCACCAAGTGACGATGTTAACTTGGGTCAAAGAATAGATTTTATTGAGAAATACAAGACTATTAACTTTGGAAGGACATGATTTGCAATTAGGTTGGCATGCTTTCTTATGGTATGGGAAAAATAGGATACATGGATATTTCCAGAGACATTGTGTAAGGAATGGCTTGTTAACAGTATGGGAGAAAGTAAAAGAAAAACATTATATGGAAAAAACAATGTGGCTTTCAACAATAGAGATTTTTTATTGGGTATTTTACCAGAGAGATATAGCAAAGACGATGTGTCCCTAATTATATATATAATAGCAGCAAGAACTGTATTTGTGCAAAATTGGAAGACAAAGAAAATCCCATCAGAAGGTGAAGTAATAAAAAAGATTTTAGACTGTGCAGAAATAGATTAACTCTAAAAATGAAATAAAAAATAAAGAGGAATCGGTGTATTTCAAGACATGGGGAAGATTCTGTGTATGGTTAGAAAGAAATATGAATAAAAGATAAATAAATAAATTAGATAACAGAAAGTTAAATGAGGGAGAAGACAAAAAAGAAATAGAAACCCAGATGATACCAGAGTAAATGGAAAAGTGGAATGGGGGTGGGGGAAGAAAGAGTATTATAAATGTACAATTATGATCATAGAAGTGACAGATAGGCAAAATTGAAAAGAAATTGAAAAGGAAGTATATACTATTAGAAAATTGGAGTTGCTTGAATACCAAATAGGGGAAATATTGCCCCCAACTTCCTCCAGGTCCATCCCTACAGAATCCCTAAAAATGCAAGCTACTTAATGCAAGAAGCCTCACAAACAAAATGCCCAAATTCTTCCTGTTTCTAAGTGCAGCCCTATTTGACCTTATTTTTGTCTACGAGACATAGTTAAATGTATCCTTTCCAAACAAACAAAATGCCCAAATTCTTCCTGTTTCTAAGTGCAGCCCTATTTGACCTTATTTTTGTCTGCGAGACATAGTTAAATGTATCCTTTCCAGACTCCATTATTTTTTTTAAAAAAAAGTTTTTTATTTTCCATAATAATTCCCACAATTTGACCAGTGTACAGTACAATCACTTATCCAACAATCAATCCTATACTCAAATTATGCTCAATCAGGCCTGCTCGGTCGCGACTCCCTCCCTTCCTTAATCATTTCTACCCTTCTCATCCTTCTTCTACTTTCCCCACCATCCTCCTCCTCACTTTCCTACTTCCCCTCCTCCTTCCCACTTCTCACTTCCATCCTTTCTAACCCTCTATCTTCCCCTCCTTCTCGTCCTCCTATCCTTTCTTCCCCCTCCCTTCTCTCCTACCTACCTGCCTACCTACTTTCTTCCTTCTTTACTCTTCTTTCCTTACCCTTTCCCTTCCGGAGTGGTTACCGAGCAGCCCCGACTTTACCCCATTCCAACTTATTTAATTCTACCATTATTCCTGTACAATGACAATCAATCAATTTATAATCTTCCCCTTCCCCTCCCATTTCCCCCCCTCCCCCCCCAAGACTTCCCAGAACAGAATACAGGGTATAGTAACTAACAAACATAATCTAAAATAAATATAACATAAAACATAATCCATTTCACACCATCACACTATCAATTCCTTTCTTTCTTAAACTCTATTACATAGCAAATCCTAACTTCACTCAAAAACTAATTGATATTTTTTAATCTGATACTTATTTTGAATATAATCAATCCACTTTCTCCATTCCAAAATATATTTTTCTTGTGTATAGTCTTTCAAGTAGGCAGAAATTTTTGCCATTTCTGCTAAATTTGATACTTTACTAATCCATTCTCCAATTGTAGGTAAATCTTCTTTCTTCCAATATTGTGCAATCAATAATCTTGCAGCAATTTAGTCTCTATAACAGTACAATTATTATTGGACTGGAAATATGGAATTATTCCTAATAAAAAGAACTGTGGAACAAACTTGATCTTCTTTTTCAAAATGTTCTGCATAATCCACCATATTTTAATCCAAAAAGCTTTAACTTTTTTTGCAAGTCCACCATATATGATAATAAGTAGCATCCTCACAATCACATCTCCAACATTTTGCTTTCACATTTGGATACATACACGACAGTTTTTTGGATATATTGGTATCTTACCATCTAATTTATATTGATATTTTTTCCAAACCCTCAACAAAGCACTTCTAACCATATTAATCTTAAATATCAGTTTTCTTGTCATATAATACATATGCATGCCAACCATATAACAAACCATAACCTTATATATTCAAAACCCTTTCCTCTGCTAAATTAATCCAACCAGAAATTAAAGGTAAAGCAACTGCATCATAATACAATTTCAAATTAGGCATTTTTAAACCCCCTCTTTCCCTAACGTCTTGCATTATTTTTAACTTTATTCTCAGTTTTTTACCATTTACTATTATTTGAGCTGTTTGCTTTAGATATATAGCCTTAATTGCTTGAATAAAATAATCCCCAAATTGCATTTTTTCTATTACTTTAAACAAAAACTGCCAATCCAATCTATCAAAAGCTTTTTCCGCGTCCAAAAAGAAGAGTGCTGCTGAGACCTGGCCGTTTCTTTCCAAATATTCAAGTAAATTTACAATTTGTCTCATATTATATCTCATCTGCCTCCCCTTAATAAATCCTGTTTGATCATTGTGTATTTTTGAGTCATCAGTGGCATCAATCTATTCGCTAATATCTTAGCAAATATCTTATAATCAGTATTTAAAAGCGATATTGGCCTATAATTCTCTGGTTTAACACCATCTCGATCTTCTTTAGGTATTTTTTTTTTTATTCAAAAAGTTTTTATTAGTCAAAAAAGGTTTATACAAATACATATCAGGTATGGTAAATGATCTTCTTTAGGTATTAATGAAATAAAAGCTGTCCTCCATGAAGGAGGAACTTCTCCTCCCCTTTGCATTCTGTTAAATAACTCCTTAAGTGGTTCAATCATCTCATTTTGTAAATTTTTATAATAAGTAGTTCTCAAACCATCTGTACCTGGTGCTTTATTCGCTTTAAGCTGCTTAATTGCAAACACTATTTCCTCTGAAGTAATTAATTGGTTCAACTCTTCCCTTTGATCTGCTGTAATTTCTAAGATACCGTGGTCTTGTAAATATCTATCTATATCTTTATCATTAATCACATCTCTAGCATATAACTTAGTATAATATTCTAAAAAGGCTTTTCTAATCAAGTTTTGCTGATATACTTCTATATTCTATTTTATCAATTATACATTGTTTCTGTTTCTTTCTTAATAAATATGCTAACCACCTTCCAGGTTTATTAGCATTATTAAACAAATTTTGCTTTGCATATTGTAAATTAGTTGCCACCTGATCTGCCATTAACATATTAAATTGACCTCTTAATATATTTATTGACTCTTTTATTTTACTATCTCCTGGGTTACATACCAATAACTGCTCCTTCCTTTTAATTTCCTCTTCTAATTCCTTTTGCTTTTTCTGCAATCTATTTCTATATTTATTATTCATATCCAATAAAATTCCCCTCATATAAGCCTTGCTGGCATCCCAAACTATCTCTATAGGTGTCCCCTTATCCATATTCAAAGAAAAAAATTCCTTCATTTGAGTTTTACATTCATTTACATTTTGTTCATATTTAAACAAATTCTCATTCATCCTCCACGACCTCCTGGCCTCCTTTTCCCGATCTAGCTTAATCCAAACCGGGCTGTGATCAGACAAAATTCTAGAACAAATTTTAGTTTTTTTCACTCTGAAAAACAAATCATTAGTAATTAAAATAAAATCGATCCTAGAAAATGATTGATGTCTATCAGAAAAAAAGGTAAAATCTCTCTCTTTTTCATTACGTTCTCGCCATACATCTTTCAGTTCTAAATCTTCCATCAAATCAAAGAAGGCCTTTGGCAATTCAACACGATTGGAAATATTTCTAAGACTTCTTTTATCTTTCTGGATATCCATCGCTCCATTCCAATCAGCCATTAATATGTAAGTTTTATAATCCCAAGATGCTATTCTTTTATGTAAAAACTTATAAAAATTTTCTTGTTGTTGATTTGGCATATAAACTCCTATTAAAAGTATCTTTCTTCCCTCCAATAAAAGTTCAATAGCGATATATCTTCCTTGATTATCCGCTTCAATTAATGTTGCAGATAAATTACTCTTTATATAAATAGCTAGTCCATTCTTTTTCTCTGTAGCAGATGCAAAAAAATGTGTTCCCAATTTTGAATTTATCAAATATTTCTGGTTTAATGTTCTAATATGTGTTTCTTGTAAACATACAATGTCATTTTTAAATTGCTTCAAATAATGAAATATCTTTCTTCTCTTTTGTGGTGAGTTTAATCCGTTAACATTCCATGATAAAAGTCTAATTGCCATTATCGGCGATCGGAAACTTTTGAAGCACCAGCCGCAAATCATATCTTTCTTTGGGCCTTGCTCCTCCCACTGTTTCCGTCTTGGTAGTAGCAGATTGAGCCTGTTGAGCCTTTTCTTCTTGTTCCTTGCGTTTGACAGCCGCTCTTGTCATCCTTGGCTCTTTTGGAATCTCTGATCCCGTCTTAAACACATCCAATACTTGTAAAAGGTCTTCTTCCATTACTATCACTTCTTTTTCTTTAATTTCACCTTCCTTTCTCCTACCATCCAGAGATGGTGGACTTCCAGCTTTGAACACATAAGCATAAAACTCTCGTGCTTTACCGACTGTATTAAGATGATGTGCTTTCCCTTCATAGTAAACTATTATACCAGTTGGGATGATCTGCATTCAATCTTACGTTTTTTAAGTTCGTTCACCAAAAAGGCAAATTCCTTCCTACCTCTCAACATTTTGGGGGGAATTTCCTTTAGTATTAAAATACCTTGACCAGCCACTTGAATCTTGTCTCCTTTAAAAGAAGCTTGTAAAATCTCATTTCTCACTGTTCTAGTAGTAAAATAAATGACAATGTCTCTCGGAAGATTTCTTTGTCTTGCTATCCAGGAATTCACACAATAAATTTTGTCAATATGAAGAGCCACATTTACTGGACAAACTGCCAAAATCTCCGCAAAGGCCTCAGAAAATTTTTTGCTTCAAATTCTCTTGTCTATTCTCTTTTAGACCCCGTATTCTTAGAGCAAATTCCATGGCTCTATATTGTACCAAAACAATTTCATCTGCTTTATCCATTTTACTTTGAGCTTCCTCAATCTTATTTTCCAATTTTAAATTAACTGTCTTTATTTCTTCTACTTCCTGCTCCAATAAAATCATATTTGATGCCAAACCCTGTACAGCTGAGACCAAACCTTCCTTGACTTCTTTATTTCCAGTTTGAATTTCTAACATCTGTTTTTACATCTCTGACATTTCTTCTGTAATTAATTTAAACTTATTTTCTATCTGAGAGGTTTGCAAATTCATAGCATCATTAAGGGATTCTCTCATAAAATCTTTCAAATTATCCTGAAGTGCTTCCAAATTTAATGATTTTGTATCTGCTGTATGTGCTGGAGAAACTCCCGGTGTAGATGTTCCTGGGGTTTTTGTTTCAGTTGTCTTTAATTGTTTTGCTGCCATCTCTTAAAGTTTCTCTTTAACTTAATGTTACTTATAAATCTTCTAATTCTTTTAAAGAAACAGTCTCTTCCCCCTTCTCGTTACAATGTTTTAAAAAGTCTCCAGCAATTCTTCAGCAATACACAGCAGACAGTGAGAATTTTCACTTTCATTTTCAACTGGTTAGCTCGTTAAACAGCCGCCATTTTCACTTTGAAGTCAGCTCCAAAACTTAGAAAAAAAATAACAGGGAATTGATTTAATTACTTGCTTTTTTAGTTACGAGTTCTCCCATTTCTGTTCAGTCTGGTATTTTCTTCTTTAAGGTAAAATTGGTCCCAGCGTTGGTTGTGGCAATTAGGTCTGCCAAAGCAGGAAAAAAACCTCAGATCTGGAGCGCTTTGAAGTTCTGAGGGGGCTTAACCCTTCGAGCCCCCTGGTGTCTTCCAGGAGTTCTAGGGAAGCTCTATCTCTGCCTCTTTCACTCACCTCCTCTTCTTTGCCCGAAGAGGGGGAATTTCGAACTGGGAATTCGGTTCGAGGGGGAATTTCGATTGTCGCTGTCCTAGCGGTCCAACACGATCCAGAAGTTGGTGATCAAAAAGATCACTTCCATTGCCAACGGAGCCAACCGGAAGCTCCCCCCAGACTCCATTATTACAGTAAGTGACTGTCACGTTTTCTGGTCTGACTGTGATGTGATAATCGTAGAGAGGGTGGTTTTCCTATCTTCTATAAAAAGTTCCTAGGTCTGAAAAAGATTAATGTTACACAGGAACTTTCTCTTCCTGAGACCATTGTCTGCGAACTGTCCCTAAATATCACAGTTCATTTCTTACTATGTTATAGAGCCCGATTACGACCTTGGTCATACAAACAAGCTGACTGCATTACTAACGTGGGCAGCTTCCTGCCCACATCCCCTTATCTTTCTTGGTGACCTCAATTTGCCACTTATTAATTAGACCCTAAACGAATGTACAACTGAATCTATACATGCAACCCTGTACAATGCTGTTACGACTCTGGGATTGGAGCAGTTGGTAACAAACAACACTAGGCTCAACAATGATTGATTTTTGTCTCAATTTATGTCCTTGCAAAGAAGATCATAATGATGGGACTCCAAATTATAACTTTGAAAAAGTCAACTATGACTTTTTACAGGTTCACAGGTGAAACTGCTGAAGACCATTATAACATTTTTTTGCTCAAAGTCAATCGAGTCATTAATCTATATGTACCTAAATAACCCCTAAAGCAAAAAACAAAACAAAAAAATTACCCATAACAATAAGAAAGTTACAATCCAAGAAAAAATATCTTTGGTGAGAAAACAAAACTGGCTACATAGCCAACTTTAAAAACCACTACAAAGCCTTATGCCTCCAGATAAAGGCTGAATGTACCAATCACCACTGCAAACAAGAGGAAGAGCTGCTAAACTCAAATTTCTCCCGAGCCTTCTATAATTTCATAAATGCCAAACTTAAAGACTCAAAAACTATCCCTCCCCTAAAAGGGCCTAATGGGGAAGACTGTAACGATGAAGCTGCTAACCCTAAGACACAAAATTGTCTGCCACAATATCTTACTGGTCAACGACTTCTTCAGCTTCAACCACAATAATGCACGTGCAAACAATCAATACAAACTTAAGGTAAACTGCTCCAAACTCAATTGCAGAAAATATGACTTCAGCAAGAGTGGTTAATGCATGGAATGCTTTGCCCGACTCTTGTTAATGTTGTGGTCTGTCAGCAGCTTAAGGAGCTGGCAATGGAGTTGGACAGCAATGAGTCTGAGGTGAGGCCAGGGCCATCAGGAAGTGAGGTGCGGACTCCAGAGCCTCCAGAGACTGATAGTATAATGAGGCAGAGGAACAGGAGGAGCCTGTTCCTAATGCATGCATGAGAAGAGCTGCCAGAAGGCAAGAGCAGCTCAAGTAGAGAGGACAACTTGGGAGTAGATGATTGGCCTCTCCCATTAGGCTTAAAACAGACCAGCACCGGCATTTGAGCTTTGCCAGAAAACAACGTTGTAGCTGCGTCTTCTGCTTTGTCTTCTGTTTCGTTTATGTCTTTGTTTTTGTGGCTTCTGGACATTTGCCAGGAAGGGTCTTTGGCAGTTTGCCTAATTGGACTAAGGTTTGTGAGATAACTGAGGAATTTGTGTTGGGAGGCATTTGTTTTACTTTGAATTGAATGAAGTTCGAATAAAGTTTGTTTTTCCATGGACTAAGTTTATTACTATCTACTTGGGCCTGGGTCACAACAGTTACGGTCTCAAACCCTCACAACTTCAACCTCAAACTGTCTACCGTGGACCTTACCCATTCCTAAGAGGTCCGTAAAGAGGGCATGCATAAGCGCACCAGCATGCCTACCATCCTGTCTTGACAAACAAACAAATAAATAAATTTCTTACAACAATAATAATGGGTGACTTTTACTACTTGATATCAGCTGGAAGACAAATTGCACACCTAGTGGAAAATCAAATATTCCTGGCAAACCTAGCAGACAAGTTTGTCTACCAAAAGGTAAAGAAAGCAGGACTTAATTTTCACTAACAGAGTTGAAATGATAGCAAGCAATGATATTACTGGAACCTGGGGGAGGGGGGAAGAGGGGAGAGATCATGCAACATTAGAATGCAACATTATGCAAGCACAAGCAATGGAACAAAGCTACTCAACCTCTCTGAGTGGTAAGACAGCACTGATGAGCCAAAAGGTGATCAGAAAACAATCTGTTTATAGAAAAAAACCAACAACCAAGTATTAGATTCCAACAATTGCAAGATGCTAAGGAAAGAAGAGGATTGGGTTTACAAGTTTTGAATTTGTATTTTGATGCCTCTTTTTTAATCTGGTTAAAAGAGTGAGTGATTCTCCAAATAAGAGGTAACTCGAGCTAGAGGGCCATGAATTAAGACTTGGATGGCACAACTATTTATGACATGATAAGATTAAAGTAAATATTGGTTTTAATAATCACTTTGTTAGTGAAACTGGCTTCCCCATTGACTTTACTCATCAGGTCTCAAAAATGATCACATGACCTTGGGACACTGCAACAGTCATAAATATGGACCAGTGGCCAAGAATCCAAATTTTGATCATGTGACCATGGGAATGTTGTAAAAGTCATTAGTGGGAAAACAGCCATGTCACTTTTTCAGTTGTAATTGCAAATGCTCACTAAATGAATGGTTGTACATTGAGGACTACCTGTACATCAGATATCAAAGGACCAAAGGAATTTATTTATTTATTTATTTATTTATTATTTAAATTTGTATACCGCCCTTCTCCCGAAGGACTCAGGGCGGTTCACAGCCAAGTAAAAATACAATACTATAAATACAAATTAAAATACAATTAAAAAACTTATTAAAATTGGCCAGAATTAAAATTTAGAACTAAAACCCATTAAAACCCATTAAAACACTAACCCAGTCCAGCGCAGATGAATAAGTAGGTTTTAAGCTCGCGGCGAAAGGTTCGGAGGTCCGGAAGTTGACGAAGTCCTGGGGGGAGTTCGTTCCAGAGGGCGGGAGCCCCCACAGAGAAGGCCCTTCCCCTGGGTGTCGCCAGACGACACTGTCGCGCCGATGGCACCCTGAGGAGCCCCTCTCTGTGAGAGCGCACGGGTCGGTGAGAGGTATTCGGTAGCAGCAGGCGGTCCCGTAAGTAATGATTTCATATGAGATATATTTCGAGATAAATATTTCTCAATACAATGTTTTTATGTCTATTGAGAAGTAACACCAAAAAATGGAGGTTGCTCAAAGATGTGGGTTAATCTTTCTCTAAAGAAGTAGCAAATGCACAACACTTTAAAAACAAAAATATGCATTTATGCTGAAAGATCTTCTTGAGTTTAAACCCAGCTTCAACCCAGAGATTATAGACAGAAAACTTTGTCTGCCATTTATTATTACCTAACCTAAAATAAATTTCCCATTTCAAAGATATTTTTGGGAAAGTTGTTTGCTGCAGCGAATTCCATACAAATACATGACTTTAATCCCTACTCCATTCATTTTGTATACACTGTATTCTGTATACTTATTGCATTCTAGTAAGGCAAGTCATTGCTGCCAAGAAAGCCATATGGGGTCTTGTCTCTACCCACTACATTGTGTCCGAATGTCCATCAAGAGCTTATCCCGGCCCAATGTCTGATTTTTTTCAACATAGACCACCCTATCCTTGAATGGCTGGGTGGGCTGGGCATGAATTATTTACTATAAATCCATGTATTTGCCACATAAATAAATTGACTTGAGTTGGCTCAGCTGACCTGCCAAGGGCTTGGATGCTAATGAGCGGCGGTGGGTGAGGTTAGAGATTATCGCCGTAATAGAGCATTTGCAAGTGACGTGTCAAACGACCTTTTCCCTTTAGATTTTCGTCATCCAAATATAATACCTACGGCCCGTGAAAGGAGGATTGATAGAGAAAGCGGACAGACCGAGGCGACAGCGAGAATTGAGGAGGCGCCAAGGAAGAGAGCGCATGCAAGCGTTAGAGAGCCCTCCCTTTCCTCGCGCCTCGGCTGCCAGCATCCGGGTTTTTGGCCACGCTGTTGAGCCTGCTGTTGCCGGTCGCTTTGGTGGCTCTCAGCCTCTCATTGAAGAAAAAAGCGACGAGGGCGCTAACAGTAAGAACTATTTCCCATAGACAGGCAGGAGAGGGATCCAGGCGTGTCTCGTCCTCCACGCTGGTGTTGTGAGTGTGCGTGAGCGCAGCGAAAATGGCGGCGGTGGTGGGAGGGCAAGCCGGCTCCTTTCGTTCCTCTTCTTCTGCAGGGATGAGCTCGGGCTACGGGACTCCCGCCACCGCCCTCAGCACAACTAACAGCAGCGGTGCAGACACGCGGGCCGGGGTGGACGAGGACGATGGACAGAATCTCTGGTAATTGAACCTGTCTCCCTCTTCCTCACCGCCTCCAGATTGCTCCTCTCTTTCGATCGCCCAGCAACTGCCCCCACGTCGCTCATCCTCACAGACTCCTTTTTTTTGGGGGGGGGGGCTCGCCGGAAGACTCCTCCGCCATGTTACCGTTGTCCCGCTCCCTTGTGCTCTGACCAGGAAAGATCTGTCTTTCCTCCCGCATCCTTCACCCAGCACTGCTGTCGCGCCGTGACAGGAGTGGATCCTTTTCTTCCCGGGCTTTGCTCTTCCTCACGGCTCTCCTTGTTTCGCGGCAGGTCCTGTATTCTCAGCGAGGTGTCCACTCGTTCCCGATCTAAACTGCCTTCTGGGAAAAACGTCGTGCTGTTGGGTGAGTGGTCCCTTTCTTCTATTTCCTGCTTATTCTTCCCTTTTATTATTCTCTTTTATTCATCTGGGCTGGACCGCTTCATGCTTCCTTTAGAGCGCCACTTGTGTCGAAGGGAGAGGTGTCGTCCTTATCCTCGGCCTCTTCACAAGATAGAGCAGATTTTCTTGTGTTAAACGCAAATGCATCACTGGAGCATATTTGTCTTCCTTAAATAATAGTATATACGAAATAAGGTGTTAACACTTTTTTTGTGGTCTTGATTAGGAAGCTGAGCAAAAAAACCTTTGTGTATTTGTCTAAGACCTGTCAAATATGTTTGATGAATGATTTATCAGCATTATGCTTTAATACATTATGCTTTAATACTGTTGTCTGTTAGATGTGGTCAGTTATTATCTTCACACTCTTTTTGCTATTTAATAGAAATCAAATAGCTGAACTGTTGATAGTAACTGATATTTGAAGTTGTCAAGTTTTCTCCGAACCAGCAGTTATTTCCTGGGGCATGACATAAAGTCTTAAAACAATTAGTGTTATTTACTGATGGAACTTGAATACCAAGAATGTGTAAGCCCCTTCTGGGTGGCTTTCAAATGGCTACTGTAAATAGTTTGTAGGTTAGTTAATTTAAGTTGTAGAGATGATAGATAAAAATATGTACTGTAAAGATGTATGACACAGAACACTTGGCTTCTACTGTATTTTTTGCATTATAAGATACTCCGGACCATAAGACGCACCTAGCTTTTGTGGAGGAAAATAAGAAAAAAAATCTGCCTCTGCCTCCCAGCAATTTGTCTCCTTGCAGCAAACAGTCTGGTCAGCTTCACCACAGCCTGATTTAGCATGAGGAGCTGATTGGCGGTTGGATCTGCTTCCTGGAATACCACCAATCAGCTATTCCAGGCTGCAGGGATCGCTGCTGCACATTGCCACCACCTATTGCGTCCGCATGCCCCATTTTTGGCCTTTGTGTGTCCCATTTTCAGCCTGTTCCAGGCGAGCCAAAAGCAGGATGCATGGAGGCCAAAAATGAGGCACATGGAGGCCGAAAATGGGATGCACGGAGGCAGCGATAGGTGGCAGTGGTGATGGGCAGTGGTGATCCCTGCAGCCTGAAATAGCCATCGGTGGTATTCTGGGAGGCAGATTCAACCGCCAATCAGCTGTTCATGCTAAATCAGGCTGTGTTGAAGCTGACCAGGCTGTTTGCTGTTTGCTGCAAGGAGGCAAACTGCTGGGAGGCAGAGGCCGCAGGGTGGTGCCGGTGGATGGGCGGGGCTTCAGCAGCATTCGCTCTATAAAACACACAGACATTTCCAATAATTTTTTTGGCGGGGGGGGGGGTGCGTCTTATACACCAAAAAATACGGTAATTACTAGATAATGTATTCTTCAAATTGATTTCGCAACCATATAGAAGTAACTTTTTAAAAATAATTATTTCCTGAACTAGCATTTAGCATATATGATTGTATATGTTCTGATATATTTACAGGTAATTCTCAACTTATGATAGGTTGCATGACAAATATTCAAAGTTATAAGGGACCTTACAACTTTTTTATTTACATTTATTTATTTATTTATTTATTAACTTATTTACAACTTGAATTCAAAGTTCTCTCAAAGGTTTTTCTGTCTCTGATAACATTTTGGATGCTTGGCAACAAGCCTGCATTTATAGTTGTTTGCAGAGTCCTGCTGTCTATTGCAGTTTTTTGCCAGAAACCAGGATTAGTTCTGGTTTCCAGTGAAAACATCCATTGCTTGTTCTGTTAACCATCATAGTGTTTTACAACTGTTTGAATAACAACTGCCACAAAAGTCATATAATCGCGCAGGGTCACATGTGATCCACTTAAGGCCATAAATTATGGCCAGCTTAGGGCCATAAATTCCAGGATCAGTTAGAGAAATCATGGAAGTTAAGGACTGTCTGTACTGGTCAAGCTTTTGAAGTTCACAAGGTGGGCTAATACATTCTATAGCCATCTACTGGACATGGAAGTTGGGAAATGTTAAAATATCTCTGTATTGTTTAATGAAATAGTAATATTAAAATAATGTATTTGGTAGTTTAGTCCAAAAATTCAAGAATCTAATTTTGCCTCCAGTGCTGTATTATACAGAACATGCTATTGAGGCATGATCGGTAACTAGTTTAGCATATGAGTGAAAGTTATGCTTTTAGTTATCATAACTAAATAGACTACTACGTTTATTTTCCCATGAATAAAGTACTTTAGTGATTAGTGATTAAGGCACCAGAAACAATAAGACTAGAGTCTTATTCTATCTTAAGCATAAAAACTGGATGGCTGATTTTGGACCACTCCCTCTCTCTCAACCCAACTCACCTCACAGGGTTGTTGCGGGAAAATAGATGGAGAAAGAGTACCTATGTTTCCTCCTATTGAATTATTTATAAAAATGAAAGTAGCAACATATTGTGCGCTAGGTTTCCATAACCTAGTAACAATGAAGTTCTTTCAATCTGTCAGTTCTCCATCCTGAGCAACATTATTTATAATTCTCAGTACTGTTTATAATTCAAATATATCTCCCATCAGTACTGCCTCTTTTTTACTGTTCTTATACAAGAAAGATAATCTTATCTCTGATCACTATTGCTGATCTTTCCATGAATAATTTTGTGCCACATTATTACTTGTTAACTATCTATGACTATTACGTACCCTGCAACATAAGGATATCACTTTTTGTTTCAGATTGCTAAAGGCCATCTGTGATATTGTGATCAGATTTGTGATTATATAATTTCCCCATATTGGAAGGAATAATATCCCCCTTCTCAAATTTCACTTAATGATCATTAACAGTGATTGTGAGATTTATTCTATTTTCCATAACCTTAGTATCATTAAAATATTAATAACAACAATTACATTGGTCCTGAAAAAAACACCATCAGTCAATTGCAAAACACAACTTTACTTGGAACAGCTTACATCCTAGAACAGTACCTTTGACATCATTGAACAACAACATCCGCCTATCCAAAGTCCTTGGAAAGGATTTGAATGGTAGATAAAAATGCCAAATCTCAACTAAATATCTGACTAACTATGCAGCGAACTATGACAACAATATCCCAGGCTTAATTTATTAATTGAACTTTAATAATTGTCTTAGAACTCTTCCAAATGTTACTGTGAAACTTATGTCAAATATTGAACTTCTGGGAGGCCTGAACCACACTTCAGAGGCTACATCAAATTGGACTTAAGATGCTGTTCTTTCTGTAACAAATGGATGCTAATCCTGGCTGTTGGAAATAAAAGATAGTTTATTTCATTGTATTTTAAAATAAATTAAGTTTTTAATATAGTTCTGGAATTTGGGATTATGGGCTTCATTAAGCCTATATTGTGTATATACCCATTATATTGTGTATATACCCATCTTTAGAGGAACAGAAATCAAATTAATGATTCAGTCTAAATGTTTACATGACAGATTATAAAAAGCTGCTTATAATTGCATGATACCATGTGCAATGTGCTACAGTTTTCCAGAATTAGGAAGGGAGTAATTTTGTACTAACTTATATGGAAGTAGGAGTGTTATAGAGAGTCAGGCTGGTGTGATAGCTTTAGAAATCAGGAGACTATGAGTTCTACTCCTGTCTGAAGCATAAAGCCAATTGGGTGACTTTGGGCCAATTGTCTCCCCTTAGTGAAAGGAAGAAAGTGCAGGTATTCCTCACCACCACAACTGAGCCCAAAATTTCAGTTGCTAAGCAAGGCAATTCTTAAGTGAGTTTTGCTGCATTTTTGCCACTTTTTTATCACAGTTGTTAAACAAATCACTGCAGTTGTTAAGTGAATGGCATAAGTCAATCTGGCTTCGCCTATTGACTTTGCTCATTGGATATTGGCCCGGAAGGTTAATGTTATAAATACATGCCAGTGGCTAAGCACCAAAACTTTGATCATATGACCATGGGGATGCTGCAATGGTCATAAGCATAAAAACCAGTAACAAATCACTTTTACAGTACCATTGTAACTTCAAACGGTTAGTAAATGAATGGTTGTAAATGAAGGACTATTTGAATGACAAACTACTAAGGCAGGGTTCACCAATCTGTGGTCCCTGACCTATTACTGGGCTGTGGCCTATTTGCAACCAGGCCGGTCGCAGCCCCACTCATCAAGCAGCCAGCGCTCGCAGTCCTAATCGTGCTTCTTTCTTGCATGAGTGTAGCTGTGCATGTGCACATGCTGGCCTGACACTCACATGGCCCAGTTTCTCCTCTCCCCCTGCCAGCCAGACTGCCAAGCCACATGCTCCCAATGCTCCAAAAGCAGAGCTTGTTGAATCACCGAGGCTGCCTGTGCAGGATACCCAATCCGATTTTGGAGCGTCAGGGAGCCTCTGAATCTGAAGAGGCACAAGACTATGCCCCCAAAGTCTTCACTTCTCCATGCTAAAAGCTTTGGGAATGGACAAAAGGCTTTGGGGCCTCATTCTGCTTCAGGCCTTCCGTCCCTTTGCAAAAGGTTTTGCAAAAGATTTTGGCATGGAGAAGTCTGAAGGAGCTGAGATGGTACCTCAAAGGCTTCTCTTTTTCATGAGTGGAGCTGCGTGTGTGTGCCCCGGCCTGTGCTTGCGTGGCCCAGTTCACTACCCCCCAGCCAGGCAGCTAAACAGCAAAGGATGGGGACTGCTGTCCTAGATAATTTTTAAATATTTTTTGCTGATTTACACATTTTGCTGCAGCAGATACAGATGTTTTTTATACTGTTCATTCCATATACACTGTAGATAGATAGTGTTACATTGTTACTTTATTTTAAATCTATTTAACTATATTATTTTTGGCTAATGCAAATTTGATTTTAATTGTTTCATATTTTATTCCATAGGCCTTTTTTATGAATTGTACTCTAAAAGATAAATTGTAAATATTGATCAAGTAAATGACTATGCAATGCAGGAATAATTTAATTGACAAAAATTAGTTCAAAATCATTATCATCTCTTTATATTTGATATTTTATCTCTGTGTTAGATAGTCTTACTTGACATTCTGAGAAATGTACAAATCCTTATATTGTATATGAATTCCCTATTCTCTAAGACATTAATTTGTATTTTACTGACTGCTGCTCTGGAATGTCAGTCGACTGTATGGGGAGGACTTTTAGAGAATGCCAGAAAGAGAACTGAAAAAAAATCTCTGGTATGTCTGGAACAAGGATGTCAAACTCATGTTGTCACATCACGTGATGTATCAATATTTTCCCCCCTTCTCTAAACCGGTTGTGGACATGGCCAACATGTGACTCATCCGGCCCACGGAGTTTGATAGCCCTGGTCTGGAATATAGTCAGTGTAGTATAGAGATTAAGGTGCTGGTCTAGAAACTAGGAGATTGTAAATTCTAGGCCTCCTTTAGGCATGAGAACCGACTAGATGACTTAACAGTAAACAATCTTTAATAATAAATTGAATCCTAGGTGTTTGATTCCTTTCCTAGCAACTTCCCACAAGCAACCTCAATGTAGAAGCTAGCAGGAAAGGTTGCAAATCACTCCAGTAAATTGCTTCCACTTTTCTTCTGCCTGTAGCAGCCTCCTATTATTCACACATGGCCTGTACCAACCCTCCCAGGTCTTCCCCACACTCCCATGCTACTCTTTATGCTCCTTAACTAGTCTTCTTAACTAGACTCATGCCTTTTCCTGTTTAACAACGAGCTTGAAGTTACAGTAGCAAGTGAGACTGCCCAGGACTGTCATTGTTAACTATTATATTCTTTTCTATAGTAGCCTTGAAATAATATCCATAAACCAGCCTTTTTTAACAAAATCAAACAGAGTAGTATATCTTTTGACACATAGGATTTGTATTTGGGTATAGATTTCTTCTTTCTCTTCTCTTTATCTGGCACCAAAACAACTTTCAATATTTTATGAAGCTGTTCCCATGACTGTACTTATACATACTTCCTGAGCTCTTCTTTTGAGAAGAACTGCAGGATTATCTCTTTCTCTTCAATGTTTACATAAAACCTTTGGGAAAAATCATCATTGGTTTAGGATACCTAATTATGTTTTTCAAACCCTGGCCAGCCTAGTCAGCCTATTATGGTTCTGTCCCAGTGCCCACAAATTCTGCAGGTTTGGATAAGGAGGACCATCTTGACTTAGTCTTACTCACATGTGTGTGTGTGTGTTTGGACTTACCAAATCTGATGAAATGCCATTTTTTTTCTTTAGATGGAGTAGCATTTCTCTTTCAAGGATGGTACACAGTTTGTGGGTCTTCTTGAATTTACAGCTCCTGCTTGAAGAGCAGGTGCCAATTATAGCCAGGAAGCTTTTGCAAAACTCCATTTTATTGCACCAGTTCCATTCTTTCATAGATCAGGAGGCCCATCAGACAGTCAGACTTGTTCTAGTCATCTCATTACTTAACTGTTGCAATGCTTTCTCTATGGTTTTCCTTGAAAATCATCAGGAAACTCTGCCTGGTCCAAAATGCAGTGGTGTGAGCAGTAATGGGCATGCCTTGGTATGCCATGTAATATTTCTGCTTTGTAAGCTGTTTGTTTCAAAGGATGGACTATTATTTATAAAGCCCTACATAGCATGAGGTTACTTGAAGGTTCCCTGTCACCCATAACATCTATCCAATTCTTTCAACCCTTCACGATTGGCATTCTCCAGTCAATGAAATAACATCATTGGAAGCACACCTTCTCTATGTCATGTTTGCCTTCTAGAAAAAGGTTCCACTTAACATCTGGATGGCCCCACTCAACAGTTGTTTAGAAGAGCTGTGAAGACCATCTTTAAGGGACAGTGAGACTCTTCATTTCTTCATGTTTTCTATCTTTTATCTTTATTTCTTTTTTTGTTTTATTATTTCATTGATTGATTGTGATGAGCTGCCCAAAGGGGCAGCATACAACTTTCATAAATTACTGTTACTATTATTTTACATTTCATGAAATAGACTCGCAATGTAATTTATTTGATCATTGTTAATATCTAACATAAAAAGGTCTTTATTTTTGCTGTAGAAGGCTGCTATGCTTCAGTAAATTCTTGCAAAATATGTCTTAGACCTGTTAATAAATGCTCAATTTTTGTTTTTTAAATCTAGGTGAAGATGGAGCAGGTAAAACTAGCTTAATTGGAAAACTTCAGGGAATTGAGGAATACAAGAAAGGAAGAGGAATGGAATATCTGTACCTAAATGTTCATGATGAAGATAGAGATGGTAAGTACATTTGAGACATGAATGTCAGCATTCCAGAAAAACCGCTTGCCAAGTAAAAACTCTGAAGCACGCATCTTTCAAAGTTCTTTTACTAGGATAGGTAAATGTAGAAATGATACAAGGGCTGATGATGATGATGATGAATCAATCTTTTTTATTGACCATTACACAGAATATATATAGCATTTCATAGTTCAGCTAACATATGTGTTACTTCATCATTGGCTAATAATATCTCCAAGGCACAATAATTGGTTAGTTCTCAACTTCTGCTTTCAGGCGAATATGCACACATGCAAGGAAGATAAAAGCAACAAATGTTTCATCTTATACTTTGTTTCATCTTGTATCTTTGTTTTATGCTGGGAACATTGCTTAACTGAGGTTTGCCATCCAAGATAAGAATGTTGCCCGCATTCCAACATGTACAAGATGATGTACAAAGTATTAATCCTATATGTCCTTGCTTTTTTATTTAAATGAAGAGAAAAGAGATTTGTGAATAGCACGTATTTGAAGTGGATGCAGAGTGGGGGGAGGTGGCGAACGGAAAAGAGCAAAAAATGAAGGAATACATTATATAAAACAACAGCAGGTTATAAGAAGAACAAGCACAATCAAACCATAAAAAAAATTCCTTTTAACCAGGACCAATCAGGTAACCAGTTAGTTAACCAAGCAAAAGGAGAAAAATTTTCATGAACATTATCTTTCTTTCTTTCTTTGTTTACATTTATACCCCGCCCTTCTCCGAAGACTCAGGGCGGCTTACAATGTATAAGGCAATAGTCTCATTCTATTTGTATATATATATATATATATATTTACAAAGTCAACTTATTGCCCCCCCAACAATCTGGGTCCTCATTTTACCTACCTTATAAAGGGTGGAAGGCTGAGTCAACCTTGGGCCGGGCTCGAACCTGCAGTAATTGCAGGCTCTGTGTTCTAATAACAGGCTTCTCTACTGCCTGAGCTATCCCGGCCCCTTCTAAGTAAGCCTGTATATTACCCAGTTCATCCTCAATAGTTTTATTAAGCGAATGAAAATGGATAGCGCAAGCACGCTGACCAACCAATTTACAAAATCCCCCTTGACAAGCTAACAAATAATCTATAGCAAAACGTTGTTGAAGTATATCCTGATTTAATTTTTCAATTTCATTCTGCAAGTCTCGAACAATTGCAGCAGTAGCATTGATAGATTTTTCTAATCGACATCAAATAGAATGTCTATTTTCTTGAGCAATTATTCCTGGGTATGCTCCCAAGATAATGACTCCAGTAATGGCTCTGGCAACTGCACATCCAAAGGTAGGCAGTGAAGAAAGTTGAGTATCTATGATGACTTCATCAGAACATGTCGGCCCCAAGGCTGCACGCTGAATACGAGTTGATGATCGGCCGGGAACACCTATCTGTACTGGTAACGACAAATATCCAATTGCTGCACATTGATAGTTCTGAGGATGTATATTGGTTGCATATTTGTCAAAGAAAAACCACATATTAGGATCCTTTAACTGCCCTCCAGCACAGATAGATCCAACATTAGAAGAATCACTGGCATTAAAAATAGGAAAATTATCAGGTTACATATCAGGTGCGATATTAGAACCTTCTAATGTGGTATTAGTAGTACCTCATAGCCAATATCTATGACTATAATTCCCACTTTATCTAAAATATGTTTTGCATTTGGGTAATCAGACCAAGTATTAAGCCAAGTATGATGAGTATGACAGCAAAAACACAAACCTCGAGTAAATTGATTGATACGGAGGTAACGCCATTTAACTAAATCCAGTTGACTTGGAGGCTTAGAAAGTAGCCAAGAGGAAGAAATATGTTGAAGTTGTGAAACAATGAAGGTAGAGGAGGTAATTAAATTAGGAATAAAAGCAACTTGGCCAAAAGCCATAGGAGGCTCATAATACAAGGTTACATTGCGGCCATGAATTAAAAACATATATTGAGCATGACGAATCCAAAGGTTAGGGTTGAGGGAAAAGGTAGGAGTTGTTTCAAAAGTGGTAAAAACAGGAGAAGGAAAACAAAGAAAACAACACAACAGACTAGTAACAGAATTTGCAGTTATAACAGCGAAAACTGCAGCTACAAGATTTTCTGAAGTTTGAGGTAAAGAAGCCTTCTGTAGTTGTTGCTGAGCCTCATAGGTAGTAGCTTTCACTTGACCCCAAGTCATGGCTGTAGGATGTGGCGACTTGGGAAGACGAACTTCCGTTTTGATCGAAGTTGAGAATGGGATTGTGGAGACCCCGATGCCATGCCATGATAAGGATGAACACACCGGCTGGGATCCACACAACTTGTTTTGTTAGCAGATCCTCAATTGCGGCGTAACCATGACCCCAGGTTATAAGTTGAGCAAGTCCTCACCAGGTAGGACCAGGAAGTTGACGATAGGGTACCAGAGATCGAGAGACAAGATCCTGAGTATGAAAATGTAAGTTGACTGGAATTTCTGAAAAGGAATCTAAAAATTAAATAATTCCAGGCATAAAGAGCAACAAATAATAAATTTTGAATTTTTTGCAAATTGTATGGGCCAGATTCAGTTTTTACTAATTTAGCCAATGTAGCTTTAAATGTACAATGGGCCCGTTCAATAATAGCTTGCCCTTGAGAGTTATAAGGGATGCCATATGTCAATTGAATGTTCCACTGTTGACAAAAAGAGGTAAATTCCCGTATAATGTGTTACTTGAAATAGATTCTGAAAGGGACTTGGTAAAGGACTGTATGATAAAGTGGGCACAAAATTTTCAGGAGCCAATATTATTGGAAACTTGGGAAAAAAATTGGGTTAGAAATGTTAAATTCACGCAGGCACAGAATTTGAGAGAAAATTTTTATAAAATGTTTTATAGATGGCATTTAGATCCTAAGAAATTATCATGTATGTATCCAGATATGCAAGCAAAATGTTGGAGATGTAATTGTGATGACGCTACATATTTTCATATTTGGTGGACTTGTAAGGATATAAAGGCCTTTTGGATAAAAATTTGGTGGATTTTACAAAATGTTCTGAAAAAGAAGATAAAGTTCCTGCCGCAATTTTTTCTGTTGGGAATTATTACGGACTGTACAGTAATTGAGACTAAACTGATTTTAAATCTAATAACAGCAGCAAGATTACTAATAGGACAGTATTGGAAGAAAAAAGAAGTACCTACAATAGAAGAATGGATATTGAAAGTTGCCAATTTGGCTGAGATGGCGAAAATATCAGCCTTTCTGAAAGACAATATGCAAGAAAGATACTTAAAAGAATGGAAAAAATGGATTGACTATATTCAAAGTAGATATCAGACTAAGAGTTATCAGACTGCTTTTGAATGATTATGATGTATTATTTTTGATTGTTTTCAGGGGAAGTTAGAAACTGATGAGAATTGTAGGAGTATAATTTAGTTGGAACGAAAATTTTTTAGCATATGTTTGTTTTATTTTTAACTATACCTTGTGCTCATTCCGGGAAGTCGGGGAGGGAGGGGGTTGTGAAGGAGGGGGAAGGGAAAAAATTGGGTTAGAAATGTTAAATTCACGCAGGCACAGAATTTGAGGGAAAATTTTTATAAAATGTTTTATAGATGGCATTTAGATCCTAAGAAATTATCGTGTATGTATCCAGATATGCAAGCAAAATGTTGGAGATGTAATTGTGATGACGCTACATATTTTCATATTTGGTGGACTTGTAAGGATATAAAGGCCTTTTGGATAAAAATTTGGTGGATTTTACAAAATGTTCTGAAAAAGAAGATAAAGTTCCTGCCGCAATTTTTTCTGTTGGGAATTATTATGGACTGTACAGTAATTGAGACTAAATTGATTTTAAATCTAATAACAGCAGCAAGATTACTAATAGGACAGTATTGGAAGAAAAAAGAAGTACCTACAATAGAAGAATGGATATTGAAAGTTACCAATTTGGCTGAGATGGCGAAAATATCAGCCTTTTTGAAAGACAATATGCAAGAAAGGTACTTAAAGGAATGGAAAAAATGGATTGATTATATTCAATGTAGATATCAGACTAAGAGTTATCAGACTGCTTTTGAATGATTATGATGTATTATTTTTTATTGTTTTCAGGGGAAGTTAGAAACTGATGAGAATTGTAGGAGTATAATTTAGTTGGAACGAAAATTTTTTAGCATATGTTTGTTTTATTTTTAACTATACCTTGTGCTCATTCCGGGAAGTCGGGGGGGAGGGGGAGGGGGGTTGTGAAGGGAGGGGGGGAAGGGGAAAAAAATTTTTTTGTAAAACTTTTTGAATTAAAAAAAAAAGGAGGTAAATTCCTTACTAATATATGCCGGACCGTTGTCTGTCTTCAATTGAGCCGGTCGGCCCATTGCAGAAAAGGCAGAAAGACAATGAAACACTGCATCAGAAGTGCGCTCATGACGAGAGACAGTGATCCATAAAAAGTAAGAATATGTGTCAATGGAAGCATGCAAATAAGAATACGGTTTAAAAGTAGGAAATTGGGTGACATCCATTTGCCAGATCTGGTTAGTTTTGTTCCCCGAGGATTCACCCCCATAGGAAAGGGAATATCAAATTGTTGACAAGAAGCACAGCCTCGAACAATTTCACGAGCCTGAGAAAGAGGAATATGAAATTGCTTAGCCAAAGACTTAGCATTTTGATGAAAATATGAGTGACTAGCAGCAGGATCTGAAAATAGCATTGTAACATTTTTAGAGCTTCATCGGCTTGTTGATTCCCTTCTATTAGAGAATTCTGAAAAGGAGTATGACTACGAATATGCTCAACATATAAGGAAAAAACACGTCCTTCCAAAATATGTTTTAGAGATAAAAATAAAGACAAGAGATTGACATCAAGAGAAACTGCACAATAAGCATAGGGAAGAGATTGCATAGCAAGATACACCGGTTAACACCAGTAGAGGGAGTAGAACGACAATCCTTTTGAAAGTGGCCAGGTTTTCCACATTTAAAACAATTTCCAATGGGCTTTTGTCCTTTTTGAATGGCTGCAGCTAATAAATGCATCTTGTATGTCTGAGACCCTCCTGACAGACACGTAACATATCTGCCAGAGTGTAGTGATCTGGGGCTTTCAAAGGTTGTAAAGCACGTTTACAATCCATGTTAGCATTTTCAATAGCTAACTGACGTAGCAATTCTCCTGCAGCTTCTTGGTGATCAAATTGTTGACAGATAGTCTTTGAAAGTCGTTCCACAAAATCAGCATAAGGCTCATTTGCTCCCTGACATATATTAGAAAAATTAGCTCGTGGCTCACCAGCTTGTGGAACTTTCAAAACTCTAAAAGCACACTCAGAGACTATAGCTAAAGTGGCAGGGGGAAGAACAGCCTGTGCAGGAATGGTTGCAAATTGACCTGTTACAAATAATTGCTCTACCGTGTAAGCACCCCCTCCTCCTAAGGCAGCAACTTGAGCATGACGCATATATTCACTTTCCCATACAACATATTGCATGGAAGACAGAATCATGCAAAATACCTGTTCCCAATCCTCAGGAACCATGGTATAACCATTCTTTATGCTTTTCAACAGTCGCCTTGTAAAATTTCCGCTAACTCCATAATAGCTCGTTTCAATTCCCGTAAAATTTGACATGGCAAGCCCTCCAATTCTGCTATCTGCTGACCAGCTTGAGGTCCTGGATGATATTGAAAGGACATACAGACAACAATTCAGCTAACTCTTCCCCAGGAATAGCAGCATCCTTCTTACAAGTTTCCATCATCTTTTGAAAAGAGGATTGCGGAATGATGTCAGTAGGAGGCTTTTGTTCAGTATCGTTAGGAGCAGAAGGCAACAAGAATGTATTTTCAGATACCGGAGGACACACCACAGCAGTAGGATACAGAGGCGGAGGAGGTATTAGAAGGCAAATTTCCTTATGACCAAATGTTTCTACGGCATGGCGACACAAATGCCAAACATGCAAAATCTCTATCCCTGCCCTTGGTTGCAAAGTTGTTCCAATTTTCTCCCAGTCTGACAGTTTTAAAGAGCCCTTTTCTGGATACCATAAACATTGTGAAGCAATCTCACAGACCAGCCGGAAGAGAGCACTCTGTGATACTTCTGTATTATTTTTTTCTAAGAAGATAACTCCTCTGCATACTTCCTTTGTTCCTCAGAAAGTGAAGACCCCATACTTACAGAAACCGTAAAATGGTTGTAGAAACCTGAAGGTTGACGGTGCACCTGTCCTTGTTGGACGAAGTAAGAGGGTCCTTGTTCCAGGCGCTACTTGTAGAAATGATACAAGAGCTGATGATGATGATGATGAATCAATCTTTTTTATTGACATTACATAGAGTATATATAGCATTTCCATAGTTCAGCTAACATATGTGTTACTTCATCATTGGCTAATAATATCTCCAAGCACAACAATTGGTTAGTTCTCAACTTCTGCTTTCAGGCAAATATGCTTGCATGCAAGGAAGATAAAAGCAACAAATGCTTCATCTTATACTTTGTTTCATCTTGTACCTTTGTTTTATGCTGGGAACATTGCTTAACTGAGGTTTGCCATCCAAGATAAGAATGCTGCCCGCATTCCAACACGTACAAGATGATGTACAAAGTATTAACCCTACATGTAAACTGGCACATCTGGGAAAATGTTATTATGTCTAATGGCAACCCCTCTACTAAATTCCCCCCTCCTACTTTCCCATACATGAGAAAGTGGCAGCACGGAAGCTTCCAGCCTTGTATGGCTTCCAAAGCTGACAGAGGTCCCCCTCTGCAGAAGAAAACACACCCTGAAAAATAAGACAGACAAAATACAAAAGATATGGTTAATACCCTGTACAAACTCTCTTAACCCCCTCTCCATCCTCCAGGAGGACGCTTAGGTTTCTCAGATAATTTATCATGAAATTGCTTTATTAGAGTATCAGCATTCACATCCCAACTTTTTACCCACGTAGCTTCAGACAACGGGTACCCCTTGCAGTGGACCAAATATTGTAAACGACCCCTGTATAGCCTAGAATCAGGGATCTTCTTAACTTCATAATGAGTCTCCCCTTGGACTATCAAAGGAGTGGGAGGGGAGCAGCTGATAAAGGCCTTAAGTTAGATCCTCTTGCTGGTTTCAATAAGCTACTGTGAAACACTGGGTGCACTTTCCCTAATATTCGAGGGAGGCTAAGTTGGACAGTCACTGGGTTAATCACCTTCACTATAGGAAAGGGACCTATGAACTTGGGTCTAAACTTCTTGCTAGGTAACCTCAATCTTAGGTATTTGGTTGACAAATGCACCTTATCTCCTATTTCAGAAAGGTGGTTGGAGAGACCGGTGTTTGTCGGCCTGGGCCTTATATTTCTCCGCTGACTCAGCCAAAGCTTTTCTTAATGTTCTCCCAACCCCTTTTTAATGAGTTTATTCATTCTGTCAGGGACATAGAAGTGGGTGGCTCTCTAGGCAGCTCAGGCATCGTACAAAAAACATGCCTGTAGTTATCTGAAAAAGAGTCAACCCAGTGCTACTGTGTACTTCATTATTATAAACCACTTCTGCAAACAGTAACAACTCCGCCCAGTTTTCTCTTTGATAATTTACATAACATCTAATGTATTGTTGCACCATGGCGTTCAATTTTTCAGCAGCTCCATTAGTCGACGGATGAAAAGCTGAGCTAAGGCCCTGGGCTGACCCAGTGGACTGCAGGAACTCCTTCCAGAACTTGGCAGTAAACTGGACCCGATGGGATGGCCATTCCTTGGGAGGGGGGACAGTGGGCAAGGGGCCGATATCCATTAGGACTTTCCAGTATCCAACTTCCCACTTAGTGGTGGGGGCCCATTTGTGCAGCCAAGCCAAGTCTAATATGATAGATTCTGACATCTTTGGAGTTACTATAAATTGTATAAGTTCATGATGTCTTCCAATTTCTAGTCTAATTAGTTTTGTAATCTGGGTGGCTAGGACCCCCCCCCCCAATTAATGTCCCATCCACCTGGTGAAATTTAATTGGGCGCTTTAAGGCTCTTGTTTTGATCCCCAATTGTTTTAACAATTGGAATTCCAATTAGACATCTGGTACAGCCTGTATCTATTATGGCTGGTAGTTCTCCTTGCTCCCCCGTCTCTGGCACCAATAGTCTCACTTTAATAGAAAAAGGGGGGATGGGTGCACTGACCATCAGGTCATCTTCCCTGCTAGCCTCATCGGGAGGGGCTTCTTCAGCCGGAGGTTCCTCACTCTCTCCAGTGGGGAGGGAAATCTCTACGGCTTGTCTGGCGAATCAACTGGTGTCTGAGCCCTTCCTTGGAGTCCTTTTCCTTGTGTAGCCCTGACTGGACTGGAGCAGGGGCCAGGCATTCAGAAGCTCGATGTCCCAATTGTCCACACCAATAGCATTTAATCAACCCTGTCGGTTGACGGGGTGGAGACTTCAGCAGGCCTTGAAAGGGGCTGTCTGGCTAACACTCTCTGAGGAGGCTTTTTGGCTGGTGTTTTGCGGTGGGGATGAATTTCTCTGTCCAGAGCTATAGACATGGTGTAGCAGTCATGCAGCCACTCAGGCACCCCCTAGATTCCACAGGCTGTTCTGACTTCTTGATTAATGGCCTCTTTGAAATAGTGCAGGAGTATGCGGTCTGGCCAATGTCCCAGGTTCCCTGCAACCCATCTAAAGTCCCATACAAAGTCTTTTATAGATCAATTACCTTGCTTCATCACCTTAATGGTGGCTTCAATGTCATTGATATGGTGTGGGTCTTCAAATCTGGCCCGGAGCAATGCAACAAACCCATCGGTGTCATTTAAATCTGCAACGCCCTCATTGTGCACCTGGGCTATCCATTCAGAAGCCTCTCCTTCATTCATCCCATCAGGAATCACTGATATCAAGTCCCGCTCTGATTCGTATTGATCTCCATACTGATCTATATGTGCCCAGACCCTGCTGAGGAAGTAAACCAGTTTGGTAGGTGTGCCATCAAACGTTGCTCTGAAGCGGGGTGGAGTTGGTCGCATAGGGGGAAGGGGCTCGGCTGCAGGCAGTTGAGGTGGAACCTGTGGTGAAGTTGCTGCAGGTTGCTGGGAGACCCCCTGCTGAGGGAGAGGGCCGGCGGCAATGGAGCTGCTCGCTGGGCTGGAGAGGGGGATGGCACTCCAGCCGGCTGCTGTATTAGCCCTCCCCCCCCCCCGCGTTGCTGGGATTATTGGGCTATACTGAGGCCAGGGTGATCCCTGGAAAATTGGAGTAGATGATGCTGAATGCCATTGGCACTGGACCCATCCCTGGCCAGGGTAGAATCCCCAGCCTGGGGGGATGGATTCAGCAGGAGGTAGCACAAAGGCCGGATGGTGAGGGGGCTCCGCAGGGGGATGTTGCATTCCCCCTACCAGCTGCGTTTGATGTCTCCCAGCTGCGTGATATCCCTGCTGTGCCTGGGAGTTGATCGGTTCACCCTTGACCAGGTCAGGACGTGCCTGAACCCTGCTAATTCCACCACCCAGTCCTGGAGGGGGGAAGGTGAACGTAGGCAGCGCTAAGCTCCATCTCACTTGAGGTTGGGAGGGGGGTGCATAGCTTCCCATTTCCATCCGTTCAAAACTCTCAGGGAGCCCAGTCAAGGATCGGCTTCGCGATAGAGGTAACAGGCTCCAGTCCTGGGAATCTCCAGATCCCATAGTGTCCCCATTTTCCACTCTGGCTCAGGGGGTGACTTAGTTGGGCTGGGCCTGGCATGATATCCCGGCGGTCTCTCCTCTGGTCCCTTTCTGGAGTTGGATCAGACTGGCAACCCTTCCAGGAATCCGACTCCTTGGGCCGAGCGCCTAGCTTTTGGGCCTCCTCTGCAGCCTCAATGGCATGCACCACTTCTTCAGCAGGAGAGAACTGGGTGTCAATAAATCCTTGAGTATCCATCCCCACTGCCCCCTCTGTGATCTATTCTTTCTCCTCCATCTTCACTGAGTCTTCACACCACCCAAGGTTTTCGGTGGATGCTGGGGCCCAGCACCCCTGATGGCCCCCTTTTGGGGTGCTGCTATGCTTTAAAGGAGATTCGGATTAATGTCAGCGTTCCAGAAAACCCCCTCGCCAAGTAAAACTCCGAAGCACACATCTTTCAAAGTTCTTTTACTAGGATAGGTAAATTGGAACATCTGGGAAAATCTGAATCTGAGAGGTCCGGGTTTTCCTTCAGTAAATCAAAACCCCCCAGAACCATCCCTCACTCCTCAGTGGATCACATGCTCTATGGTCGCCAACCGTCCCATCTCGAGACATCACTCTGACCACTCCTTTTCCAGATGCACGACTGGCCTGACCTTGACCAGCAGGAAGAATGTTATTATGTCTAATGGCAACCCCTCTACTAAATCCCTCTTCCTACTTTCCCACACATGAGAAAGTGGCAGCATGGAAGCTTCCGGCCTAGTATGGCTTCCAAAACTGACAATGATTATGTTATATTGTTACTTGGAGTACACTGCAGTAATTTAAAATGTGTGTCATCTTCATTAATCAACAACTACTAAATAAAATATCCCTTAATACAGGGGTTCCCAGCACCCAGGCCACAACCTACTGTCAGGCTGTGGCCTGTTTGGAACTGAGCCACATGAGCAGCTGGCTGGCACACACAAGCAGATAACTTGGTGAGCGGCAGACCAGTCTGCATGCATGCGTGCATGGAGCTCAACTTGTGTTAGCTGGTTCTCTCTCCTCCTCTGCCCCTCCTCCCACGGCCAGGTGTCCAGCCATAAACGTCAGGGACTATCTGTGTATTTATGGGAATTGGTAGGCAGGAAAAAAATGTGAATTTTGAAAGAATGGTTTACACTATAGAAAACATGATGACTGGTTGAGAGTAACTATATAAGATAAGAAATTTTCATTATCTTTAATGACTGCTACTTGCTATTTTTTTCTATTCTCAAAAGCACTTCTTTAGCCTATCTTTGCATCATTTTCCCATCATTTCTAATCATTTCCCCAACTGTTTAGCTTTCATACAGAGCATTACATTAAAGTGTACCATTTCCCTCAATCCCAATATTTCTTACTTGCTTTTATTTTGTCTTTTTCTTTTGTGTGTGTGTGTTTTTTCTCTTAAAACATGGCCATTGTTAAAATTCACCTGACATTTTGCAGATTTGTATACTTCTGCTAGTAAAACAAAAACTATTTCTTTGTGAATCATAATGAAGTTTTTAGTTTCAGTTACTTAAAATATATTTGATCAGATAAGAATTCAAAACTTATTTTTAATGAAAGGTGCTACCATGTTTTCTTTCATAAGAAATTTTTTAGAAGATATTTGCTATTAAAATTCAGTGTAAGCATAATTGTGCTGTTTAGATCTACAATTTATTCTTTTCATTTATATGAATGAGCTATTTGACTTTTGCTTTGTTTCCAGATCAGACAAGATGCAATGTATGGATTTTGGATGGTGATCTGTACCATAAAGGCCTGCTCAGATTTGCAATAGAAGCCACCTCTCTAAAGAATACTTTAATTATGCTGGTAGTAGATATGTCTAAACCATGGACTGCTTTAGATTCATTACAAAAGTGGGCAAGTGTTGTAAGAGAACATATTGACAAATTAAAAATTCCTCCCGAAGAAATGAAAGAAATGGAGCAAAAAGGTAAGTATTATATAAACATGTATTTAATACATGTTGGGAAATTATCTCTAGCTTTATCTTAATTATAAAAGCATCTTTTTCCATTCTGAAGATATTAGTTATTATAACTGTCAATCTTCTCTATCAAAGCAAATCTAATGCTGACTTTTTATCTATCATCCATTTTTATGCTAAAAACTAATTGGAAGAGATCTTATCTTAAAGAGGCAATATAAATCTTATCTTTTAATTAAAAATTAAGAATTTTTAATATTTTATATTGACCTTATTAATATATATTTTCACTGCAATTAAAAAAGCTACATTATGTGTGAGATTATTTTTACAGTCCGTTCTAAAAATAGTAACTTTAGCATATAAATAATTCAATTCAATATTCTTTAAATAGTTCTCTTCATTATAAAGCTATAGAATCTGTATATCTCTTCAAAATATTCTGTTTAATTGAATTTTTTTTAAAAATAATCTTTAAATGCATATGTGTTTTTTTCACCTGTGTCTTCTAAAAATGGTCATTTTGGAAATGCAATTGGGTCAAAATATCTGAAAATAAACATCTTAAAAATATACTTCTGATATTAGCAGCCTTCTCCATAATTGATGAACTCCATTGTTACTCAGAGATGTGACTTTTCCATTATATCCACTAAATCCTACTTTTAATATAAATAAGAACGTCTTATATATAAAGAAGAAGTATCTTATTTTACTAAATTAGCTTTGATGTGCTGCAAATCAAAAATCAATAATTTGGTGCTCTTCAGATGTTTATCTTATAAATTATTAGCGATGCTGACTGAGTAATAGAAGCTTGGCCTATTTTAAGATAATCCTAGAGAGTTATTTGGACTTGACTGTGCAGGTTATTCCTAATCTATGAGTTATAGGAGAATAGATAATTTATGAGGTTTTTCTAAGCAATGGACAAGATCCTTCAAAAGTCTATTTCTCTTTTCTGTAGATTGAGTATGTATGGTATATATGTATGTATGTATGTATGTATAATATTTCTTAACTGCTCATTTCTCTTAAAATTAGGGCTATGAGTACTTTGAAAATGATTTGTTTTTCTTAATTTTAACTGAAAAATTTTACAATAATAAAAAAATGCAAACTAAACGCACAAAAAATAGAAAGAATAAAAAGTTCAAAGAAAGAAAAGAAGAAATTTAAATAAAGAAAAAGAAATATTTAAAGATGTGATTTCTGATCTTCAACACTAGTGCAAGGTAGTCCTCAATTTATGACCATAATTGAGCCTGGAGTTAAGTTGTAAATTGTTGTGGTCATAAATTGAGACATCACATGACTAGACCCAATTTTTTCAGCATTTTTTGCAACAGTTGATAAGCAAATAATGCAGTCATTAAGCAAACACTGTGGTTTTTAAACAAATCCATTTTATCCACTGGGCATTTTTGCCAGAAACCAAAAATTGGAAACTAGCAAAGAATATCAAAAATCACATTAATACGATCACAGGGACACCACAGAGCACCATAAACTTCAGCAAGTTATCATATACCCAAATTGCTGTCGTGACCATGCTGGGGGCGGGGGGCAGGGAGGGGGCTGTATTGCAGCCATTGTAACTTTTAAAATCAGATTGTACTTTTGAAGTGATCTGTTATAACTTTGAACAGTCACTAAGTGATCAGGCATAAGTAGAGGACTACCTGTATAAACAAATTTAAGAATTCTTCATCTCCTATCAGGTTATAAACAAATATCTCTTCTTCTTGTAACCCATACTAAATTTATATGCAAATCTATATATCCTCAACTTTTCAGACCTGCTGTCAAGAAAAAGGGCCACTAGAGCTTTATGTCTTATTTTAACTATGGTCAAACAAATCAACTTTATATTTCTTCCGTTTACTTCTAACAATCTTAATCTTTAATTCATTCAGGTATTTTGTAGGATTTGATTTTGTTTTTCTTTTTACTATCCCAAAGGCTTCTTCGAGGCTTTAGCAAACCTCTTTTATAAATCCAATAAAAAGTCATTATCCAGGTAATTCTCTTAGTTTATAATTTGTATTTCCACTTTAATTTCCTAAACTTTAACCCAATTTTGGGGGGAGGGTTTACAATTTTTTTCGTACCATAGAAAATCCATCCAGGTCATTTTCTTGGCTTGTCATTTGTGTTTTACTTTAGTTCCCTTTTTTATTATCCAATATTTATGGTTCTAATATTTCTACACCAGGCAAAATTTGTTTCACATATATCATCCTTCATTAACATCTATCTATAGAAACAGGCATCATTGCTGACATTATAGTTACTAATTTCTTATCCCATTCTTCAAAAAGCTTCTACAGTAGATAGTTCAAATATCATGTTTTATGTCATTTTGTAAATCCCAGTACAACCAAAACCAAAAGACAAGCTAATAAGAGAATAGTTTAAATTTCAGATTGGAATAGGACAATAGTAAGACACATCCAATCATATGAGTTAATGTTGTAGCCCCTGAGTTATATCTTGACCAGCAGTTATCATATCCATCAATTCCTTAATTTTCTTACTGAATTTTCTCATTCATCACATTAGCCCTGTACCTAGGACAAAAAAAAAAGCAGGAGAAAGAGAAGAGTATATTTACACTCTAGTTCTTATCCTAAATATAGAATTTTGTAATCCTTAATGGCCTCAGGATTAAAAAAAAGTTAAAATAATACATGTTTAAATAAGCCATCAGGAAGTACCCTAAGTTTAATTGGATAACAATTTAAAGTTGATCCAAGGTAATATTATGAAAGGTATACTGTAATTGAAGCCTAACTATTTTTAGTTTGTAACAATATAAGAAAGTTCATTTCAGTACAAAAGGTTTTTAAAATATCTAGTATACATAAACGTTTTAATGAAATAATTATACTGACTTTGTGCAATATTTCTGAGACTAAATTTCTTAGGTGCAGTGTCTCACTGAAACATTGTGAATGTGAATTAGATAACCTTCTGGACTGAAATATCCTCAGAATTGATATTTTGTAAGGTGTAAGCAAAAAATGATTTTTTAAATTGTCCTCTTTTAAAAAAAAAGCTGGTGTTTATATTTGCCTTTATTATCTATTTCCAGTTGTCTTATATACAGTATTCAGAATTTTTTTACAGATTAAAACTTGATGAGTTTTAATCTGTAGCCATGATGGCACAGTGATTAGAATGCTAATTTATTGCTCACTGCCAGGTTGGTCAAATGAGGGCCCAGATTGTTGACTTTGTAAACTGCTTAGAGAATGGTATAAAACACAGTGATACAATATATAAGTAAGTGCTGTGCTATTGCTATTGTTATATAATATTTCTCTGGTGCCTATTAATTAGTTTTCTTTAAACAATTGAAATGAATAGTAATATTCTCTGGAAGAAAGGCAAACATAATTAAAAAGTATATACAGTCCTTGACTTACAGCCTCAATTGAGACCAAAATCTTGGACATAGAACAAAGTGTTAAGTGAGCTAGCTATCATATGACTGTTTCTCTCAACAACCATAATCTTGGCATTCTTAATTGCAGTTGTCAAATAAACTTATGGATCATTAAGCAGACAGAGTCATAGATATTGAGCCTAGGATGCCTCAGAAGGAGGGGAAGAGACCCTCGGAGACCCAAGCATGCTGTATGCTAATGTTTCTCTGCTTCAGAGCTGAAAATCCTTCCCTTCCAAAATGCAAGTAGGATTTTCAGCCTCTGAACAGAAAGACACTAGCACACAGCCTGCCTTACTTCTCTTAGGGCTTTCTCCAGTCCTTAGAGGCACATCATGCTCTTACGTTCTTGTGCTACCATTCTATCCAGGAAAATCCTGCTTGGATTTTGACTTCCTCTTGTCTGTCAACTGGCTGAAAAAGTTGCCTGTCAAAGGAATTTTCCTCACTTCCTGCTTAGATTTCAGCAATCCATGCAGGCACAGAGCTGAAATCCTTGCAAACAGCTTTTTTCAGTCAGACCACAGAGTAAAAGGGTTCTCTGCCAAAGGTTTTCAGCTCCATACCTGCTTGGATTGCTGAAACCCCAGCAGGCATAGAATTGAAATCCTTTAGCAGGCAACTCTTTCAACCAGCCCAGAAGAACAGAGGGAGTGCTCTTGGAAGGTGCAGTAGCTTGCAATCTTCCCTGCCAACTTCCTCACTGATACTCTGGAGAAGCCAGCAGAGAGGATTGCAAGTAATGATTACATGGCAATCTCTCATGAATATGAACAGGTTGTCAAACATTCAGATAGTGATAGAGATGTGACATTTTACAGGCTGTAGAACACCCTTTCTGGGGCCATTGTTTTTTGAATTATTGTTAGGTAAATAGTAATAAGTGACGGACTACCTGTAGTATTTTTGATAGAAATGCAAAGTTTAGGGAGAAAATAATTTATTTTTCTTTTCTTTTTTTCTTCTTTTTTCAGTTGTTAGAGATTTCCAAGAATATACAGAACCAGGAGAAGATTTTCCAGCCTCTCCACAAAGTAGAAATACTTCATCACAAGAAGACAAAGATGATAGTGTTATTTTACCTCTGGGTGCAGATACACTAACGTGTAACTTAGGCATTCCTGTTGTAGTAGTTTGTACAAAGGTTTGTTCTGTTTTAATTAAAGCTATATGTCTTCAAATAATTTAATTAAACCTTTAAATTAATTGACTCATTAACACCCTTAAAATAAAATAATATATTGCTTTTTTAAAAAAAATCTTATTTTTAGGCATTTCTTATCTTTTATTCTCAATATATTGTAAACTGGTAAATGTGAATATTAAATGTGAATATTATATGTCTCTGCATGTAGGCTTCAAATTTAGATTGATGCTAATTATGATTTTGGAAACAATAGAAATCCATTAAATGGGTTTTATTATTTATATTGCTTTTTAATAATTCGGCCATGTAGAATAAGTTTTTTAACTGTTATTTTAGTCTGTATTTATATGTGCTTTTTTACCTGCCTATGAACCGCCCTGAGTCCCTTGGGAGATAAGGCGGTATATAAATGTGATAAAATAAAATAAAATAAAATAAAATATATTAATGTAAATATTTTATACTATTTTATTCATTGGGAGTTTCTAGACATGCAGGTAAAAATAAAATTATACATTAAACCCAACTACATTAGATCAACTATTTACAACTATTTACACCCCTAATCCAATATTCTACATTAACCCCAACCCCAACAACCAATTATTAACCCCAACAATAATTATTTTACTTATTTCTAGTGTGATGCCATTAACCTTCTGGAAAAAGAACATGATTACAGAGATGAACACTTTGATTTTATTCAGTCATATATCAGACGATTTTGTTTACAGTGTATCCTTTATGAGATATATCTAGCATTAACTTTCAATTTAGATTATTGTAAAGGTCATTCTATGCTCTCGAACCTCTACTGAAATAAAAAAGATTAAGGTGATAAGATTATTCTATCTTGATCTTATAGACCGGGGTAGTCAATCTTTTTATACCTACCACCCACTTTTGTATTTCTGTTATAGTAAAAATTTTTAACCACCCACCTGTTCTATAGTAATGGTGATTTATAAAGTGTATTGTTGTCTGCGCATGCCTCTCACGCATCGTGAATTGGGTTTGGGGGGGCGCTAGCTATCAGCTCTGCTTGTCTGTTACAGCTGGGTGGTGTGGGGGGAGTTGCACGAGCTATTCTGGGACGAGGCTCTTTTGTTTGCGGTTGCACTATAGCGTCATTTAGTTTCACTTACATAACGTGAACTAAACTTATGTGCAGGCGATACAAATAGTATATTTTCAGAAATTTAAATTGTCACGGAGAATTTTATGAAAACCTAATGAATTTTTTTTTTAAAGTCAATTAATTTTAAAAAAAGGAAAGTGCTTCAGTATCAGACAAAATCCCTACTAACCACCATGAAAGCTGGAACGCCCACTAGTGGGCGGTAGGGACCAGGTGGACTACCACTGTTATAGACTGAAATGTCAGTAAATATTTCACCTTTATATAGCCTTTGTTCTTCCTACCTTTCCAAACAATCAAACCAGGAGTTTGTTCTGTCCCCCTCCTCAGTCCAGGAGACACGAGTGATGACTTAATTAGCCAGCAACTATCAGCTCTGGCAGCAAACTAGCGAGCGTTTGCCAAGTGTCTCTGTTATCTCTCTTGATGCCAACGAGTCAACCAGGAAACCAGGAACAAACAGGACTTCAGCTCTAATTCTCTCCCTCTAAGCAGTTGATTTGCTTGCCACGAAGTGGTATGGCAGCTCTTGCTGCTTTTATATTCTGTGGGGTGTGGCTCCATGACTCAGCACTTCCTAGGCCTGCCCCATCCCTGCTTCTGTTATTCCCGTCTCTCCTGCCTATGAAACCTAGGGTCCAGCCAGGTCTGATTGCCATCAGCCGGGTCTGGAGGTGTGGCCTGGAGGGGAAAGAGTCAGGGGATGGAGGCCTCGTTATCTCCTCCACCTGGCCTGCCTCTGGCTCCTGGAGCTGAGCCAGGGAAGCCGATGCTCCAGAGATAAGTCCTGATGGCCCTTCCCCCTCACTTGCTGGCAGGGGGCCCAGCTCGGGGGGCGCAGACACAACAGAGTTATCTTTTAATCATCTTATAGAGAAAAATTATTGAATAATAATTTGAAGTTGGCCTGATTTATGTTCATTCTAAAGTTAGTCGTTATCAAGTCTTGTGTAAGAAAAACAGGAAACTATTAATTATAATATTTAATTGCCTATGTCCGTGATGGCGAACCTATGGCACACATGCCACAGGTGTCATGTGGAATCATATCAGTGGGCACAGAAGCTCAGCTCCGACGCACATATGTGTGTCGGCCAGCTGATTTTTGGGCTTTCTGGGCACATTTGAGGAGAGCAAAAAAGGGGCCTTCCAGTCCCACCAGAAGTCAGAAAACGGGCCATTTCTGGCCTCTGGAGGGCCTCCAGGGGTGTGGGGAAGACTGTTTTTGGCCTCCCCAGGCTCTCAGAAAGCCTCTGGAGCCTGGGGAGGGCGAAAAATAGGCATACCAGGCCCACCATGCCATCACGTGCCAAAAGCGGGGGGAGCGCAGGGGGGTCATGCGTGGGAGGCGAGGCACATAGAATTATGGGTGTGGGCACATGCGCACATGACCCCCCCGTGCTCCCCTCACCTTTGGCATGCGATAGCAAAAAGGTTAGCCATCACTGGCTATGTCATAAAAGAAGAAATAAAAGGTCTATATGAGTGGCCAGATGGATTTTTCTTGTTTTACTGGTATGCTGTACACATTGGTGTACAAGTAAATACTGGCAATACTTGTTTAGTGTCCACAATTGGAATCAGCAACTTAGTCATTAAGTAGTGATCACTAAGAAATTATCCTACTTTAGGTTTTTGTTGTTTTTTTTGCTTTAAAGATCAGAGAAGGTTGTAAATGCAAAAATTGGTCTCAAAATTACTTTTTCAGCATAATTTCATGCCATAATTCCAAACAGTCACTATATGGGACACTCATACTACCTATATGATAAAAACATATAGCATACTATTTATATGATAAAAACATGTTTATAATAAATTATTAAATTGTTGGTTTTGGTACAATTATAAAACTATAGATTTTTAAACTTGGTGGATATTAGTATATCTTCAGGAAGGTAATATTTTCAAAGTATGTACATTTGCAAAAATTAAAATGTAGGATTTTCTTTAACAAATAATTCAGATGGTGCAGCACTCATTTATACTTCAGTGAAAGAGAATAAGAATATTGATTTAGTTTATAAATATATTGTCCAGAAATTGTATGGATTTCTTTTCAACATACCTCCTATTGTTGTGGAAAAAGATGCAGTATTTATGTAAGTTATTTAGTAATAGGATTTCTGTACAATTAGTTCTTTAAAATATTGTTGCTTATTTTCAATGTTTTAAATGAATTTTTTACTTAGATTTCCAATTGCTGAAATTGAAGAATTTTTTTAGATTCACTGGGAGAAGAACTTTAAGACAGAAGAACACTTTTCTTGTCACACTGAAACCTCCCATTTTTGTCCTATAAGTTTTAAAAGGCTTCCAAATGAAGTATTTCATTGCTCTATATTGGATTAAGAGAGGAAAGTATATTCAAAATAGTAATAAATTTTCTCTCTGTGCATTTGTGTATGCAATTTTTACTGTGAATTTTTTATTTTAAATTTCAAAAGGGACTCCATAAATTTAATATGAAAATAACAGGTATTTTTGTATGGCAGAGAATGAAAAGTGTACAGTTGAAATCTGTTTTGCTTTCAGTCCTACAGGCTGGGACAATGAAAAAAAGATAGGAATATTACATGAGAACTTTCAGATTTTAAAAGTCAGTGACAACTTTGAAGATATTGTTATAAAGCCACCAGTCAGAAAGGTAATTCCTTACATAATTAAAAGTCATATTAGTATATTGGTTTATTTGCAATTTGGAAAATCTTAAACAATAATGTGTGACCCGCTATTTAAAATAAAACTGAAATTTCTTTTTTGGTTGTAATCTGAATTATACTCAGAAGTAATTATGATTTAATAAAGCTGTGATTTTAATTTCAAGGTTAGGCTAGTTTCCTCTTTACAGTACTGATCTTTTTAAAAAACTTGCTGAAAACTGAGCTGTTTTAGAGACCCTTTTCCATTTTTATTTTTGTATTTTTGACACTCTTGGTATTATGTTTTTTGCTTATGCTGTTTATTGTTATTTTTACTTACAAATGTTGGGTTTTTAGATTGTACTCTGGGTATCATAACAATATTAATTATTCTATGTAAGCTAGAGAAATATTTTTGAATTGTAACAGAATAGAAATTCATGAAATCAATCTATCCATCAATCATTTAATCCAGCGGTCACCAACCGGTGGTCCACAGACCATTGGTGGTCCATGAGAAAATTTTGGTGGTCCATGGACAAATCTTCATATTTTGCTGGTGCACCCTGGTGGAGGAGCTGCTCCGGGATGACCAATGGGCCAGTCCTGTGAGTGTGATTACTACAGCTCTGGAATATGGGACCAGCTGTGGTGGGGCTGGAAATCTCTGCCTTGGAGTGGCACATGCAATACGCAAAAAGGAGTGCAGCCCTCTCTGTCAGAAATGAAATAATGGTGCTGTTGCTATCGTGGGGGACGGGCGGCCCAAGCGGGCCTAAGCAGTGATTGCGATGGCTGGAAACTGTGGGAGCAAAGCAATACTTGCACTTGTGCAGCATCAGCATTCCACCTCAGTATATTTCCCCAGCCGGTAGCGTAAAGCAGCCCTCGTCTCCTGCCGCTTGGGACTTGGAGCGGTAAACGGCATCTGGCCTGGGGAACAGCTGCGCAAAATGAAATTAGACAGAATGAAAAAGAGAATGAGAAAGAGAGAGAAAGAGACAGAGAGAGAATGAAACAGAATGAGAGAGAAAATGAGAGACAGAGAAAGAGACAGAATGAAAGAGAAAGAATCAGAATGAGAGAGACAGAATGAAAGAGAATCAGGATGAGAGAGAGTGGGGGAGAAAGAAAGATGAGAGAGAATGAGAGAATGAATGGGAGAGGGGAGAGAGAGAGAGAAGAGAGAGAGAGAGGAGGGAGAGAGAGAGAGGGGAGAGGGGAGAGAGAGGGGAAGAAAGACACGGGGAAGAGAGAAAGAGATGAGAGAATGAGAGACAATGAGTGGGAGAGTGATAGAAACGGGAGAGAGAGAAGAGTGGGAGAGGGGAGAGGGGAGAGAGAGGGGAGAGAGAGAGAGAGGAGGGAGAGAGAGAGAAGAGATGAGAGAGAATGAGTGGGAGGGGAGAGAGTAAGAATGGAAGAGAGAGAGAAGAGAGAATGAGAATGAGTGGGAGAGAGAGGGTGAGAGAGAATGAGAGACAATGAGTGGGAGAGGAGAGAGAGAGAAAGAGTGGGAGAGTGGGAGAGAGAAAGATGAGAGAATGAGAATGAGTGGGAGAGAGGGGAGAAAGAGAGCGACAGAGGGGAGAGAGAGAGAGAGATTGAGAATGAGTGGGAGAGAGAATGAGAGAAAGAGTGGGAGAGAAAGAGAAATGAGACAATGAGTGGGAGAGGGGAGAGAGAAAGTGGGGAGAGAGGAGGAGAGAGAAAGAGATGAGAGAATGAGAGACAATGAGTGGGAGAGTGATAGAAACGGGGAGAGAGAGAAAGAGGGGAGAGAGGGGAGAGGGGAGAGGGAGGGGAGAGAAAGGGGAGAAAGAGAGACGGGGAGAGAGAGAAAGAGATGAGAGAGAATGAGTGGGAGGGGAGAGTAAGAATGGAAGAGAGAGAGAGAAAGAGAATGAGAATGAGTGGAGAGAGAGAAAGAGGGTGAGAGAGAATGAGAGACAATGAGTGGGAGAGGAGAGAGAAGAGTGGGAGAGAGAAAGAGAAAGAGATGAATGAGAATGAGTGGGAGAGGGGAGAAAGAGAGCGACAGAGGGGAAAGAGAGAGAAAGAGAATGAGAATGAGTGGGAGAGAGAATGAGAGAAAGAGTGGGAGAGGAGAGAGAGAGAGAATGAGAGAATGAGTGGGAGGGGAGAGAGAAAGTGGGGAGAGAGGAGGAGAGAGAAGAGATGAGAGAATGAGAGACAATGAGTGGGAGAGAGAGAAAGAGTGGAGAGGGGAGAGAGAGAGGGGAGAGGGGAGAGAGAATGAGAGACAATGAGTGGGAGAGAAAGAGTGGGAGAGAGAATGAGTGGAGAGGGGAGAGAGAAAGAGAGCGACAGAGGGGAAAGAGAGAGAAAGAGTGGAGAGAGAGAAAGATGAGAGAATGAGTGGAGAGAGAGATGAGAGAGAGTGGGAGAAAGAAAGATGAGAGAGAATGAGAGAATGAATGGGAGAGGGGAGAGAGAGAGAGAGGGGAGAGAGGGGAGAGGGAGGGGAGAGAAAGAGGGGAGAGAGGGGAGAGAGAGGAAGAAAGACACGGGGAAGAGAGAAAGAGATGAGAGAATGAGAGACAATGAGTGGGAGAGTGATAGAAACGGGAGAGAGAGAAAGAGTGGGAGAGAGGGGAGAGGGGAGAGAAAGGGGAGAAAGACAGAGACGGGGAGAGAGAAAGAGATGAGAGAGAATGAGTGAGAGGGGAGAGAGTAAGAATGGAAGAGAGGAGAGAGAGAGAATGAGAATGAGTGGGAGAGAGAGGGTGAGAGAATGAGAGACAATGAGTGGGAGAGGGGAGAGAGAGAGAAAGAGTGGGAGAGTGGGAGAGAAAGAGATGAGAGAATGAGAATGAGTGGGAGAGGGGAGAAAGAGAGCGACAGAGGGGGAGAGAGAGAGAGGAGAGAGATTGAGAATGAGTGGGAGAGAGAATGAGAGAAAAAGAGTGGGAGAGAGAAAGAGAAATGAGACAATGAGTGGGAGAGGGAGAGAGAAAGTGGGGGAGAGAGGAGGGAGAGAGAAAGAGATGAGAGAATGAGAGACAATGAGTGGGAGAGTGATAGAAACGGGGAGAGAGAGAAAGAGTGGGAGAGAGGGGAGAGGGGAGAGGGAGGGGAGAGAAAGGGGAGAAAGAGAGACGGGGAGAGAGAGAGATGAGAGAGAATGAGTGGAGAGGGGAGAGTAAGAATGGAAGAGAGAGAGAGAGAAGAGAGAATGAGAATGAGTGAGAGAGAGAAAGAGGGTGAGAGAGAATGAGAGACAATGAGTGGAGAGGAGAGAGAGAAGAGTGGGAGAGGGGAGAGGGAGGAGAGAGAAAGAGATGAGAGAATGAGAGACAATGAGTGGGAGAGTGATAGAAACGGGAGAGAGAGAAAGAGTGGGAGAGAGGAGAGGGAGAGGGAGGGGAGAGAAAGGGGAGAAAGAGAGACGGGGAGAGAGAGAAAGAGATGAGAGAGAATGAGTGGAGAGGGGAGAGTAAGAATGGAAGAGAGGAGAGAAAGAGAGAATGAGAATGAGTGGAGAGAGAGAAAGAGGGTGAGAGAATGAGAGACAATGAGTGGAGAGGAGAGAGAGAAAGTGGAGAGGGAGAGGGAGGGGAGAGAAAGAGATGAGAGAATGAGAGACAATGAGTGGGAGAGTGATAGAAACGGGAGAGAGAGAAAGAGTGGGAGAGTGGAGAGGAGAGAAAGGGGAGAAAGACAGAGACGGGGAGAGAGAGAAAGAGATGAGAGAGAATGAGTGGAGAGGGGAGAGAGTAAGAATGGAAGAGAGAGGAGAGAGAGAATGAGAATGAGTGAGAGAGAATGAGAGACAATGAGTGGGAGAGAGAGAGAAAGAGTGGGAGAGTGGGAGAGAGAAAGAGATGAGAGAATGAGAATGAGTGGGAGAGGGGAGAAAGAGGCGACAGAGGGGAGAGAGAGAGAGAGATTGAGAATGAGTGGGAGAGAGAATGAGAGAAAAGAGTGGGAGAGAGAGAGAATGAGACAATGAGTGGGAGAGGAGAGAGAAAGTGGGGAGAGAGGAGGAGAGAGAGATGAGAGAATGAGAGACAATGAGTGGGAGAGTGATAGAAACGGGAGAGAGAAAGAGTGGGAGAGAGGGAGAGGAGAGGGAGAGGGAGGGGAGAGAAAGGGGAGAAAGAGAGACGGGGAGAGAGAGAAAGAGATGAGAGAGAATGAGTGGAGAGGGGAGAGTAAGAATGGAAGAGAGGAGAGAAAGAGAGAATGAGAATGAGTGGAGAGAGAGAGGGTGAGAGAGAATGAGAGACAATGAGTGGGAGAGGAGAGAGAGAAAGAGTGGGAGAGAAAGAGAAAGAGATGAATGAGAATGAGTGGGAGAGGGGAGAAAGAGAGCGACAGAGGGGAAAGAGAGAGAGAGAAAGAGAAAGAGAGTGGGAGAGAGAATGAGAGAAAGAGTGGGAGAGAGGGAGAGAAAGAGAAATGAGATAATGAGTGGAGAGGAGAGAGAAAGTGGGGAGAGAGGAGAGAGAAGAGATGAGAGAATGAGAGACAATGAGTGGGAGAGGGGAGAAAAGAGTGGGAGGGGAGAGAGAAAGGGGAGAGGGGAGAAGAGAGACAGTGGTGGGAGACAGAGTGGGAGAGAAAATGGGGAGAGGGGAGAGAGAGAGAGGGAAGAAAGAGAGAGACAGAGTGAGAGAGAGAAAGATGAGAGAATGAGTGGAGAGAGAAAGAGAGTGGGAGAGAGAATGAGAGAAAGAGTGGGAGAGAGGGAGAGAAAGAGAAATGAGATAATGAGTGGAGAGGAGAGAGAAAGTGGGGAGAGAGGAGAGAGAGAAAGAGATGAGAGAATGAGAGACAATGAGTGGGAGAGTGATAGAAACGGGAGAGAGAGAAAGAGTGGGAGAGAGAGGGAGAGGGAGGGGAGAGAAAGGGGAGAAAGAGAGAGACGGGGAGAGAGAGAAAGATGAGAGAGAATGAGTGGAGAGGGGAGAGTAAGAATGGAAGAGAGAGGAGAGAAAGAGAGAATGAGAATGAGTGAGAGAGAGAAAGAGGGTGAGAGAATGAGAGACAATGAGTGGGAGAGGAGAGAGAAAGAGTGGGAGAGAGAAAGAGAAAGAGATGAATGAGAATGAGTGGGAGAGGGGGAGAAAGAGAGCGACAGAGGGGGAAAGAGAGAGAGAGAAGAGAGAATGAGAATGAGTGGGAGAGAGAATGAGAGAAAAAGAGTGGGAGAGAGGGGAGAGAGAAAGAGAAATGAGATAATGAGTGGGAGAGGGAGAGAGAAAGTGGGGGAGAGAGGAGGGAGAGAGAAAGAGATGAGAGAATGAGAGACAATGAGTGGGAGGGGAGAGAAAGAGGGGAGAGAGGAGAGAGAAAGAGAAATGAGATAATGAGTGGAGAGGAGAGAGAAAGTGGGGAGAGAGGAGGGAGAGAGAAAGAGATGAGAGAATGAGAGACAATGAGTGGGAGAGGGAGAAAGAGTGGGAGAGGGGGGAGAGAGAAAGGGGAGAGGGGAGAAAGAGAGACAGTGGTGGGAGACAGAGGGGGAGAGAGAAAGTGAGAGGGAGAGAGAGAGAGAGGGAAGAAAGAGAGACAGAGTGGGAGAGAGAGAGAAAGATGAGAGAATGAGTGGGAGAGAGAAAGAGAGTGGGAGAGAAAGGGGAGGGGGGAGAGAGAAAGATGAGAGAATGAGTGGGAGAGAGAGAAAGAGTGGGAGAGAGGGGAGAGAAAGAGAGACAGAGTGGCGGAGAGAGAGAAAGAGTGGAAGAGAGGGGAGAGAGAGAGGGGAAGAAAAAGAGAGACAGAGAGTGGGGGAGAGAGAAAGAGTGATGTGAGAGAACGAGTGAGAGAGAAAGAGAGAATGAGAGAGAAAGAGGGGGAGAGAGAGGGGGAGAGAGAAAGAGTGGGAGAAAGAGGAAGAGTGGGTGGAGAGAGAAAGAGATGAGAGAGAATGAGTGGGAGAGAGAGAGAGAGAAAGAGAAAGAATGGGATGTTGTAATATGTTGTAAGGGACGTGGTGACTTGGGCTAGGATGCTGAGCTTGTCAATCGAAAGGTTGGCAGCTCGGCGGTTCGAATCCCTAGTGCTGCTGTGTAACGGGGTAAGCTCCCGTTACTTCTCCCAGCTTCTGCCAACCTAGCAGTTTCGAACGCACGTAAAAATGCAAGTAGAAAAAATAGGGACCACCTTTGGTAACAGCGTTCCGTGCGCCTTTGGCGTTGAGTGATGCCGGCCACATGACCATGGAGACATCTTCGGACAGCGCTGGCTCTTCGGCTTTGAAACGGATATGAGCACCGCCCCCTAGAGTCGGCAGCGACTAGCACGTATGTGCAAGGGCAACATTTACCTTTACTTTTAATATGTTATAATAAATTTTACTTATAAGATTGTTTCAGAGGGATTTTCTCATCTTTTAATGTTAGGATATATTATAAATTTGCTTTTAAATAGTTATTTCTTCTGTTGTTATTGTGATATCTGTTGGTTACCTTGATATCATGCTTATAAATAAATAAAAATAAACATTTTCAGGATGCTGCATGTGAGTTCAAGAGCATAATTGTTGCTTTACCTGGATTAGAAAACTAGGAAGGCAGCATTATTTATAATTGTTTTTCAACAATAAATTGGTCATTTTTCTTAGCAAAATCCTACACTGTTAATGTAAATGTCATTTCAGATAAATGAATGAATTTCTGCTTGTCAAAGAAATGAAGCTTTTCTAATATTGGCCGTATATTACCCAGAGCTGGTTTTAGATCCTGGCTTTACAAAAGTTTTAATAAATACATAAATAGAATTGTATTCTTGATTTATATTATAAAAATATATTGTTTTTCTGCTGTAATCAATATGATATAAGTTCCTTGAACCATATCAACTAAACTGATGTTCAAAAAGGTAACATTGCAAATAACCATACAAAAAACACTTGAACTACTAAGAAAAGGTAGACAGCTGCATTTCTGCATTAATGCAACGGAAGTATGGAAATCTCAGATGCTATTCTTGAATGTTTATAGTAATTAGCTTAGCGTTTAACTCCAATACTATTATTTATTTATTAGATTTTAATACCATCTTTATTATTTTATAATACTGCTTAACAGCAAAATTAATAATGCAATCTTACAGAGCTCTCTTGTGTGTTAGGCATATTTTCCTTCTAATAGCCCAGCCATTCATACTCTCTTAAGTAGCTCATAGCATAGCATTTAGTCAAGAGGTCCTCTCATTTCTGTCCAAAAATCAGTTGCCAGTGTTAAACAAATATGAAAGTTCTTATTTTATACTAGATACCCAATGATGTATTGGTTTATTGTGAATTTATATGATAGCTTGATAAGATTCTTAGTAATTGGACCTTGCAAAACCACTGCCTTGAGAAATTAATATCAGAGTCATTAGTATTTTATGATAAGTAACAAAAAGATAAGAGATTCTTTAGGAGATTTGATTGGTTAAATGAGGTCTAGGCTATTTAAGAATTTTAAAGGTCACAATAATGGTGGAGGATGGCTTTCTGATATTTATGTGTCTCATATTTTGCTGGACTCATTTAAATAAGTTTTTGTTGTTACAGTTTGTACATGAAAAGGAAATAGTGGCAGAAGATGATCAAGTATTTCTTATGAAGCAACAGGTATTACTGTACTTTTTGTAGTCATTAAAATGTATGTTAATTTGAATTAACTTTAATGTATATTTTAACGTTTATGAAATTCTTATGCTGTTGCATATTTGATTGTTTTTTTTAGACTCTGTTAGCCAAACAGCCACCTTCTACAACTGGACGGCCAGTGGTTAGTAAAAAAAAAATTAATTTTCTGGTATTAATAATTTACAAATGCTTTGTTCTAATGTGGCAGAGTGACACATTTCTAATAATATTTCACTGGCTCTGCATTTTGTACCTGAAATCTTGAACCTTTTGCTTCTTTTAGACTATATATATTCTATAACAACATAGTTAACATTTTTTTGAATTCAGTGGGACTTATGAGTAAATGTAAAATATTGTTCTGCTAAACTGTATATCCTATCTTTGTTCGCTTCATTTTTTAACTCTTTATATCAACATTAATCAATGAAATTGGATAATAAATATATTTACTTGCTTTTAATATAACTAATCTAAGCTTGATTTAAAGTCATTTCTAAACTTTTATTACCAGATATCTCTTCAAACTTGACAAAGTTTTGGTACCAAAAGATCTATATATGCTTTATAGCACTCAGTGGGGAACCCATCTAATCCTGGTGTTTTACCTTTTGCTATTTTTTAAATTACTGGTTTAATCTCTATTTCAGATAGTGGAGGAAATATTTTGGGGTATTATTAAATGTGGTAGATTAATTTTATTTTAAAAGACCTATGTCTTCATTTATCCTTTGGTTTACTATATACTTCTGAATCACTTTTTATTCTAAAAAATAACCCTAGAACATCACTTATGAGAAAATTAACTCCAAATTTTTAGATTTTGAAGACATGAGATATAGGCCAAAATTGAGATGTTTCGCAAAGTTTTGCCAATGTTGTGAACGTTATTCAGGTGTTGATGGTGAAAGTTAATATTCAATCAATCACTCTAATTTTTATTTTGGACAAGACCAGCCAAGAAGTTTATAATGAACCTCATGGTTTTTTTCCCCTAATAAGTATATTAAAAGGTTTCCTAATCTGTTCAGTATATTCAGTGATCATCAGTCTATTCTTGTTCATTTTATTAATCTCTATGACTTAAATTATAATCTCATTTTCTTTTTTGTATTTGCATAGTTTCCCCCTTTTCCTAATCTTTGTTAACACATCTGATAAAAAACTCAATTTAGAAAATTTATTTTATAGGAAAAAGAAAGGAATTGATTATTTTCATTCTTTCAAGTTGCTAACCTGAAATGAAATGCCATTTTTCAAACCATTTATAGATAACCTTATTCATAACTAGTCTTAAAAGGGTTTTCCCCCCCTATAGGAAGCTAATCTAAATAGAATATTTTAAACATTTTAACATTTTCCAGATGGTCTTATGTCCATGAGATAAGTGATTTACATTAGGTTCATGTTCTGTGTAGGACACCTCACAAAGGGTCCCTGGAGGATCACCCAGGACACAAAACAGATCTGTAACCTCCAATGTTACCAGTGTTACATCCATCCCTGCTGGATCTAAAAAAATAGATCCTAGTATGAAAGGTAAAACACTGAAGATATTATTAATTTATTGTAATTGTTTGGGATTTTGGTTTAATACTCAGTTGATAAGGCAAGCTTTTATGTATAATTGACATTTATTTATATTTGTATCCATTGTATAACAACATTTTATTATGTTTAAACTTTTCAAGTTAAAATATATTATCACTGTGTCATGGAAATTTTTCAGCTGGAGCCACAAGCGAGGGAGTATTGGCAAACTTCTTCAACAGTTTGCTGAGTAAGAAGACTGGAGCACCTGGTGGACCCAGTAACATTGCTAGTCCAGGAGGAGTAGGAGGTACTGGAAGTGGTAGCAATGGTAATCTGCCGCCATCTGCAAAGAAGTCAGGTAAGAATTTTATTAACTAAAGTCATATTAAATGCTCAATAAACTACTGTAGATACGGTATAAAACTTACCGATATAAAATGATTTAACATTTAAGTTTAGTGATTTGTTCTATGGCTGATATTCTTCACTGTTATAAGTAATCTAATACAAGCTCATAAATCCTTCTACAGAGCTTTAACTCTTGCTCTCTTTTTGCCTATAACTTGTGAATTTATTAAAGTCTTAAAAGATGTTTTATGGGAAACTCTTACTGCATGTGGTTTTGGCAAAACAAAAAACAAGATTGGTTGGTTGGTTGATTTGTAAAATTTATTAGGCGCCATCTTACCACAAAGTAACTCTGGGTGCCTTATGATCTTAAAAAGATAAAACTATATAGGTAGTCCTTGACTTACAATTGCAATTGTGCCCCAAATTTCTGTTGTCAAGTGAGACATTTGTTAAATGAGTTTTGCCCCATTTTATCATCTTTCTTGCCACAGTTCTTAAATGAATCATTGTAGTTTTAATTAGTAACTCAGTTGTTAAGTAAATCTGGCTTCCCTGTTGATTTTGCTTTTGAGAAAATTCCAAAAGGTTATCACATGACCCCTGGACATTGCAAGCATCATAAATATGAGTCAGTTGCCAAGCCTCTGAATTTTGATCACATGACCATGAGAATGCTGCAGTGGTCATTAGTATGAAAAACGGTAATCACTTTTTTTCTAGTCCCGTTGTAAATTTGAACGGTCACTAAACAAACTGTTGTAAATCAACGACTATCTGTACAAAAATTAAAAGACATAAATATAATACTGTGAAGATCCAAACACTGCACCACAATTAAAAGTGGGGAAGGCAGAAGTACGATGGGGAACAGAAGGGGTATGTTATTAATCTATCACCCCTCTCCATTGTAAGATTCTTACATTGGAGCCCCAAGCTAACTGGCAGAGCCAGGTCTTTAGGCTCTTATGGAAGGTCAGGAAGATTGGAGTTGACCTCAGTCCCAGGGACAATATGTTCCAAAGTACAGGCACATATTAATCTCCTTTTGTTTCTAAAGACTGTTTAGATATAATTATGACAGAGAGAGATACACTATGGCAGGGCTGCCAAACTTGTGGCCCTCCGGCCGGATGTATCATGCACTGCCATGCCCATACCTGGCTTAGCAAAGGGAGAAAAAGTCACGATTCGTCATGTGACAACCCCATGACGATACGAGTTTGACACCCCTGCACTATGGCATGGCAAACTGACATCAAGACAGATAATGTATTATCTTTGTAACAGTAAAGTTATACTATTGCTAATACTCCAGTATCTTTATTGATTGTTCAATATTTTTCCAAACTCTACAATGATTATTTCTATAGCATAAGCAGATATTTGTCTCTTTTATTGTTATTTTGTGTGTTTGTGAGGTATTGTTATTTTGTGTGTTGGTGTGGTATTGTTCGTCTTTACAGGGTTTCCCTCTCCTTCAGCCTAGAATATGTATATGTCTGTTTTCTTATAGTATTTTGAAGGTACATTGATAGAAAAGTATAGGAAATTATTGCCACCAATGCATTCTTTCCTATATTTTACTTTAAATATAGACATGCTGTTTGTGATACTGATTTTTTTGAGTTTTTATGAAATATCTTTTCTTCTCAGACTTGCACTAAGACTTTACCAGTTCTTCATTGTCAATTTCCTCATTCCATAATTGGTAATGAGAGATTAAAAATCAGCTCATACTACAAAATTGTATATTTCAAATGTTCTCACCACAATTTTTACCTTAACATTATAAAAGATTGCAGACAGTATTTTAGAGTTGAAATTGGCTTTTAAGAATATAGTAAGATAAATTGTTAAATAGAATATGGCTATCAAAACACAGTTCTATCAAAACAATTTGTTTTACCAAAGAAAGTTAGAGGAGGAAAAAACCTAATGCACCTCAAAGAAACCAGGTATAGACACTGTTGCTACAAGATTACATTTTTGAAAACAAGTCCTCAGCATGTATTTTCAATCTGAAAAATTATGTGAAATGCATTTTAATATTAGTTAAAATATGTAGCATTAATATCAAATTCTGAAATAAAAACATACTTGGCATACAATGTTTGCATGGAAAATTATTTTAAAAATTATTGCTTTTTTTTTTTATAGGGCAAAAGCCTGTTTTGACTGATGTTCAAGCGGAATTGGATAGAATCTCACAAAAACCAGATTTGGTTTCTCCAACAACACCTATGTCCCCCACAGAAGGTGGGGCATCTTGAAGTCACCAAATATAGCCATTTATTCATTTTTATTGGATTATTTAATTGACTCTGCCTCTTCATCCAATGTCTAGAACTGGAAAACTGAAATACTTCCAGAAAAGGACAAACAGATGATATCTGTTGTATTGCTGAACATTGTAAAAGGGAATTGCATAGATAAAATTATTACACAATGTAATACTACTATTCACAATTCAGTGTGACTTTCAAATATGCTTATTCCTTACAGTCAGTGCCATTCTCTAAATTTGAAGGTGTCCATTTAATCACTTGAAATCATAAAACAGCTTGAAGAGTTGGCAAAATGATATGCAAGAAATATGGGCACTTAATTTATATTGAACTCTCATTTTAACTTAACTCAGTTTTACAAATCCTTTTGGAGAAGGATCTAATTTTTTTGGAGAAAGGTTAATCAACCATTGTTCTTTAGCACACCATCAATAAACTAACTCAAATGTTAACACTGTTTGGAATATGACTTCAGATTATGCTGATCTCATTTGAAATCTAACTTCATTACACTGTTTGAATTAAGTACTGCAGTACTAAGGATTCATTTCAAATTATTGGCATGGGAATTCTAAATTTCTGAAAAATAAATAAAAAGTACATATGAACATTATTCTCAAATTAATAAAAATAAAATCCTTAGATTTGTTCTACATTTAATGCCTTAATACTAATTTTTGTTGTTTACGTAGAAATCTCATTTAAAAACTTTTATACAGATTTCAGCATGTTTTTGTAGTGCCTATTTCTTTGCTTTTGGGAAAGTCACATCTATTTATCTGTTTGTATCCCATTTTTTTTATGTTTACAAATAACTCAAAAGAACAACTATATCCAATACCTTCCATCTCCTATTTTTCCTCACAATAACCACCCTGTTAGGTGGATTGGGCTGAGAGTGACTAGCCCAAAGTTATCCAGATGGCTTTCATGGCTAAAACAAGACTTGAACTCACAATTTCCTGTTTTCTAGCCTGGTATCTTAACCACTAGACAAACTGACCAAACTGGCTCTTTTAGTTTAATAAATTAAATTCTAATAAGTTGTCTTCTAGACTGTTTATTAGGTTTTGGTGGTCTTGTATAGTATAGAAGTATTCCAAATATTATATGTTCATCCATAAGCCTTTAAGCATCTCCTTTGGATTCCTCCTTCCTCAAACAATGTCTCATGAAATTCTACTGCCTTTCACAAGTAATATGCAATACAATATTTATGATTTATGTTTAACAAATCCAAAGCATACTTAAATAATTACATGATTGTGCAACTTGGATTATTGGCCAGTATGTCAGTAAGAGAAGAAAAATAAAGATCCTTACATAGTGTAACAAACATGAAAGCACTATTTTAAAAACTTCAAATAACATTAAGATCTCTTGAATATATTACATTCTTAGACAACAATTTTTTGAAAATGTAATCCGCTTGAAGGAGTTTTCTTGGCATTTCTAAGAACACTTTTTTAAAAAAAAATCATTTGTCAATGTAAGCTTTTTTATTGACTTGTTTTTATAAAATCGATAAAGAAAGTAAACTACAATTGTTTTACATCATTAAGATCTAACTGCTAAAAGGAAACTTACTCCAACAAGGACATATTTATAGAATGTTCTTTAGAGAAGTTTTCTTCAGTTATAATGAAATACATTAAATAAATTGAACCTTTGAGTGGAATAAACACATTATAAACATTTGGTGTACATTTAAGATGTACACGAGTTTATATTTGGATGAGATATGAAATATATCTTTCCAGGCATTTATATATTAAAAGTTGAATTGTTTGTGTTTAACTTTATTATTTGTTTTAATTTATAACAAAGTTTATAGAAAAGATAGGACTTGGTGGCCTAATGGTTAAGATTCTGGGCTTGTTGACAGGAAAGTGGGCAGTTCCAAGTCCCAAGCACCACACAATGGGGTGAACAGAATTTGTGCGCAGGTAATCCTCGAGTTTAATGACCATTCAAAACTACAACAGCATTGAAAAAAGGGAATATGACACGACCATTGCAGAATCCTCATAGTCACATAGTCAGGAAGGTTGCAGTGTTCCGAAGTCATATGATCATCTTTTGTGACCTGATAAAGTCAATAGGGAAGCCAGATTCATTTAACAACTATAGTGATTCAATTAAAAACTAACAAGAAAGATCATATAAAAATACCAGCAGATATATTTTCCATGCTATGTGCTCATTTATTTAATTAAATAGATTTTAATAGAAAAAAATATCTAAAAAGTTAAAGACAGTTCAAAAGTGTCAATGACAGAAGTGAAACCTCACAAGGAGAGGAAGACCTTGATTAAGCAGCAACCCTATTAAAAAATTGAAAATCAAAGTAGATAATACTAAAGTGGCTTAATTTTTATATACAGTACATTCAGAAACTTTTCAGATCCCGTTCGCTTGTAAATTTTGTTATGCTGCAGCCTACAGATGTTCAAATTTATTTATTTTCTTATTAATCTACACTCAGTACCCCATAATGACAAAGTGAAAACAAAATTTTAGAAATGTCTGTAAATTTATTAAAAAGAAAAAACTGAAATATCACATTGGCATAAGTATTCAGACCCTTTGCAACAATAGATGAAATTTACCTCGGGTGCCTCCTGTTTCTCTTGATTTTTGCTGACATATTTCTATAACTCGATTGTCTATCTGTGGTAAATTAAATTGATTGGACATGATTCGGAAAGAAACACACCTCTCTATAGAAGGTCTCAAGCGAGCAATGCATACTGTAGCAGAGCAAAAGCCATGAGCTCAAAGGAACTGCCTGCAGAGCTCAGAGACAGGATTATTGCAAGGCACAGATCTGGGGAAGGCTACAATAAGATTTCTGCTGCATTGAGGGTTCGTAAGAGCACTGTGGCCTCCATAATTCTCAAATAGAAGAAGTTTGTCACAACCAGGACTCTTCAAGAGATGGACACCCAGTCAAATGGAGCAATTGGGGAGAAGGCCCTTAATAAGAGAAGTGACCAAGAACCTTTACAAGGACTGAGCTCTAGGAATCCTATGTTGAGAAGGAACAGAGTTCCAGAAGGGAAACTATCACTGTAGCACTCCACTCGTCTGGGCTTTATGGCAGAGAGGCTAAATGGAAACCCCAGTGCAAAACACATGAAAGCTTGGAGTTTGAAAGAAAAAAAAAGCACCTGAAAGATTCTCAGACTGTGAGGAACAAGATTCTCTGGTCGATGAAACCAAGATTAAACTGTTTGACCACAATTCTAAATGTCTGGAGAAACGAGGCACCACTCATCACCTGCCCAATATCATCCCAACAGTGAAGCATGGTGGTGGCAGCATTATGCTGTGAGGGTGTTTTTCAGCAGCAGGTACTGGGAGATTGGTCAGGGTTGAAGGAAAGCTGAATGGAGCAAAATTCAGGGATATCCTCAATGAAAACCTGTTCCACAGTGTTCAGGACCCCAGACTGGGCCAAAAGTTCACTTTCCAACATGACAACGATCCTAAGCACGCAATCAAGACAACACAGGAGTGGCTTAGGGACAACTCTATGAATGTCCTAGAGTGGCCCAGTCAGAGCCCTGACTTGAACTTTATTGAACATCTCTGGAGGGACCTGGAAATGACTATCACCGACTGTTGCCATCCAACCTGACTGAGCATGAGAGGCTTTACAAGGAAGAATGGCAGAAAATTCCCCAATCCAGGTGTGCATGTCACACCCCTGCTTCATTCAAAGAATGAAGAAAGGAATGGAGGCTTGACGGTTAGCAATAATCCTTTATTAACAACAAACTAACAGCAAGTAAAAATAAGGCAATATTACCGAACAAACCAACTTCACTCCCAGCTGCTACTTATATAGCAGCAATCACCTATTCGCCAATGACGGCCGCTCATTTCTGAGCCAATAGGCAATGATTCTCTGGCTGCATACGGTGCACTCCTCCCCCCGTAGATGGCACATGCATAATCCTGCAAATATGCAGGACGCCGACGCAATCGTCCTGATCGACACAGTTCAGGGCTTCCAGCAGGTTGAACAGAAGGAGGTAGCTCTTGAACTGCAGGAACAACTGGGACTGGAGGGCGGCACCTCAGGAGGGCTAGCCGACGGAAGAGTTTTTATTTTTATTTTATTCCAATAAAATAGCCATCGGAAAATTTGGTTATAATGAGACATCGAAATTGCCGACCGGCTGAAGAGTAGGAACTGAAAGTAATCCATCAGGAGTCCTGCCTGGAGAATCTCGGGGTATTGCTGGGGCAATAAATTTACATCCCCGAATCTGGTCCACATGCCGCCAAATGTGCCCATCCTCGAGCTCCACCCTGTAAGAACGAGGCCCCGTTACTTGGACAATTCGGCCTGGCAACCACAAGGGATAACCCCCATGGTTCTGGACAAAAACCTGTTCCCCCTCAGTAAAGGTCCTGATACGGCTAGTCGAGGCCAATGGGGTATCAGAGACATAATTGGGATGTAATCTATCTAGGGCCGTTCGCAGGCGCCAGCCCATAAGAAGCTCGGCTGGGCTGCGATTGGTCATCGGACACGGGGTATGTTGCGCCAAGAGATATTTTGTTAATTTCTCCTGCCATGTTCCCGACCCGAACCGGGTCAGGGCATCCTTAACAGACCGGACAGCTTGTTCAGCCCGGCCATTACTGGCCGGATGGTAGGGCGCAACCTGGGCATGCCTGATGCCCAAACTAGCCATGAACATCTGAAAAACGGCCGAGGTGAACTGTGGCCCGTTATCTGAAACTACCACATCAGGCAAACCGTGGGTGGCAAACAATTTGCTCAGCGCCCGTTTGATAGCCTCAGACGTGGTTGATGCCATAAGAACTGCCTCCACCCAATTAGAGTATGCATCAACCACTATCAGAAAATTGTGCCCATGGACCGGGCCAGCCAGGTTGATATGAACCCGGGATCAAGGGCTCCCGGGGAGCTCCCACCTTGTAGGCATGGCCGCAGGTGGCACAGCCCGGAACAGTTGGCAATTCCGGCAATTCTCTACCCATTCTGAGATGGCCTGATCCACTTTAGGCCACCAAACATAACTGCGGCCTAAAGCTTTCATCCTGGCAATGCCCAGATGATCTTCGTGTAGGTATTGTAATACAGAGGTGCATAAGGGATGAGGGACCACTACCCGACTGCCCCACAGTAAGCAGCCCCTCAAGACAGATAGCTCATGCTGTCTAGTCTTGTAGGGTTGAAACTCCCCCGGCAGGCGGTCTTGTGGCCACCCCCGTCGTAGATCGGGATCCAGAACCTGCGCCAGAGTAGGGTCACGCTTGGAATGATATGCAATATCAGCTGCAGTCATCAAGGCAGGAAGCTCATCCACCAAAAAAACGGATGAGGCAGGGGCCGGGTCCTCGACCCCCAAAGGGAGAGGACAACGGCTAAGTCCATCTGCATTGGAAAGCTCTTTCCCTGGGCGATAAATCAATTGATAATTGTACGCTGCCAAAAAAAATAGACCACCTTAATAGGCGAGGAGACATGATCTGAGGGGTCTGTTTGTCGCCAGCTAACAACCCCAAAAGAGGCTTATGATCAGTGATCAATTGAAAAAAACGGCCATAAACGTAGTCATGAAACGTTTAACGGCAGCTACAATGGCCAGAGCCTCCTTGTCTAGTTGACTATAATTCCTCTCTGCCGATGACAGAGTCCGAGAAAAATAAGCAATTGGAGCCTCAGATCCATTTGGTAGTAGGTGGCTCAGAACAGCCCCTATGCCATATGGAGAGGCATCACAAGCTAAAGTAAGGGGGACACTGTCGCTATATTGGACCAACACGGCATCCGAGGTGAGGAGAGCCTTGACAGCAGCAAAAGCAGAGGCCTGGGCTTTGCCCCACGACCAAGGAGTCCTACCATCGAGTAACCTATGAAGAGGTTCCGCCACAGAATCCTTATGGGGCAGGAACATGCTATAAAAGTTAAGGAGCCCCAAGAACGACTGCAAGTCTGCTTTGCAGGTAGGAGTAGGGGCATTTTTTATCGCCTCCACCTTTGACGGGATTGGATGCAACCCATCAGCATCAATTAGGAACCCCAGGAACTCAACCCTAAGCACCCCGAATTTATACTTAGACTTTTTAAGCTTAAGGCCCGTCTGTTGGAAACGGGTAAGAACCTGTCGCAGGCGGCTAATGAGGGCATCCTGGCTGGTGGCAGAGACCAACACATCATCAAAATATGGAACGACTCCAGGTATGCCCTGCAAGAGCCGCTTCATAAGACTCTGAAACAACATGGGGGCCACACTAATCCCAAACTGCAGGCGGCGGCATTTAAAAGCACCCCTGTGAGTGACAGTGGTTTGGGCAGCCACCGTGGCATCATCCACAGGAAGCTGCTGATATGCTTGTGCCATATCTAACTTAGCAAAGATAGACCCCTGGCCCAAAGAGTGGAGAAGGTGTTGGACTACAGGAACTGGATAAGGGTGTGCCTGCAAAGCACGGTTCAATGTGCATTTAAAATCACCACAGATGTGTACCGAACCATCCGGCTTAATGGGGGTGACCACAGGAGTCTCCCACTTAGAGTGGTCGGTGGGCTCCAGCACCCCTTGCGCAATCACCTTATCCAGTTCCTTGTCCACCTTTGGACGCAGCGCAAAAGGCACCCATCAAGGCTTAAGCCTAATAGGAGACACCTGGGGATCAAGGTTTAGGGAGATAGGGTTGCCCTTATATTGACCCAGGGAATCAGCAAATACCTCAGCAAACTCAGACATCAGGGCCTTGAACCCATCTGTGGTGGTAGAATGAATGCCTGTGATGTTAAGGCCCAATGCTGAGAACCAATCCAACCCCAATAAGCTGGGTAGGTCACCCTTAACTACAAGCAATGGGAGGCGACCGGAGAAAACACCTTTCTCCACCCGAAGGCGGGCACCTCCAAGAATGGGAATATTGTTCGCTTGATAGTCCTTCAGCCTGGTGGTACAGGCAGTCAATTGACTTTCATTGAAACTTGGAGCTATCTTTTGTAAGGTGTTCCAGGCAATAATAGATTTAGAAGAGCCTGTGTCCACCTCCATTTTACAGGGCACCCCCTCCAACTTGATAGTAAGAAAAATTTTCTTGTTGGAGCCAGTCGAAGCCTGGCTGATCGACACTGCAGGGTTGGTGTTTCCTTGGTTCATGGTGAAGCAATCATCTTGGGACACAGGAGGACCTCTCTGGAACCGTCTAGCTGGACGAGGACCCGATGGAATATTGTCCAGTGGGGTGGAACGACAAACCCTAGCCAGAGGTCCCCGTTTGCCGCATTTGCGGCAAACTGCAGTTTTGAAACGATACAATGAGCGAGGGTGATTCTCTCTGCATCCCAGGCAAGGCGCCGTCTGTGGTTTCCATTCTGTTGGCTGCTTGGTTCCCGGGGCTACTCGGAGGCGACCCACCTCATCTTCCTCACCCTCGAATTCATCAGAGAGAACATCGTCATGGTGAATGGAAGCCGAGTGGGCCACTGCGTGCGTGGCTGGAGCCCTATGCATCTCCGCCGATGACTTCTCTGACATTTCATAAGCACATGCCTCATCCAAGGCAGACTGGAGGGTAATGTCCATTCTAGATAAAAGACAGCGTTGCAATCTCAAACTCCTCACGCCGCACACGAGCTGCTCAAGAAGGGAGTTATCCAAGTTAGGGAACTCACACTCTATAGCAGCGGTCCGCAGAGAAGCCATATACGAATTGATGGACTCCCCTTCCTTTTGGACCCTCTGGCGAAAGGTAAACCATCTGGAAATGCACGAAGGAGCTGGCGCATAATGAGCTCACAATGTGCCCATCAAGGTGGCCCAAGGCACCGCAAAAACTGATTGAGGAGCCAACAGAGCTCTGGCTGTTGCAAATATTTGTGGGCCACAGGCATTCAGGAAATGGGCGCGTTTCCTATCTCCTGAGAGCTCGGTGAAATCGTTGGCTAAGAGATAACAGTCAAATCGCTCAACATACGCATCCAACGTCTCGTAGGCCGGGTCATATGGAGCGAAAGATATCTTAGTCGCCATGGAGCAATGTGGATTGACAAGGACAGAGTATGAATAAACTCCCCTACCATAACCAGTACTCAACCGTCGCCTCAGGAATCCCACCTTCGTCACCAATGCTTCATTCAAAGAATGAAGAAAGGAATTGTCGTGTCCCACTCCTCCGCTGACGGCCGGGTCAGGGAAATCCGAATCAGGCTTGCCTCTGCAGCTCTGCCCAAAGTCCTAGCAAAGTCCTCAGAGCAGGCAGGAGACCAGTAAGTGACTTCAGCAAGATAAGTTCGACTTTTGCCTGACTCAAAGACTGCCAGAAAGTAGATCCTTTATATAGGCCATGGGGTGTGGCTCCATGACTCAGCACTCATTAAGGCCTGCCCCTCCCTTCCTTCTGTTGCCTCCGCCTCTCCAATCTTCTGATGCGAGGATTACTCCAATCAGCTGTTGTTGGGAGTAAACCCTCCTCAGGCTCACCTGCTGTGGAGGAGGGGGAGGGGTCTAGCTGCTCCGTTTGCCTGGGCATGGAGTCAGGGCTGGGGCAGGGAGATGCTCCTTCTTCTGCAGTTTGTGTGGGCATGGAGCCAGGACTTGGGCCGGGAGGCATACATTCCTCAGTGTTCGGGAGCCGGTAAGAAGGCCCCGGCTGCTCTGAGGGCGGGCAAGACACAACAGGAATGGAGGCTTGACGGTTAGCAATAATCCTTTATTAACAACAAACTAATAGCAAGTAAAAATAAGGCAATATTATCGAACAAACCAACTTCACTCACAGTTGCTACTTATATAGCAGCAATCACCTATTCGCCAATGACGGCCGCTCATTTCTGAGCCAATAGGCAATGATTCTCTGGCCGCATACGCTGCAACCCCAAAATACTCCAGGCTGTAATTCATGCCAAAGGTGCTTCAATGAAGTACTGAGTGAAGTGTTTGAATACTTACACCAATGTGATATTTCAGTGTTTTCTTTTTAATAAGTTTACAGACATTTCTAAAATTCTGTTTTCACTTTGTGATTATGGAATACTGAGTGTAAATTTAAAAATGAATTTTAACAACTGTAGAATCAGGCTGTAGCATAACAAAAGTGACAAAAATGAAGGGGGCCTAGAAATTGGGAGACGGTGAATTCTGGTCCTATCTTGGGCACAAAGGCAGCTGTAATCACTTTCTTTCTGCCCTGGGAAAAGGCAATGGCAAACCACTTATAAAAAAATCGTGCCTGAAAACTGCAGGGACCTGTCCAGACAATCTCCAAACATCAAATGTAACTGTATGAAAAAAAAAAAAATTGAAAGTGACTAACATAGTCATTAATTAGTTACTGATGTTAAATCTATTCCTGAGCAGTTGTAAGCACTTGGAAGCTTCCCTGCAACCTTCCAAAATAAGCACCACTTGTTGTTAGTTGCAAAGTTGTGTCTGACCCATTGCACTCCCATGGACAATGTTCCTCCAGGCCTTCCTGTCCTCTAACCTCCTCCATTTAAGTCCATTTAAGCTCATGCCAACTGCTTCAGTGACTCCATCCAGCTACCTCATTCTGGGTCGTCCCCTTCTTTTGCCCTCAATCTTTCCCAGCATTAGACTCTTCTCCAGTGAGACCTCCCTTCTCATTAGGTGGCCAAAGTATTTGGGTTTCATTTTCAGGACTTGGCCTTCTAAAGAGCAGTCAGGGTTGATCTCCTCTAGGACTGACCGGTTTGACCGCCTTGCAGTCCAAGGGACTCACAGGAGTCTTCTTCAGCACCATAGTTCAAAGGCCTCAATTCTTTGGTGCTCAGCCTTTCTTTTGGTCCAACTTTCACAGCCATACATTGCAGCTGGCAAAACCATAGTCTTGACTATACGCACTTTTGTTGGCAGGGTGATATCTCTGATTTTTAATATGCTGTCTAGATTTGCCGTAGCTTTCCTCCCCAGGAGCAAGTGTCTTTTAATTTCTTGGCTGCAGTCCCCATCTGTGTGTGATCTTGGAGTCTAGGAAAATAAAACCTGTCACTACCTCCATTTCTTCGCCATCTATTTGCCAGGAATTAAGAAGGCCAGATGCCATGATCTTAGTTTTCTTAATGATGAGTTTCAAGCCAACTTTTGCACTCTCCTTCTTCACCAGCATTAAGAGGCTCTTTAATTCCTCTTCACTTTCTGCCATTAAAGTGGATCTATCATCTGCATTTCTGAGGTTGTTGATATCTATTTGTCACCTCTACTGTATATTCATCAGGGATATGATTTAGTTCATACCCGAGTGGCCTAGTGCTTTTCCCTACTTTCTTCAATTTAAGCCTAAATTTTGTAACGAGAAGCTCATGATCTGAGCTCCTGGTCTTGTTTTTACTCATTGCATAGAGTTTCTCTAACTTTGGCTGCAGAGCACATAGTCAATCTGATTTCTGTGTTGGCTGTCTGATGATGTCCATGTGTAGAGTCGTCTCTTGGGTTGTTGAAAAGAATGTTTGCTATGACCATCATATTCTCTTGACAAAATTCTATCAGCTTGTGCCCTGTTTCATTTTGTACTCCAAGGCCAAAATTGCCTGTTATTCTGGTTATCTTTTGGCTTCCTACTTTTAGCATTCTAATCCCCCATGATAATAAGGACATCATTTTTGGTGTTAATTCTGTAAGGTGCTGTAGGGCTTCATAGAACTGGTCAATTTCATTCTCTTCTGCACAAGTGGTTGGGGCATAGACTTGGACTATTGTGATATTGAACGGTTTGCCTTGGATTCTAACTGAGATTATTCTGTCATTTTGGGAATTGTGTCCCAGTATTGCTTTTCCTACTCTTTTATTGACTATGAAGGCTACTCCATTTTTTCTGAAGGATTCTTGCCCGCAGTAGTATACCTGATGGTCATCTGAATTAAATTCACCCATTCCTGTCCATTTTAGTTTGCTGATTCCTAAGATGTCAATGTTCAGTCTTGTCATCTCTTTTTTGATCACATCCAGCTTGCCTTGATTCATGGATCTTACATTCCAGGTTCCTATGGAGAATAGATCTTTACAACATCGGACTTCGCTTTCACCACCAGATACATCCACCGGTGAGCATCCTTTTGACTTTGGCCCAGTCACTTCACTCTTTCTGGTGCTACTAGTACTAGCCCTCTGCTCTTCCCCAGTAGCATATTGAACACCTTCCAACCTGAGGGGCTCATCTTCCAGCATCCTATCTTTTTCCCTTTTGGTACTGTCCATGGGGTTTTCATGGCAAAGATACTAGAGTGGGTTGCCATTTCCTTTTCCAGTGGATCCACATTTTGTCAGAGCTCTCTGCTATGACCGGTCCGTCTTGGATGGCCCTGCACAGAATAGCTCATAGCTTCATTGAGCTACGCAAGCTCCTTCACCAGGACAAGGCAGTAATCCATGAAGGTAATTACATAAGTAATTACATGAATTACATTACATGAATATGAATTACATGAAGAGCCACTAGAGGGCAATATTTGAAAACCTTATCTTCACACAGCCTTGTATGTGCTTTACAGAAGTATTACCCACCTAGCTGTTAAGTCTGTAAGCAATCTTTGTATAAATTATTCTCAGAAATGAAAAACAACCAAACTATTTTTTTATTTATGTTTTCAATATTTTACTTGCTAAATATCAAAGATCTTACTTGCATATTTCTTTTCAGACAGACCCCAATTTGCCACCAGAAAACTATTGCCATTTTTTTCAGATAAATACAATCTTACCTCATGTTATATAGACAAGTGTAGCTCAGATTACCATATATTGAAGCATGGAACAAAATCATATTAATTGTTTAGATTCACATATTGTATAAAGTTTATTTTTAGCTTAGTACAATGTGTGAACAGAGCCACTGAAATTTAAGAATGTATAAACTGTAATGTTACAGCTACTTCAATAAACTGTTATTTAAAAATCCTGATTTAGCACAATATGTATTAAAACAGTATTTAAATAGCTAGGAAAGTTTTCCCACTGCTTTGTGGGCATAGTTATGAAATTTTAATGATAAAACCTCATTGCACAATACCTTTCTTTAGCTTCAGAGATGCTAAATAATCCTATGCTCTACATATTTATTTGCCTGACAATGAGTTACACTGCAGTCAAAGGAGTATGCTTTGAATATAACTGTGTAGTTAAGTCACTGTAGTACTTTCTGAAAGGCCAAGAAATAAAACTCATTCTCTGTAAGGAATGTAAGGAATTCATGGAAAGTACGGTTTTAAAGATTAATATGACAAATTAAATTAAATCTGTAATATTTCAAAGTGATTATGGGTAGTTGCTTGCCAGATACTAATATGTATACAAGAATTGTTTATTATCTGTATCCTTTTGCTAATTAGAGATGTTTGCTACACTTCCATTCCTGCTTTAAAAAAATAAAGTAGCAGAGATGTGATATAATTACACAATGTAAAACGCATAGCTTAGAACTAAAACATGAAGTGTCATATTTCAAATAAGGGACAATGGAACTGTAGTGATGCATGAATAATACAAACATGTTCTTGATTGGAAATAATTCTGCATTAGTTAATTGCATCTGTTATTCTGATTTTTCCAGTGTTAAGTAGTACTACTGATTCTTGTTAAAGCAAGTTTTTGACCATTCTGACACAAAGTCAAGATCTTTTTGAAGGGTAGCTGTCAGCCTCCACTCCAGTCTTCATATGCTTTTGAATGATTATATCAGTAGATAGAATGTAAAATGTTTATTTCTGTATTATAAACTCTTAAGGAAATGAGATGTATCATACCACCGTCCAGGGTAAGGGGAAGGAGCCTATTAAGAGTGTCGGCTGACATAACAGGGGGGAGGGATGATTAACGATTGAGTGTTATCAGCGCGCGCTTTTCTAACCGACACTGCATTCCTAAGTTGACTGACATCCAGAGACCTGTGGAAGAAGATTACCACGAGGGGCCGTGAAGGAGTTGGCATTGGACCAGACCAGCCTGACCTCCTGGAGGAGGAGGGACAATTGGGGGGATATGATATGTTAGCCATATTTTGTCTCAGTTCCAACTTAGCTTGGCTGCTATCAAGACTGTAAAAGTAAAAGTACTTGTTTTCATTCCAAATGAAGTCAAGGTGAATTCTTTCCTATTTATAGTCGGAGGTAGCCTGACATTAAGTTGGAACTCACATCATGTCTACCAACCAGGATTGCAATCGCAATACCGGGGGGGGGGGAGAAAACCCAAATGTGATGGAAGGCCAGCTGCCGGCTGAGCTGGGGGAGGCGTCCGGAGGAATTTCTGCTGACACTTTCGACCCTGAGCTGGAAGATTGCAGAGCTCGGTGGGCAGAGCAATTAAAACTGGAAGAGGAAGGGTGGAAACCAAGCCCCGAAGAGCTTCCCTCTGGAGTAACTAAAAGAAAAAAGAAAAAAGGAAAAGAAAAACTTTCGGAAACAGAACAAGAGATAAGGGACAAGCTCCAGTTGGAGGAAGCCTTACGTCTTTTCCGTGAAGTGAAAATGAGGCAAGCAGCTCGCCAAAGGTATGAATCCCCTATTCGGTCCTCCAGGTGGGAGGGAGAAGAGGAGGAAGATAATACAAGGGGGCCAGCTGGAGGTTATTCCCAGGGCGGTGAGATTTCTGAAGAGCCAGGGCTGGAAACTCTCTCCCCAGAGGAAGCTGAATTGGATGAGGGCCAGGCGCCACCTGCTGACCAAGCAAGGCCGCGCAGGGGAAGGAAAAAGCCAAAAATTCCCCCCATATCAGAGAAATTTGATGGAAATGCGAAGGAATTGGGACTGTTCCTGGCGAAAGTGAATGACCACATGATAGACTGGGGGGAAGATTATTGGTCACAGGCAGCACAAGTGAGAGCTGTGACCCATAATTTGACCGGAAGAGCAGCTGCGTGGTATGTGTCGTTATATACAAACCACTCCCCCTTACTGCAAAACTACGAGCATTTTATGACTGCACTGAGGAGGAGGTTTGAGGACCCCCTGGCAGAGCAGAAGGCCAAAGGTCGGATGAAAACCATCAGGCAAGGGAGGAGACCGGTGGCTGATTATAACCAGGAGTTCAGTGATTTAGTTCCCTTGATGAGAGGGTGGTCGGAGGTGACCCTTGTAGACATTTTCAAAGATGGTCTGAATGGAGATCTCTATGAACTGTGTCGAGCACGAGCCTCTCCAACTACGCTGTATGGCTGGTACACCCTGGCAGCAGAGATGGAAATCGAGCTAGTGAAGGACCGCGGCAGAAGACAGCGCACTGGAGGGCCATCCCTTGGCCGTTTCCCAGAAGGCACCTAAGGGGCCGCCCCTAGATTGGAGGGAGGAAGACCACGTTCGTCTGCATGCTACAGATGTGGAAAAGAAGGCCACCGAGCAGCCGACTGTAGGGTTAAGTTGATACCAAGCGCGACCTCTGGTGGTGAAAAGGAACCAGTGAAGCCAGCGGCTAAGGCGCGTAAACCAGCAAAAGTGGGGGAGGGCGTTGCCAAGAAGGGCACGCCCATCAAGGAGGATGGCGAAGTGTCGACCGATACTGACATTACAGTGGGGGAGGGCGTTGCCAAGAAGGGCACGCCCATCAAGGAGGATGGCGAAGTGTCGACCGATACTGACGACAGCAAAACCACGTCAGAGTCCGATGAAGACCTTCTGGTGAGTTGGGCACGGGGGCCCTTGGACATTCCAGTTAATCTACATGTACCCTCTTCGGGTAATAAGGGGGAACTACTAGCACTACTCGATTCTGGATGCACTAGATGTATGGTCAGTCCCGAACTAGTAGAAAAAATGGAACTAAGACTGAGAACTCTAAGTAGGCCCATAGCATTTGCCCAGTTAGATGGCTCTGTGGCAGGGGGAGGGCCCGCCCATTTTGTAACGGAACCCATAGAAATGATAATAGGAGACCACCGCGAAATTCTGAACTTCATAGTAGCCCCAGGAATGGACCAACCCCTGTTGTTAGGCTTGTCATGGTTGCGGAAATGGAACCCCCATATTAACTGGAGAACGGGAGTCCTACGTTTCCGTTCCAAAGCATTAAAAGGGGAAAAGGGGAAACCCAAGAAGGGATCTACCGTGGCCATGCACCAGGATACGTTGGGGGCAATGGTTGAACGGATCGACGGGGAAGAGAGAATACCCAAGGAATACTGGGACTTGCGAGAAGTCTTTAGTGAGAAAGCATCAGACGTACTTCCTCCCCATAGGCCTATTGACTGTGCCATAGACATCCTTCCGGGGGTAAAGCTTCCAAAACCAAAAGCTTATCCCATGACCCAAAAGGAATTGGGGGAGCTACGTAAATTCATAGACAAAAACCTAGAGCGGGGCTTTATCCAACCGGCTAGACCTCGCGTGGCGGCGCCAGTGATGTTCCGGGAAAAGAAAGATGGCTCCTTCGTCTTATAGTTGACTATAGGAACCTAAACGCCTGTGCCAAAACATATATCCCATGCCACTCATGAAAGATATGTTAGCGCAGTTAGCGAGGGGAAAATTCTTCACCAAACTGGACCTGCGAGAAGCCTACTACAGAGTTCGTATAAAAGAGGGGGATGAATGGAAAACCGCTTTCAACTGTCCACTAGGATGTTTCCAGTTTCGAGTACTGCCCTTTGGACTGCAGGGGCGCCGCAGTTTTATGCAACTAATAAATGAAATACTCCATCAGCATTTGTTCAAAGGAGTTCTTGTCTACCTTGACGACATTCTTATCTATACAGAAACAATGGAAGAACATATTAAACTAGTAAGAGCTGTTCTCAAAAAGTTATTATCTGCAGAACTATATTGCAAGCTATCCAAATGTGATTTCCATCAAACCAAAATAGACTACTTAGGGTATCGCATTTCAGCTGATGGGTTAGAAATGGATCCAGAAAAAGTGAAAGCTATCTTGGAATGGGCCCCCCACGCACACGCAAGCAACTCCAAAGTTTTTTGGGATTCGCAAATTTCTATCGTCAATTCATCCCCTCCTTTGCTCAAATTGCTTTACCAATCACTAACCTCTTGAAAACTAAAGGAGACACGAAACCCAAACCATCATTACCTCTCGAATGGACAATGGAATGTCAGGCAGCATTTGAAAAATTGAAACGACTCTTTGCCGCCGAACCTATTTTAAAGCACCCTGACATGGATGTTCCTTTTGTAATACAAGCTGATGCAAGTGATGTAGCAGTCGGAGCCGTTTTACTCCAAAACAATACTGATGGTAATCTACAACCCTGTGCTTTCACTTCTCGAAAATTGACTGAAACTGAAAGACGATGGGCTATTTGGGAAAAGGAAGCATTTGCAGTTCATTGGGCTCTACGAACATGGAGACAATTCTTAGAAGGTTCAAATCATCCTTTTGAAGTTTGGACTGATCACAAAAATCTAGAAGCTCTAAAGACTCCTAGAAAACTTTCACCTAAACAAGCCCGCTGGGCTCAATATTTTAACCGCTTTAATTTTACTTTACATTATATTCCTGGGGGGGAAAACTTCTTAGCGGATGCTCTCACGCTTGCCCCAATACAATTGCACTCGCTCCGAGGTGGTTCACCAATACTTCCCGTGCAACAGTTGGCGGCCCCAGCAATAACTAGAAGCCACTCCAAAGCTGACCCCTCACTCCCAGATGAACTAACCAAGTCGTTTAAAGAGGCTTTAAACACCGATGACTGGTACTTAGCGCATTCCCATGAATGCACACTCCGTGATGGACTAGCTTGGATTGGAACAAAACTATATGTTCCTCTATCACTCAGAGAAACCATCCTACAACGATGCCATGATGCCAAAATGGCAGGACATTTTGGATTTGTGAAAACTTTGCATCTTCTTAAAAGACAATTTTGGTGGCCAAGTCTTAAAAAAGACATTCAGGCATATGTAGCAAGTTGTCCCATTTGCGCATCATCCAAAAGGCCTCCGGGAAAACCTCCTGGACTACTTCAAACGGTAGCCAGACCAGGAACCCCATGGAAAGAAATATCCATGGATTTCATAGTGGAATTACCTGAAAGTTCAGGCAATACTGTTATTTGGGTTGTGACTGACCTTTTCTCCAAACAAGTCCATTTTATTCCATGTTCAAAAATACCCTCCTCAAAGACTCTAGCAAAGTTGTTTGTACAACACATTTATAGACTTCACGGAGTTCCTGATCGCATCATTTCAGATCGAGGAGTTCAATTCACTTCTCAATTTTGGAAAGAATTTTTATGACTCATTGGCTCCGCCCAAGGATTAAGCTCGTCCCATCATCCTCAAACTAATGGAAGCTGTGAACGTTCGAACTCTGTACTAGAACAATATTTGCGATGTTATGTTAACTACCAGCAAGACAATTGGGCAGATCTCTTGCCTTTTGCTGAAGTTGCCTACAACAACTCAATTCATAGTAGCACTGGATTTACTCCTTTTAAAATAGCTTCAGGTCAAGATTTTGTTCCTATCTCGGAACTCCCAAAGGAAGAAACTACTGTTTCCTCTTTGTCAGAATGGATAGATCAAATACAAAGCACATGGAAAATGACTCGCAAGGCGATCGACGACGCTCACCATGCGCATAAAAAACAAGCAGATAAAAAAAGGTCCCCTGAGAACAAATATCAAGTGGGCGATAAGGTTTATCTTTCCACCAAATATCTTCAAACCACTCAGAAATCTAAGAAGCTTGGACCCAAATATGTGGGACCTTTCCCCATAGTAAAAATCATCAACCCCGTGATGGTACAACTAGATTTACCAAAAACACTTAGGAGAATCCACCCCGTTTTCCATGTGAGTTTGCTGAAACCTGAACACACGTCTACTTTCCGTCCTAACCGTACACCCCCTCCTATACCAATTCTCATAGAGGGAGAACAACACTTTGAAATAAAAGAAATTTTAGATTCAAGAAAACATAGAAATAAAATTCAATATCTTATTTCCTGGAAACACTTCCCATTATCCCAAGCTGAATGGGTGAACAAAGAAGATGTTCGTGCATCGGAAAAGATAGCACAATTCTATAAAAAATATCCTGACAAACCCTAACTTCTCTTTTTTCTTTCTAGGACTGACGTCCTTGTTGCAGGAGGGCCGAATGTCAGCCTCCACTCCAGTCTTCATATGCTTTTGAATGATTATATCAGTAGATAGAATGTAAAATGTTTATTTCTGTATTATAAACTCTTAAGGAAATGAGATGTATCATACCACCGTCCAGGGTAAGGGGAAGGAGCCTATTAAGAGTGTCGGCTGACATAACAGGGGGGAGGGATGATTAACGATTGAGTGTTATCAGCGCGCGCTTTTCTAACCGACACTGCATTCCTAAGTTGACTGACATCCAGAGACCTGTGGAAGAAGATTACCACGAGGGGCCGTGAAGGAGTTGGCATTGGACCAGACCAGCCTGACCTCCTGGAGGAGGAGGGACAATTGGGGGGATATGATATGTTAGCCATATTTTGTCTCAGTTCCAACTTAGCTTGGCTGCTATCAAGACTGTAAAAGTAAAAGTACTTGTTTTCATTCCAAATGAAGTCAAGGTGAATTCTTTCCTATTTATAGTCGGAAGTAGCCTGACAGTAGCTGTATTGTTGGTAGTGTTAAATGGTTTGACATCATCAACGAAAAGAACACAATTACTTTTAATATGGTCATAGAGATCATTAATGTATAATATGAAGAGTGTTGGTCCAAGAACACTGCCTTGGGGAACGCCGCTATTGACAGGAACAGGATTTGATAGGGCACTATCTATTTTGACCACTTGTCTGTTTGACCGGAACACTGATATCCAATTCTGGAGGGGTCTGGAGATGCTGTAGGATTATTATCATAATGTTTATTATCATTATCATAATTATTTTAACCATTGTCTATCCACTGCATCATTAAGGCCTCTTCTGCATTACCAATATGGTCCTGAACATTTTTTTGCCACAATTCACACAGTGATGGTGGACATGGTTGGGTGACTTTACAACTGCCACTGCCTTTCAGTCCAGTCTCTCTTGTTAAGCTGTTGTAAAATTCAATGGATAAATATTGTTTATGCGCCTCTAACTGCCTAACTGACAATATGAAAAATATTTTGCTGTGCAGACATATTTTGATAAACAGAATTTCTTTCCATAGTAAAAGAAGATTAGTATATAGATTTCTAATTCATTCATTCAAACCCTGAGTTCCAATTCTGACATAAACTCTCAGTAAATATAGATAGTCCTTAACTTACAGCATTCATTTAGTGTTCAGTTACAATGGCACTGAAGAAAGTGACTTTTGACTGTTTTTTACATTTGCGTTCATTGCAGCATCCTGATAGTCATGTGGTCAAAACTTGGTAGCTGGTCTCGATTTAGGATGGTGTAGTGTACTGGAGTCACGTGACCAACTTTTGCCACCAGCAAAATCAGTGGGGAAACCAGATTCACCTATCAACCATATTACTAACTTAACAACTGCATTGATTCATTTAACAATTATGGTAAGAAAAAACAATTGTGATAAAGTGAGGCAAAATTCACTTAACAACTGTCTTGCTTAGCAATGGAAATTTTGGGCTCAATTGCAGTCATGGATTACCAGTATCTTCAAATTCCTATCTTGCAGCCCAGGATCTAAAACAATGTACTCCTTTAAAAGAGCATGTTTTCTAAAGCTAAGAAGGAAAGATTTGTTACATAGAACTGAATCATCCAAGAAATGAATGTGAGCTTGATCATCTTTATTCTTTACCAACAGATCCTATCCTTCCTAGCTTTTATTTCTGAAGAAGGGGTGAAAAGGTGCAGCTCCTGTCCAGGACTTTGACTTTGCCAGGAGTTGTACCATTATTTTAAGCATCTCAATTGTGATTTGGTCTTTGTGAAAAAACTGGAAAAGGGAAAGTGGCATGTTTGGTAAAGAGGCATCTTTTCATTTTTGTAAAAGAAAACCTAGAGGCATGAAATTTGGAATAGTCAGGAGAGAAGAGTTTGGATGACCCTGTTGATTTCAGCAGCCAGCCTTCTTTCCATTCTTCTGATAACTTTAGAGCATCAAGGCTAGCCTTACAGATAGCAAGTTTATTTTATTTTGCTTGTGGGGAATTTATCACTTCACCACTATGCTGAGTTCATCACACGTACCAAGGAAAAAGATATAGAATAGAAAGTGGGTGAGAGGGCAGGAAAAATAAGACATTCTGATCATCTAAATGAAGTTTTTACTTTAAAAGTTAGTGTTGAGAATGGACTTAGAATAATGGCGCTGAGCTGTGTCATATAATTACATCTGTATTTTGACTTTCCAACCCATAACATCTAGCTGTTGGTGGTTAACTTAGATCAGGTTATCAAACTAGATTTCATTGAGGGCCTGATGAGCATTGTGGCTGTCCTGTGGGGGCCGGAGGGGGTAGGAGAGGGCATGGCCAGGATTTATTTTATTTTATTTATTTATTTATTTATTTATTTACTTACTTACTTACTTACTTACTTATTTATTTATTTATTTATTTATTTATTTATTTATTTATTTATTTATTTATTTATTTATTTATTTATTTGTCACAACAGTATATATAGCTGGCTGTGGCCCGGTGGAATGGCCAGCTTGACATTGCTCAGGTGGGTGGTGCCTGTGGGGGCCAGGCAGGGTTGAGGAGGGAATTTGGTGGGTGGGGCAGTGGGCAGGAGGCTCATCCCACAGGATGATGTAAGGTGAAGCAGGGAACAGGGAGCCTGGCTGCCCACCAGGACGGCTGTGCGCGCCAGATCCCACCACATCACGGGCCTTGAGTTTGACACCCCTGACTTAGATTATAAAAATATTATACGAATAATTAAAATGCTAGATATGAAGGATGAAAGGTGACACTTTAATATTTTAGTTTGATAATAAGGGAAGGAATACATGAAGTTTAGAAATATTTATAACTCAGTCATTCAAATCCTGAAATAAATTTTTACATAATCTTGAACTCTCAATAAATACAGATAGTCTTTGACTTACCACCATTCATACAGTGACTGTTAAAAGTTCCAATGGCACTGAAGAAAAAGACTTACTGTATTTTTTGGACTATAAGATGCACCTACATTTAGAAGAGGAAATCAACAAAAAAAAGTATTTGGCTTCCGTGTGCCCTATTTTTGGTCCTTTTCCTGCCTTTTTCCAGCCCATTTTCAAGGCTTTTTCCTGCCTGTTTTCAAGGCTTTTTCCAGCCCATTTTTGAGTCTTTTTTTGGCCCATTTTTGAGTCTTTTTTGGCCCATTTTTGAGGCTTTGTCAGGCCGTTTTTTCAGAAATGACAGAAGTGAAACCTCACAAGGAGAGGAAAACCTTGATTAAGAAACCCTATTAAAAAATTGAAAATCAAAGTAGATAACACTAAAGTGGCTTAATTTTTATATACAGTGCATTCAGAAACTATTCAGATCCCCTTCACTTGTAAATTTTGTTATTCTGCAGTCTGATTCTACAGATGTTCAAATTTATTTATTTTCTTATTAATCTACACTCAGTACCCCATAATGACAAAGTGAAAACAAAATTTTAGAAATGTCTGTAAATTTATTAAAAAGAAAAAACTAAAATATCACATTGGCATAAGTATTCTGACCCTTTGCAACAATAGATGAAATTTACCTCAGGTACCTCCTGTTTCTCTTGATTTTTGCTGACATATTTCTATAACTCGATTGTCTATCTGTGGTAAATTAAATTGATTGGACATGATTCGGAAAGGAACACACCTCTCTATAGAAGGTCTCAAGCGAGCAATGCATACTGTAGCAGAGCAAAAGCCATGAGCTCAAAGGAACTGCCTGAGGAGCCCAGAGACAGGATTATTGCAAGGCACAGATCTGGGGAAGGCTACAATAAGATTTCTGCTGCATTGAGAGTTTCTAAGAGCACAGTGGCCTCCATAATTCTGAAATGGAAGAAGTTTGGCACAACCAGGATTCTTCCAAGAGATGGACACCCAGTTGTTCTGGTGTGCAGTGCTCTATAACGTCATTTTGAGGGTAGCAGTTGACACAGTTTATGTCCTGGATGGGAGGGATCTGTAAATATTTTCACTGCCCTCTTCTTGATTCATGCAGTATACAGGTCCTCAATGGAAGGCAGGTTGGTAGCAATTATTTTTTCTGCAATTCTAATTATCCTCTGAAATCTGTGTCTTTCTTGTTTGGTTGCAGAACCGAACCAGACAGTTATAGAGGTGCAAATGACAGACTCAGTAATTCCTCTGTAGAACTGAATCAGCAGCTCCTTGGGCAGTTTGAGCTTACTGAGTTGGCGCAGAAAGAACATCTTTGTTGTCCTTTTTTGATGATGTTTTTGATATTAGCTGTCCATTTTAGATGTTGCGATACGATAGAACCTAGAAATTTCCTAGTCATTTTCATAGTGAATATTAGACTCTTGTAAATGAACTGCCCCTTAAAAGCTGTTTAAAACAAACAGCTTTTGCATTTTTCCAAGGTTGTAATTTAAATGTAAACTTGTCAATCATATATGGATATTTTAATGCTGAAAAGGGGATGGAAAATGGAAAGCCACTATAAGGTGCAATGTTGTACGACCACAATAAAGAATTGCTGCTTTTATTAGCCTTTTAAATGCTTGTGGATTAGTTCATCTAAATTAATGTCTACAATGGGAGCGTTTATGCCCTTTGGACTTGTACAAAATGTACTTTGCCCTAGTTAAAAAAAACCTTTTAATAGTTGTGTGCCTTCAGTTTCAAGGGCTATTCAACAGGGAAGATAATAAAAAAATCTAGAAATTTGCAAAATAGGAGGGAGGAGGGGAAGGGACAGTTCATCCTCTTTCTCTGGCCATAACCTCTTTCCCAAACTGATGCTTCAGCGCTGTAAGCTTTGTGGGGAGCATTTGGCCCTGAGCCGAACTTTCTGGGACCTCCCTGCTGCTTTGATTGGCTGGAAGTTTTTTTCCGGGGCTTTTTTATCATACCCGCAGAGAAGTTCAGGGCTATTCGCTCAGTTTGGAGACAGAGGAGCAATCCAAGCCGCTTTCTCTTCCTCCTCTTCGAGGTTCGGCGCAGCATAGCTAGAGGGCAGTTGCGGTTCTCTGGGCTGAGACCGCGACTCCTTTTCTTTCTATTTTCTTGGAGAACTTGCTTTCGTCTGCCCGTTCTATTATTTCGTGGCCATGGAGAACGGAGGTCCGTTATACGAACAACCCGGCGCAATGACCAGACTGAGAAAGTGTCTTTGCATGGAGCACTGCACCCTCAAGAACTTGAGCAACTGGCGACTATCCCTCAAGTTTGCGCAAGCGGTAAGTTGGGTTTTATGAATAGGTAAGGGAGGGCGGAAACGAGCAGGTAGCACAGCCGACCCTCTCTTCGGCGCCGTCTTCCATTCTTTGTCTTGTCTTCGTTTTCAGCAATTTGTAGGCGTGGAAGACTTCGGAAGTTTATTTATTTTACATTTATTACTTATTTGCATTCTGCTTTTAATATTTTTACAAATATCTCAAAGCGGTGAACACATGTTAACCCACCTTCCTCCTCCTACTTTTCCCACAACAATCTTATGAGATGGTTGGATTGAGAGAAAGAGAATGACTGACTCAAAAGTCCCTCAGCTGACTAGGGACTAAACTCCCGATCTTCTGTTCTAGCCCGAGACCAAACTGGCGCTTTTAAAACGTCTTTTAAATCATCACTAATTCTAGCGGAGCTCACTTCTCACTACCGATGTTTTACATGGAGGGCCCGGGAGAGAAAAGGATACTATCCTGTTGGCGCCTCATCGAATATCTAACATGTGGACTGTAAACCCGTAAATTGCAAACTCTTGTCCGCCAGCTTTTGGATAGCTTTTTCTGAGAAAGTGACTTATTTTCTGGGCCATTTTTGCTGTCGCTGGTCTTACGGGTCTGAAGCCGCCGTTCGTGCGGCTTATTTGGGGCTGTTTTCACATCATTCTGAGAAGCTGCGCTAGACGGTTGATTAATTCTAATCTTTGTCCGTATTACAAGCGGCATTGCTCGGTAAAGTTTAGAGAGAACAGCTTTTCGATTCGGGCACATTTTGCATGGAAATGAAGGAACTGTTCGCATACTTTAACTACTCCCCCCCGCCCCCGCTTCGTGGTTAAAGGTTGGAAAAGAAGAAGCAGGATGATCTAGATTCAAGTTCCCATTTGATTCCACTGCTTTCTAGTGAACTATTGACCAATCAATTTATTGGCAGTATTTCTTTTTCATGACGTTGTTGTATCAAGTACCCTAATAGATTGTATTCTAACATACTGTTCCCCTATTTGCTTTTTACAATTTATGGCTCCATAATTAGTTCTTTAACTTTGATATAAGAGCCTTCAAAGTCTGGTGAGAAAGTCATTGGTTTAAAAGCATTTCAATACCAAAACAGTGCTAACAAATGAATAAGCACATTACCAGGATGTCACTCAAATGCCTTAAGTTCTCCAGTCAGAAAATTGATTGGAAATGATTATGAACTCCTCTTTGGGAAGGAAGTGAAATCTTAATGGGAAAATAATCCAAGCCTGCTTTGCACTTATTTGATTAAGCTCATATAGAAAATTAATTCTCTAATATTTTGCTACAACGTTTCCTATATTTTATTAAACTTTATAATATGTTATTCTAGTATTTTATCCCTTGTTTGCTTCAACCCATAGTATTTTGTGTAGAGCAGCTAGCAACTCTTCTTTCACAGAGTCTATGTAACTATAACTTAAGATAAACTTTAGATTTGTATGGTCTAAATCCATACAAGTTTCATAGCTGAATGGAGATTTAAAATTTTGTTTTCTCGTTTCTGTTTTTGACATTTTTAATCAAATTTTGACAGTCTTTTCAGAATTCATCTTACTATTGCACATAAGAACCTAACTCATCAACACATTTTTTGTTAAATTTTTCATGAAATAATCAAATCTTATGAGAGCTTTATTATCTCACACCCAAGTCCCTTTAGGAGAATGCTACAATCTTTTTTTAAAAAGATTTTAAATTTGAAGATTTGTAAATGATATCTGGAAAAGCGACAAATGTCTTGTCTATTGAATTGCTCATTATGTTATAAATATTACTATCAATGTGTGACATTGGGCATTTTGTATAATGCCTAGGAAATCTGTAGAATTCCAAAAATGGGAGATCAAAGTATTTTGATTTTAACATTTCACAGAAATCCTAGGCATTCTGTGCAATGCCAAAAGATAAACCAGCAAAATATAAATACTCCTGCTAAAATATCCTTCTAACCTTCTTTGTTGCAATAAGTATAACACTACTAGTCTTTTTCTCTTGTTTTTTCCCCCGGTAAGAAAGTCCTGTACTTTTTTTGCATTTCTTCTTTCATTTTCATATACATCTTTTCAATAAAGGATTAGCAGGGCTAATCCTAACCCTTTTCATGACTCTCTTTTCGTAATTGGCCTAAATAGTATTTATTTATCACTCCGCATACTACCTAGGTATTCTATACAATGCCTAGGGAAAGTATATAGCATGTTAAAGTAACACAGACATTTCATACTTTGCCTAAAAAGTCACGCATTCTATGAATTTCATAGGCATTCTATACAATGTCACCTTTTCACATATGCCAGTAATATATACCATAGAGCTCTGCAACATTCAGGAAAAGTGTTTCAGAATGCACAAACGTGTGAACATAGCAGCTGCCTGCTATTTCTTAAACCAGCTGTGCAGACTTTGTAAATACACAACTGTTTTAAAGAGTAGTAACTAAATGCTATGTCATACATACATAACAGCTCCATTTTTGAAATAAATCTGAATCATTGCAGAGTCCTGGTAAGTACTACACCCTGCTGACTCTCATCCACTCACTTGGTGAATGTTAGGTTGCATTCCTTGTTATCTGATGATAATGTTTTATATTTCCAATTATATTTTGCTGAGCAGTATTTCTTCCTATATCATATCACCTTCAAATATTTGTTTGTGTGAATAAAATAGATAAGCAAAAATAGGTAAGACGTTTGCATTTCTCTTTCTATTTGATTCAAATAATACCCACTAAAAGAAAAAGGTAAAGGCTGTAGAAGAGATACATATAATTTAGTAGATAACTCAGTCATTCAAGCCTTGTTCAAATTCTGACATTATCTTGAATTCTCAATAAATGCAGATTCCTTTCTTGAAGCCCGAGATCCAAAACAAAGCATTTCTTTAAAAGAATGTGTCTTTTAAAATAAGAAAGAAGGATTTGTTACATAGAATTGAATCATCCAATAAATGATTGCTTGCTTAATCATCTTTATTCTTTATCAACAGATGCTATCCTTCCTAGCCTTTTTTGCTGAAGAAACTGTGAAGAGATCCAACTTCTGTCCTGGATTTTCCTTCTTTGAGTTTGCGAGCTGCGTTGCCCTTATTTTAAGCATCTTCATCCTGGTTTTATACTGCACTACTGTTTATCAAAAGGCTGGAGAAGACACAGTAACTTGTGTGGTACAGAGGCATCTTTTCATTTTTGTAAAAAAAATTGGAAGCACATAATTTAATACGGTCAACGGAGAAGAGTTTTGGTGACTCCATTTTAAAGATTTCAAACAACGGTCTTTCCTTCCATTATTTTCATAACTTTGTAGCATCAAGGCTAGACCTACAGAAGATTATTATATTTTGTTTGTGAGGAATTATTGCTTTGTGTCTATATTCAGTTTATCTCACATGCCAATAAAAAAGATACTCAGTAAAAAATAGGTGACAGGTGATTTTGAGCTAGGGCAAATACTTACATCATTATTTTAACTTTCCAACCAGCAATATGTGTTGATGATTAATTTAGATTATAAAAATGTTATTTGAATAAAGGTACTCCTCAACTTATGACCACAACTGAGCCCAAAATTTATGTTACTAAACAAGACATTTGTTAAGTCAATTTTGCTCCATTTTATGGCCTGTCTTGTCACAGCTGTGAACTGAATCACTGCAATTGTTAAATTAATAACCCAGTTAAATGAATCTGGCTTCCTCATTGCTAGTCAGAAAGACACAAAAAGTGATCACCAGATCCACAGAAAACCACAGCCGTCATACATATGAGTCAATTGCCAAGCATCTGTGTTTGGCCATGTGATCATGAGGATACTGCAATGGTAGTATGAAAAACAGTCATAAGTCACTTTCTTCATTTTAACTGAATGGTCACTAAGCGAACTGTGGTCAGTTGAGAACTACCTGTAATTAATGTGATAGAAATGAAAGATAAAAATGACATGTATGATACTTTTACTTTTTTCTTCTTTTGTAGGATTTCTTTGTTGCTGTAGGAGTAGGATTGCTGCTCTTCCTGGCTTCAATTATATTTACTATAACCGCTGAGAAGCAACTGATTGAAAATACTGCAATTGTGAGTTCATATTTGACAGATTGCTAGAATTGCCAGGACTGTTATTAAAGCAAGGAAGAACAAGTTCCATAACGCTATTGCACACACTTAGCATTTAAACTAGTGTGAACATATCTTACTTTGTATAAAACTGGCGCTATTTAAAAATTTTCACCTGATTTAAAATGTAAGCTTGCCCCATATAATATAAAACCACTTACTATGTAAAAGAAATGGAAATTCATTGGCCCTGTAATCTGGCATTGCAGGAAGCAAATCTGTTCATTGGTCCTTTGAAATGAAAACCAGGAAAGTCATCCGGTCTTTAGCACTCTGAGGGCCTGAGCACTCTGCAGTAATCAGATGACTGCAAGGAATATAAATCCTTTCTTTCCCCACCAGTCAGTTAAAACTGAAGAAGCTTCTTGGATGCGAAGCAAAACGTTTACAAAGGAAAAAAACCCAAAAGAGTTCAGTTGCCTTTTTAAAAAAGCACTTTTGAGATAACTATAACCTGGATGATTGAGACTCTCCTGAGACTCTTTTATCTACTTCCTTAAATTGCCTGTCATCCATGGTTCAAAATTATTTTATTAATAACAAACCATGAAATACATTTCAGGATTTTTCTGTTTCAAATATGTATGCATGCATGCGTTGTTTCTGTGTACGTGCAAGTCAATATAAGGGGATGATGCATAGGTCATTGTGGTTTTTTTCTTCAACAGATATTTGGTTTCTGCGCAAGTACCTTATTTCTTGTGGATGGTGCCCAAATAATCATGAAACGTATCGTTGAAGAGGACCTGCTAGAGGCCATCCCAACAGCTCGCCTCAGTCGTCATGATCCTCATGATCGTGAACAGCGTAACATTGAGATGTTAAATAATCACTGGGTCTAAGCTGTAAACCACAATATCTTTTTAATGCATGCTAATCATAGTTGAAGAGATTCTGTCCTTTAAGGTATAAAGGTAGTCCTCAATTTATAACCATTTGTTTAGTGACCATTCAAAGTTACACCACCTCTGAAAAAAGTGACATATGACCGTTTTCATACTTATGATTTTTGCAGCCTCCCCATGGTCATATGATCAGAATTCCAACTCTTAGCAACTGGCCTGTATTTGTGATCCTTTTGTGATCTTCTGACAAGCAAAGTCAATGGGGAAGCCGGATTCACTCAAAAATGTTTTTTTTAACTTAACAACTACAATATTTCACTTAACAATTGTGACAAAAAGATCAAAATGGGGTGAGGCTCACTTAACAACTGTCTTGCTTAGCAATGCAAATTTTGGGCTCAGTTGAGGTTGTAGGTTGTATCGATTATTGAATTTTATTTCAGCTTTTTACTTTTTAATCTACAATTCCTATTGAACAAACTATAAACTATATTATACTATATTCATATATTAAGGAATGAGATGGCTCAGTGGCTAAGACGCTAAGCTTGTTGATCAAAAGGTTGGCAGTTCAGCGGTTCAAATTCCTAGGACCGCATAAATGGGTGAGCTCCCGTTACTTGTCCCAGCTTCTGCCAACCTAGCAGTTCGAAAGAACATAAAAAATGCAAGTAGAAAAATAGGGACCACCTTTGGTGGGAAGGTAACAGTGTTCCATGCGCCTTTGGCATTGAGTCATGCCGGCCACATGACCACGGAAATGTCTTCGGACAGCACTGGCTTCTTCGGCTTTGAAACGGAGATGAGCACCGCCCCCTAGAATCGGGAAAAATTGAGCACATATGTGCGAGGGGAACCTTTACCTTTACTTTATTCATATATTATATCATTTCTGAATGCTTGTATTCATTTTATTTTTCATATATATATATGTATGTATGTATGTATGTATGTATGTATGTATGTATGTATGTATGAATAATAAATGTGCAGCATTCCTTTGAAAATAAAAAATTTATCTGAGATTGTTAAATCCTCATGCATTACTTTTTGGAATAAATAGAATGGAGCATTAAACAGTTTCATGTGGTCATTCATATTCAAATTTAGATTTTTATTTAGTTAATCTTATTGTGTATACCTGTAGATGTTCCCACATTTTCCCACTAAACATTTTGTTATTCCTTCCAAAATTAAATCAATCATCTTAAACTTTTAAAAAAGTAATGTGGTTTTGTTGTCAATGTTTTGTAAATTAAGGTTTCTATAATACAAATGGAAGCTGCATCAAAAATTGAAGGGTATGTCCTGTTCAGCATTCCAGAAACTATGTCCACTCCACCTTTCTAATAACTGGATGTTTTCTTTTCACACCTGTATGTTTTTTTTATTCTATACATATAAATTTTTGGTTCTCTTATCTGTTTTTTGGAAGGCTAATTGCTAGGGATCCAGTTCTTGATAGCCTTCAATTTCCATTAATCACAGTTTAAGCTGTTAAAACTATCCTGAATCCTGAATCCTGAATTATTGTGACTTATGACATGATCCGAGCTTCATCGAAACTTTTAAGCCATATCTATCTAATCTGCTTTGCATAGAATATGGCCTACTGGAAATGTATAATAGCACTTGGCCAGTTAACTACACCAATAAAGTTAGCAGCATAAAACTGAATAAGCAATTTTAGACACTTGTTTAGATTGTCATTACTTTTGCAGGCAGAAAAAAACCACATCATATATTCATATGTATATTCATATACTAGAAATGTTTTGATCCACATAAAATCTTTAATTAAGATTTTTGTTATAGAAAAATGCTATGTCATACATTTCATTTTGCTTTCATTTCATGAATGTTGCCATTTTTCAGTAGATATTAGCCTCACAAATGCAGAGAGCAATACATGAAAAAAGAGCCATATATAAAACAACTCCTGTCCAAGAGAACAGAAGCAACCCTTCCACCCTTCCTTTCACTTAAAAGGGCCTGCCCAGCCTCAAGGCTTGGGGGAAGAGTAATTTAAAGAATGGTTAAAGGCAGGCAAGGTGGGGCCCATATGAATATCCAGAGGATGATGTTGGGTGCCGCTCAACAGGATGCCTGTGGCCAGTCTAGTCCAAATCCAAGGAACTGCAGTGAATCAAAAACTACAGTGTATCTTGCCTACGTAGTCTCAGGCTGAGGAAAAGCATCAAAACTAGCCTGCACCAGGGCACCAATTCTCTATTTCTACTCAATATCATTTCAATTTTGAATGGCTTGACTTTTGTGTAGCAAAAATCTTAATTCAACATTTTATGTGGATCAAAACATTTCTAGTATTCTAAGCATCAGAGGCCTTAATTGAATATATGATCTGTTTTTTTCTGCCTGCAAAAGTAATGACAATCTAAACAAGTGTCTAAAATTCTACAGTCAGCTCTACAGAGGAATTATTGAGTCTGTCATTTGTACCTCTATAACTGTCTGGTTTGGTTCTGCAACCCAACAAGAAAGACATAGACTTCAGAGGATAATTAGAACTTCAGAAAAAATAATTGCTACCAACCTGCCTTCCATTGAGAACCTGTACACTGCACAAATCAAGAAGAGGGCCGTGAAAATATTTACAGATCCCTCACATCCAGGACATAAACTGTTTCAACTCCTACCCTCAAAACGACGCTATAGAGCACTGCACACCAGAACAACTAGATACAAGAACAGTTTTTTCCCGAAGGACATCACTCTGCTAAATAAATAATTCCTTCAACACTGTCAACCTTTTACTAAATCTGCACTACTATTAATCTTCTCATCTTTCCCATCACCAATTTCTTTCCACTTATGACTGTATGACTGTATGACTGTAACTTTTTTGCTGGCAATCCTTATGATTTATATTGATATATTGACTATCAATTGTGTTGTAAATGTTGTACCTTGATGAAGGTATCTTTTCTTTTATGTACACTGAGAGCATATGAACCAAGACAAATTCCTTGTGTGTCCAATCACGCTTGGCCAATAAAAAATTCTATTCTATTCATTTTTTTCTGCCTGCAGAACTAATGACAATCTAAACAAGTGTCTAAAATTGCTTATCCAGTTTTATGCTGCTAACTTTATTGGTGTAGTTAACTGGCCAAATGCTATTATACATTTCCAGTAGGCCATATTCTATGCAAAGCAGATTAGATAGGTATGGCTTAAAAGCTAATATGACTTCGATGAAGCTCAGATCATGTCATAAGTTACAATAATGCAGGATTCAGGATAGTTTTACAGCTTAAGCTGTGATTAATGGCAGTTGAAGGCTATCAAGAACTGGATCCCTAGCAATTAGCATTCCAAAAAACTGATAAGAGAACCAAAAATTTAGATGTATACAATAAAACACAAAGAATCTATATTGGAATGTTAGGACACCATGATCATAACTTGGAACCTTCTCTGGATCTTTATATGGTCTTTGTATGTGTGCAGCAAACCCACTACAGCAATACTATATGTTTCAGGATGGTGAATGAATGAAGGATGGTGAATGAAGTCAGTCATCTCAGGAAAACATCTTCCTGAAAACTTGCAGATTTTTCTGCCTATCAACCATCTCTTTTACAGACCAATGCAACTGGAATTTAAGCGGTTGAAAGAGAATGAGTTATAGATCATTCCCTTGCTTGAATTCATGGTTTCAGCAAGCAATAAAAGATAAATAATTAATTATAATATTTATTTATTTATTTATTTATTTATCCAATTAATAATAATTAATTGGATAAATAATGAATGTACAACTGACCCAATCCATACTACACTATACAACGCTGTTACAAACCTAGGTCTTGAACAACTTGTAACTAACAATACAAGACTCAACAACTGTCTTGATCTCATCTTCTGCAACAACCCAAATTCAATTTACGGACTACAAATTAAAGAACCTTTTTCCAACAGTGACCACTGCATGATTGATTTTCGTCTCAATATACGTCCATATTTAAATCGTCATAACAATAGTATTCCCAACTACATCTTCAAAAAAGCCAATTACGACCTTATAAACAATGATCTTTCATTTTTGGACTGGCAAAATCTGTTTGCGACCTGCATAACCGCTGAAGACCACTATAGAATCTTCCTACTTGAAATCAATAGAGTCATTAAACTATATGTACCACAAATGACTACCATGATCAGGAAAAGCAAACTACCCATATCAATAAAAAAGCTTCAATCAAAAAAAAATCCCTCTGGAAAAAAAACAAAAAAGGCTATGTTGCAAATTTCAAAATCCGCTACAGAAATATATGCAACCAAATAAAAACTGAATGCACAAATTACCACACCAAGCAAGAAGAGAACCTTCTGTGCACAAACTCCAATCGTGCCTTTTATAATTTTGTTAACAATAAATTTAAAGACTCAAGATCCATCCCACCACTAAAAGATTCTAACAACAAAGAATGCAATGACGAAACAGTTAAAGCAAACCTCTTCAACATTTTCTTTGGCTCAGTTTTTGCTAACTCCGATAACACACATCCATCATTCCACAAACGTACCAGCAATGATTATGATGACTTAACTCATATAGATTTCACAGAAGATAACGTTGGAAAAGCTCTTCATAACTTAAAACTATGGCTATCTATTGGACCCGATGGACTATGTGCATACTTCTTAAAAAAACTTTCCAGCAGAACCCCTAAGCATTATCTTTGATAAAGCTTTCACTACCAGTTCCCTTCCCAAACTTTGGTCACTAGCCACAGTCATCCCTATCTTCAAAAAAGGAGACCCAGCTTAGTTGGAAATTACAGACCGATCTCTTTGTCCTGCGTCACCTGAAAAGTCATGGAAGCAATCATCAACCAATCCATTACCTCACACTTAGAAACTAACAACCTACTCTCCAATAAACAATTTGGTTTCCGGAAAAAATTATCATGTAACTTACAACTTCTCCACTGTAAAAACATATGGACTACAAATCTTGATTAAGGCAAAACAATAGATGCAATCTACATAGACTTCTGCAAAGCTTTTGACTCAGTAGTACACGATAAACTTCTCCTAAAACTAAAATCCTATGGCGTCTCCAGACCCCTTCACAAATGGATATCTGCTTTTCTGTCTAACAGACAACAAGTGGTCAAAATTGGCAATGCTCTATCAAATCCTGTTCCTGTCAAGAGTGGTGTTCCTCAAGGCAGCGTCCTTGGACCAACACTCTTCATACTATACATTAATGATCTTTGCGACCATATCTCAAGTAATAGTGTTCTCTTTGCTGACGATGTCAAACTATTTAACACCACAGACAATACATCTACCATTCAAAAAGACCTTGATCATCTAACCACTTGGTCTAAAACTTGGCAACTCCAAATTTCAACCAGCAAATGCTCTGTCTTACATATAGGAAAAAAGAACCCAAACACTAAGTACATACTAGATGGACATTACCTTACAGATGACCCCCATCCCGTTAAAGACCTTGGAGTTTTCATGTCAAATGATCTAAGTGCCAAAGCCCACTGCAACTACATAGCAAAAAAGGCTCTAAGAATTGTAAACCTAATCTTGCGTAGCTTCTTTTCCAAAAACACCACACTACTAACCAGAGCATATAAAACATTTGCTAGACCAATTCTAGAATACAGCTCGCCTATTTGGAACCCTCACCACATCTCTGACATCAATATAATTGAAGGTGTCCAGAAATATTTTACAAGAAGAGTTCTCCATTCCTCTGAAAACAACAAAATACCTTATCCCACCAGACTTGAAATCCTAGGCTTAGAAAACTTGGAACTCCGTTGCCTTCGTCAAGACCTAAATTTAACTCACAGAATCATCTATTGCAATGTCCTTCCTGTTAAAAACTACTTCAGCTTTAATTGCAATAATACAAGAGCAACCAATAGATTTAAACTTAATGTCAATCGCTTTAATCTAGATTGCAGAAAATATGACTTCTGTAACAGAATCATCAGTGCTTGGAATACTTTACCTGACTCTGTGGTCTCTTCCCATAATCCTAAAAGCTTTAATCAAAAACTCTCTACTATTGACCTCACCCCATTCCTAAGAGGACCATAAGGAGCATGCATAAGCGCACAAAAGTGCCTACCGTTCCTGTCCTATTGTTTTTCTTTTCTTCTTCCTATATACATATATGCTTATACCTCCTTATATTTACTCATATATGTGTTTATATATTAGAAAACAATAGGACAGGAACGGTAGGCACGTTTGTGATCTTATGCACGCCCCTTACGGACCTCTTAGGAATGGGGTGAGGTCAATAGTAGACAGTTTTTGGTTAAAGCTTTGGGGATTTTGAGAAGAGACCACAGAGTCAGGTAGTGTGTTCCAAGCATTAAAAGTCATATTTTCTGCAATCAAGATTGAAGCGGATAACATTAAGTTTAAATCTATTGGTTGCTCTTGTATTGTTGTGATTGAAGCTGAAGTAGTCTTTAATAGGAAGGACATTGCAATAGATGATTCTATGAGTTAAACACAGGTCCTGTCAAAGGCGGAGGAGTTCTAAGTTTTCTAAACCCAAGATTTCTTTTTTTTTTAATTGAAAAAGTTTTTAAAAAACAAAAACATTTCCCCCCCCTTTTTTCCCCCTCCCTCCCAGAAAACCCCCTTCCCCTCCCTTCCCCCGGCTTCCCAGGTCAATCACAAGGTATTGATATACATAAACCAAACATAGAGTAAAATTTTCCCCTTCTAATCCAATTAACCTCATCCAAATCTTTTCATCTCCCAACCCCCTCCCCATTACATAAAATAATACTTCCTAATTATTCAAAGGCAGTCTGATATTTCTTAATCTGATATCTATTTTGTAAATAATCAATCCATTTTTTCCATTCAATTAAATATCTTTCCTGCGTATTGTCTTTTAAAAAAGCTGAGATTTTAGCCATCTCAGCCAAATTAATGACTTTCAGTATCCATTCTTCTATTGTAGGTACCTCTTCTTTCTTCCAGTATTGTCCAATCAACAGTCTTGCTGCTGTTATTAAATTCAGAATCAATTTAGTCTCAATCCCTGTACAATCCGTTATAATTCCCAAAAGGAAAAATTGCAGGAACTTTATCTTCTTCTTCAGTACATTTTGAATAATCCACCAAATTCTTATCCAAAAGGCCTTAATTTTCTTGCAAGTCCACCAAATATGAAAATATGTAGCGTCATCACAATCACACCTCCAACATTTCGCTTGGATATCAGGATACATACATGATAATTTTTTGGGATCTAAGTGCCATCTATAAAACATCTTATAAGAATTTTCCCTTAAATTCTGCGCTTGTGTAAACTTAACATTTCTAACCCAGATTTTCTCCCATGTTTCCAACATTATTGGTTCCTGAATATTCTGTGCCCATTTTATCATACAGTCCTTTACCAAATCCTTTTCCGAATCTATTTCAAGCAACACATTATACAATCTCTTTATATGCTCCTGGGTCTGATTTCTAATTTGCTTTATTAAATTTTCCTCCCTTTGCATTATACCAATTTTTTGATCTTCTTTCCATCTAGCACTTATTTGGCCATATTGAAACCAAGTATAATTCCTCCCTTCTTCATTTAATACCTTTAATGATTTTAATTGCAATCTACCTCCTTCAGCATACAAAAGTTCTTTATAAGTAATCATTTCCTGTTTCTGTTCTATATTTATATTCTCTATTGCATGTCTGGGGCTCGCCCATATAGGAATCTTGTAATCTAATTTATAAGAATATTTTTTCCAGACCCGCCAAAGAGCACTTCTCAACACATGATTCTTAAAAGCCCTATCCACTTTTTTTTCATAAAATAAATATGCATGTCATCCATATAACAAGTCATAACCTTCTATGTTCAAAATTCTTTCCTCCGTTAAATTAAACCAGTCACTTATTACTGAAAGGGCTACTGCTTCATAATATAATTTGAAGTTAGGCATTTTTAAGCCAACTCTTTCCCATGAGTCCTATATTATTTTCATTTTAACCCTCGCCTTTTTACCCTGCCATATAAATTTATTTATCCCAATCTGCCAATCCTCCAAATTTTTATCTTTCTTAATTATTGGTATCATCTGGAACAGAAACAAAAATCTAGGTAACACATTCATTTTAATAGCCGCAATCCTCTCCAATAGCGACAACTGCAATTTTTTCCAGACACTCATATCATTCTGAACTTTTTGCCATAACAAGTCATAATTATTCTTATAAAGTTTCTTGTTCGATGAGCTAATATAAACCCCTAAGTATTTAACCTTTTTTACCACCTCAAATCCTGTTATTTCCTCTAGTTTTTGTTTCTGTTGTATAGACATATTTTTGATTATCACTTTTGTTTTATTCTGATTTATTTTAAATCCTGATACCTTTCCATATTTATCAATTGCTTCCAACAAAGATCTACTTGAATTTATAGGATTTGTTAAAGTAACCACTACATCGTCTGCAAAAGCTCTAACTTTGTACTCATATTGTCTAATTTTCACTCTATTTTCGTTAATTCTCGTATTTTATCTAATAATGGTTCCAGAGTCAAAACAAACAATAGTAGTGATAAGGGACATCCCTGTCTCATTCCTTTCGCAATCTTAATAACTTCTGCTAGCTAATGGAGAAATAGTGGAGGCAATTAAACAATTAAAAATGGGGAAAACCCCTGGTACAGATGGTCTTACAGCAAGTTATTATAAAAAATTACAGGATGAAATATTAGGCCCACTTAAAGAATTATTTAATCAGATACAATTAGGAGTGGGAATACCCCCGTCATGGAAAACATCTTTTATTTCACTGATACCAAAAGAGGAGCAAGATTGCTCTAAACCCGGTAACTACAGGCCGATCTCACTTTTAAATAATGATTATAAGATTTTTGTTAAAATAATAGCAAATAGATTAATGTTAGTTTTACAACAAAGAATTCATACTGATCAATCTGGTTTTATAAAAGGGAGGCAGATGAGGAATAATGTTAGACAGATTATTAATATGTTAATATATTGGAATATTTGGAAAAGAAGAATACTTCAGCAGCACTTATTTTTTTGGATGCGGAGAAGGCCTTTGATCGATTGCATTGGGATTTTTTATTTAAATTAATAGAGAAAATGCAATTTGGAGATTGTTTTGTTAGAATAATTAAAGCGATTTATGGAGAGCAAACAGCTCAGATTATAATAAATGGTAGTTTGACTACGTAAGATTAGGTTTACAACTCTTAAAGCCTTTTTTGCGATGTAGTTGCAGTGGGCTTTGGCACTTAGATCATTGGATATGAAAACTCCAAGGTCTTTGACAGGGTGGGGGTCATCTGTAAGGTAATGTCCATTGAGTTTGTATTTAGTGTTTGGATTCTTTTTTCCAATGTGTAAGACAGAGCATTTGCTGGTTGAAATTTGGAGTTGCCAAGTTTTTGACCATTCTGACACAAAGTCAAGGTCTTTTTGAAGGATAGCTGTATTGTTGGTAGTCTTAAATGGTTTGACATCATCAACGAAAAGAACACAATTACTTTTAATATGGTCACAGAGATCATTAATGTATAATATGAAGAGTGTTGGTCCAAGAACACTGCCTTGGGGAACGCCGCTATTGACAGGAACAGGATTTGATAGGGCACTGTCTATTTTGACCACTTGTTGTCTGTTTGACAGGAACACTGATATCCAATTCTGGAGGGGTCTGGAGATGCTGTAGGATTATTATCATAATGTTTATTATCATTATCATAATTATTTTAACCATTGTCTATCCACTGCATCATGAAGGCCTCTTCTGCATTACCAATATGGTCCTGAACATTTTTTTGCCACAATTCACACAGTGATGGTGGACATGGTTGGGTGACTTTACAACTGCCACTGCCTTTCAGTCCAGTCTCTCTTGTTAAGCTGTTGTAAAATTCAAGGGATAAATATTGTTTATGTGCCTCTAACTGCCTAACTGACAATATGAAAGATATTTTGCTGTGCAGACATATTTTGATAAACAGTATTTCTTTCCATAGTAACAGAAGATTAGTAGATAGATTTCTAATTCATTCATTCAAACCCTGAGTTCCAATTCTGACATAAACTCTCAGTAAATACAGATAGTCCTTAACTTACAGCATTCATTTAGTGTTCAGTTACAATGGCACTGAAGAAAGTGACTTTTGACTGTTTTTTACATTTGCGTTCATTGCAGCATCCTGATAGTCATGTGGTCAAAACTTGGTAGCTGGTCTCGATTTAGGACGGTGTAGTGTACTGGGGTCATGTGACCAACTTTTGCCACCAGCAAAATCAGTGGGGAAACCAGATTCACCTATCAACCATATTACTAACTTAACAACTGCATTGATTCACTTAACAATTATGGTAAGAAAAAACAATTGTGATAAAGTGAGGCAAAATTCACTTAATAACTGTCTTGCTTAGCAATGGAAATTTTGGGCCCAATTGTAGTCATGGATTACCAGTATCTTCAAATTCCTATCTTGCAGCCCAGGATCTAAAACAATGTACTCCTTTAAAAGAGCATGTTTTCTAAAGCTAAGAAGGAAAGATTTGTTACATAGAACTGAATCATCCAAGAAATGAATGTGAGCTTGATCATTTTTATTCTTTACCAACAGATCCTATCCTTCCTAGCTTTTATTTCTGAAGAAGGGGTGAAAAGGTGCAGCTCCTGTCCGGGACTTTGACTTTGCCAGGAGTTGTACCATTATTTTAAGCATCTCAATTGTGATTTGGTCTTTGTGAAAAAACTGGAAAAGGGAAAGTGGCATGTTTGGTAAAGAGGCATCTTTTCATTTTTGTAAAAGAAAACCTAGAGGCATGAAATTTGGAATAGTCAGGAGAGAAGAGTTTGGATGACCCCGTTGATTTCAGCAGCCAGCCTTCTTTCCATTCTTCTGATAACTTTGGAGCATCAAGGCTAGCCTTACAGATAGCAAGTTTATTTTATTTTGCTTGTGGGGAATTTATCACTTCACCACTATGCTGAGTTCATCACGCGTACCAAGGAAAAAGATATAGAATAGAAAGTGGGTGAGAGGGCAGGAAAAATAAGACATTCTGATCATCTAAATGAATTTTTTACTTTAAAAGTTAGTGTTGAGAATGGACTTAGAATAATGGCGCTGAGCTGTGTCATATAATTACATCTGTATTTTGACTTTCCAACCCATAACATCTACCGTATATACTCGAATATAAGCCGATCCGAGTATAAGCCGAGGTCCCCAATTTTACCCCAAAACTGGAAAAGGAAAGTGGCATGTTTGGTAAAGAGGCATCTTTTCATTTTTGTAAAAGAAAACCTAGAGGCATGAAATTTGGAATAGTCAGGAGAGAAGAGTTTGGATGACCCCGTTGATTTCAGCAGCCAGCCTTCTTTCCATTCTTCTGATAACTTTGGAGCATCAAGGCTAGCCTTACAGATAGCAAGTTTATTTTATTTTGCTTGTGGGGAATTTATCACTTCACCACTATGCTGAGTTCATCACGCGTACCAAGGAAAAAGATATAGAATAGAATAGAATAGAATAGAATAGAATAGAATAGAAAGTGGGTGAGAGGGCAGGAAAAATAAGACATTCTGATCATCTAAATGAATTTTTTACTTTAAAAGTTAGTGTTGAGAATGGACTTAGAATAATGGCGCTGAGCTGTGTCATATAATTACATCTGTATTTTGACTTTCCAACCCATAACATCTAGCTGTTGGTGGTTAACTTAGATCAGGTTATCAAACTAGATTTCATTGAGGGCCTGATGAGCATTGTGGCTGTCCTGTGGGGGCCGGAGGGGGTAGGAGAGGGCATGGCCAGGATTTATTTATTTATTTATTTATTTATTTATTTATTTATTTATTTATTTATTTATTTATTTATTTATTTATTTATTTATTTATTTATTTATTTGTCACAACAGTATATATAGCTGGGTGTGGCCCGGTGGAATGGCCAGCTTGACATTGCTCAGGTGGGTGGTGCCTGTGGGGGCCAGGCAGGGTTGAGGAGGGAATTTGGTGGGTGGGGCAGTGGGCAGGAGGCTTATCCCACAGGATGATGTAAGGTGAAGCAGGGAACAGGGAGCCTGGCTGCCCAGCAGGACAGCTGTGCGCGCCAGATCCCACCACATCACGGGCCTTGAGTTTGACACCCCTGACTTAGATTATAAAAATATTATACAAATAATTAAAATGCTAGTATGAAGGATGAAAGGTGACACTTTAATATTTTAGTTTGATAATAAGGGAAGGAATACATGAAGTTTAGTAGAAATATTTATAACTCAGTTATTCAAATCCTGAAATAAATTTTGACATAATCTTGAACTCTCAATAAATACAGATAGTCTTTGACTTACTGCCATTCATACAGTGACTGTTAAAAGTTACAATGGCACTGAAGAAAATGACTTACTGTATCTTTTGGACTATTGTTGTTGTTAGTTGCGAAGTCATGTCCGACCCATCGCGACCCCATGGACAACATTCCTCCAGGCCTTCCTGTCCTCTACCATCCTCTGGAGTCCATTTAAACTCATGCCTACTGTTTCAGTGACTCCATCCAGCCACCTCGTTGTCTGTCGTCCCCTTTTTCTTTTGCCCTCAATCTTTCCCAGCATTAGGCTCTTTTCCAGTGAGTCCTTCTTTCTCATTAGGTGGCCAAAGTATTTCAGTTTCATCTTCAGGATCTGGCCTTTTAAAGAGCAGTCAGGGTTGATCTCCTCTAGAACTGACTTGTTTGTTCGCCTTGCAATCCAAGGAACTCGCAGGAGTCTTCTCCAGCACCAGAATTCAAAGGCCTCAATTCTTTGGCGCTCAGCCTTTCTTATAGTCCAACCTTCACAGCCATACATTGCAACTGGCAAAACCACAGCCTTGACTATACGCACTTTTGTTGGCAGGGTGATGTCTCTGCTTTTTAGTACGCTGTCTAGATTTGCCATAGCTTTCCTCCCCAGGAGCAAGCGTCTTTTAATTTCTTGGCTGCAGTCCCCATCTGCGGTGATCTTGGAGCCCAGGAAAATAAAATCTGTCACTACCTCCATTTCTTCACCGTCTATTTGCCAGGAATTGAAAGGGATGGATTCCATGATTTTTGTTTTCTTAATGTTGAGTTTCAAGCCAACTTTTGCACTCTCCTCCTTCACCTAACTTGGACTATAAGATGCACCTAAATTTAGAAGAGGAAATCAACAAAAAAAAAGTATTTGGCTTTCGTGTGCCCTCTTTTCGGGCCTTTTCCAGCCTTTTTCCAGCCCATTTTCAAGGCTTTTTCCTGCCTGTTTTCTAGGCTTTTTTCAGCCCATTTTTGAGGCTTTTTTCGGCCCATTTTTGTGGCTTTGTCAGGCTGTTTTTTTCAGAAATGACAGAAGTGAGACCTCACAAGAAGTGAAACCTCACAAGGAGAGGAAAACCTTGATTAAGAAGCAACCCTATTAAAAAATTGAAAATCAAAGTAGATAACACTAAGGTGGCTTAATGTGGGGCCGGGGGATGCAGGTGGGTTTACTGATCACGTACCTGGCTCCTTGCTGCGTGACAGAAACCCTGCCTGAGCTACTGGATGTGATTACCGGGATGGTGGTGGAGACCCCCAGGCTTATGGTCATGGGGGATTTCAATCTGCCGTCAGTGGGGTGGCATCCATGTCAGCTCAGGAGTTCATGGCCTCCATGATGGCCTTGGACCTGACCCAGTTAGTGAACGGTCCCACTCACATCGGGGGAAACACTCTGGACTTGATTTTTGTTTCTGGACAGTGGTTGAATGATCTGGAGTTAGTGGAGTTAGTTACCAGACCCCTGTCATGGTCAGATCATTCGCTCCTTCAGCTGGACTTTCAAACCGCTCACCCTCACCGCAGGGAGACGGAACTGATTCGTTGATTCCGTCCCAGGTGCCTGATGGACCCTGAGAGGTTCCAGATGGAGCTTGGGCCATTCCCTGAGGATTTAGCCCATGACTCGGCTGGAGCTCTAGTCGCCGCCTGGGATCGGGCGGTGGCTGGTGCTCTAGATCGAGTCGTGCCTTTGTGGCCTCTGATTTGGTGCTGATCTTGATTAGCCCCTTGGTATTCCGAGAGGCTGAGGGAGATGAAGCGCCGGAGAAGACGCCTAGAGAGTATCTGGAGGGCCAGCTGCTCCGAATCTGACCAGACACTAGTTAGGTCTCAAATTTGGACCTATCTAGTGGCGATGAGGGTGGCAAAATGGGAATATTTTTCCACTCTCATTGCATCAGCAGATAACCACCCAGCCACCCTATTTAGGGTGACCCACTTGCTCCTTCACCAGGGAGCGGTGGAGGATCCCTTACAGGGTCGAGCTGAGGAGTTTGGACAATATCTGTTTGATAAAATCGCTCAGATTCGGGAAGGGTTGGACACAGATTGGGTAGATCTGGGCGGGGTGGTAGAGGCAGGTCTTGGGGTTACTATATGGGATGAGATTGATTCTGTGGCTCCTGAGGACATGGACAGGATACTGGGGGGATTGAATGCAACCACATGTTTACTGGACCCGTGTCCCTCCTGGCTGGTACTGGCCACTCGGGAGGTGACATGAGGCTGGCTCCAGGGAATTGTGAACGCTTCTTTGATGGAGGGTGTTTTCCCTACCGCCTTGAAAGAGGTGGTGGTGAGGCCCCTCCTCAAGAAGCCTTCCCTGGATCCAGCTATTTTAGGAAATTACCGTCCTGTCTCCAACCTTCGTTTTGTGGCGAAGGTTGTTGAGAGTGTGGTTGCATGACAGTTTCCCCAGTACCTGGATGAAACTGTCGATCTAGATCCGTTCCAGTCCAGTTTCCGGCCTAGTTACAGCACGGAAACAGCCTTGGTCACGTTGGTTGATGATCTCTGGAGGGCTCGGGATAGAGGTTGTTCCTCTGTCCTGGTCCTATTAGATCTCCCAGCGGCTTTCGATACCATCGACCATGGTATCCTGCTGCGCCAGCTCGGGGGTCTTGGAGTGGGGGGCACCATTCATCAGTGGTTCTCCTCCTACCTCTCCGACCGGTCGCAGACGGTGTTGACAGGAGGGCAGAGATCAGCCCTGAGGCGCCTCTTATGTGGGGTGCCGCAAGGGTCGGTTCTCTTGTCTCTTCTGTTCAACATCTACATGAAGCCGCTGGATGAGATCATCTGTGGTTTTGGGGTGATTTGTCATCTATACGCTGACGATACTCAGCTGTATATTTCCACCCCTAACCACCCCAACGAGGCTGTTGAAGTGATGTCCCAGTGCCTTGAGGCCGTACGGGTCTGGATGGGGAGAAACAGACTCAGACTCAATCCCACCAAGACCGAGTGGCTGTGGATGCCGGCGGCCCGGTACAGTCAGCTAATTCCATTGCTGACTGTAGGGGGTGAGTTGTTGGCCCCCACGGAAAGGGCATCCTCCTGGATACATGGCTGTCTTTAGAAGAACATATGATGGCCATCGCCAGGGGAGCTTTTTATCAGGTTCGCCTGATACGCTAGTTGCGCCCCTTTCTGGACCGGGCTTCCTTATGCACAGTCACTCATGCCCTTGTTACATCCCGCCTGGGCTACTGCAACACTCTCTACATGGGGCTCCCCTTGAAGGGTACCCGGAGGCTTCAACTGGTCCAGAATGCAGCTGCGCGGGTGATAGAGGGAGCACCTCGTGGCTCCCGTGTGACACCTCTCCTGCGCAGTCTGCACTGGCTCCCTGTGGTCTTCCGGGTTCAATTCAAGGTTCTTGTTATCACCTTTAAAGAGCTCCATGGCTTAGGACCAGGGTACTTACGGGACCGCCTACTGCCACCAGTAGCCTCTCACCGACCAGTGCGCTCTCACAGAGAGGGCCTCATCTGGATACCGTCAGCCAAACAATGTCGGCTGGCGACCTCCAGGGGGAGGGCCTTCTCTGTGGGGGCTCCCGCCCTCTGGAACAAGCTGCCTCCGGGGCTTCATCAACTCCCAGACCTTTGGACCTTCCACCGCGAGCTGAAGACGCTGTTGTTTCAACGTGAAGGACTAGCTTGAACATAGTTTTAAATCGGGGTTTTGAATTAGGGGTTTTAAACGGGGTTTTAATTGTATTTAAAAAATTTTAGGCCATTAATCGAATAAGTTTTTTATATTGTTTTTAATTTGTATTATATGTACCGTATTTTGTTTTTACTGGCTGTGAACCGCCCTGAGTCCTTCGGGAGAAAGGCGATATACAAATATAATAAATAAAATAAATAAATAAATAAATTTTTATATACAGTGCATTCAGAAACTATTCAGATCCCCTTCACTTGTAAATTTTGTTATGCTGCAGCCTGATTCTGCAGATGTTCAAATTTATTTATTTTCTTATTAATCTACACTCAGTACCCCATTATGACAAAGTAAAAACAAAATTTCAGAAATTTATTAAAAAGAAAAAACTGAAATATCACATTGGCATAAGTATTCAGACCCTTTGCAACAATAGATGAAATTTACCTCAGGTGCCTCCTGTTTCTCTTGATTTTTGCTGACATATTTCTATAACTCGATTGTCTATCTGTGGTAAATTAAATTGATTGGACATGATTCGGAAAGGAACACACCTCTCTATAGAAGGTCTCAAGCGAGCAATGCATACTGTAGCAGAGCAAAAGACTTGAGCGCAAAGGAACTGCCTGAGGAGCCCAGAGAAAGGATTATTGCAAGGCACAGATCTGGGGAAGGCTACAATAAGATTTCTGCTGCATTGAGGGTTTCTAAGAGCACAGTGGCCTCCATAATTCTGAAATGGAAGAAGTTTGGCACAACCAGGACTCTTCCAAGAGATGGACACCCAGTCAAATGGAGCAATTGTTATTGCGCATGCCCCAAGATGGCGCGAAAATGAATCAGCGGTGAGGCCGGCGGCTAGTTTCCAGCCGATATGGGCTGGGGAGGCATTTTTTACTCTCCCCGGTCCTCGGCCCCAGGGAGAAGAACACCTCACCAGTCAGCAGGTGTGTAGCGGATGCTCAAACGAGGCCTGGGGCAAACGGAGGCCCCGTGGTAACCCGGCACATGATGGCGGCCACGGTGGCGGTGGCTGCAGCGGTGGTGCGCGGTGGGACCCGTGGACCCCAAGGAGCCCTGGAATGCCCGTGGATCATCGGGCCATCCGAAGAAGTTTGTGGCTGGCGTTTGGGAGGATTCGGGGTGAGCTGTGGTCTGAAGGGCCTGAGTTGAGGCCTATTGGTCTAGGTCGTGCCGGGGTGATGGCGGTGGTGGCAACGGCATCAGCAGCAGTTTGGCATCGGCGGTGGCGTCGGCGGTGGCGGTGACGCCTGCCCAATGGACTTATGGACCCTAATTGGACCCCCACCCAAGGTATTGGAGCAGCCGAGGCCATGGTTCCAGCTTTGGGCGGTGGAGGCCCCTCTTCTCTGGGATTGTTGGAGGCCTTAGGGGCCGAGACATGGTGGTGGCACGGAAATTGGGCCGCGGTGTGGCTCAGGCTGTAAGATAGCCTGTTATTAAACACAGCTGCCTGCAATTACTGCAGGCTCGAGTCCCACCAGGCCCAAGGTTGACTCAGCCTTCCATTCTTTATAAGGTAAGTAAAATGAGGACCCAGATTGTTGGGGGGGCAATAAGTTGACTTTGTATATAAATATACAAATAGGATGAAACTATTGCCTTACACAATGTAAGCCGCCCTGAGTCTTCAGAGAAGGGCGGGATATAAATGTAAATAATAAAAAATAAATAAAAAATAATAATAAAATGGCGGCCATCCCAAGTCAGTATGTCTATCCATCTGTTTCGACCTTCATCTGGCCCGGCTGTGACTAGACTTTTTCGTCATCTTGAACACTGATGTATTCATTGGCGCAATTGCTTGGACTGCGAGATTCCCCCTTCTCGCAGATTTGGCCCGCCACTCTATCGAGGGCCTATCTCGATGACGGATTTTGGAATCCCAAGAGGTGGCATGCAGCAAAGAGGAATCTTAGGAGTTTTTAAAATAAGTCTTTTAAAGGGTTTTTAAGGGGAGGGAGGGTTAGGATGGGTCGGGGGGGGAGACCTATCAGGGAGGGGACCAGAGGGCATCACAGAGGGTATAGGTTCGGAGGTTGAGTTGGGGGAGGGGGCTAGAGCCCGAGTCCAGGGGGGCTATTCCATCAGCACAGTAAATGGGAGGGGCAGGTATGGTGGAAGCGGGGGTCTGTATCATGTTTGGGGAGTGCGCCCTCGCTGCTTACGAGCAATTGCGCATTCCGAGCCCTCTTTTCCCATTCCCCGAGTGGCTGGAATCCCTGGAGCCTGGACCTTCGGCTGATGTTGTGCAATGCCAGGTCCGTGATGAATAAAGCCCCCCTCATTTCAGATCTTATACAAGAGGGGGGTGCGGGCCTGATGGCCATTATGGAGACCTGGTTGGGCACGGAGGGGGGTTCCCCCTTGTTGAAATGTGCCCACCGAGCTTCCATGCATTTCATCAGCCGAGGGCCCAAGGTAGGGGTTGGGGGTTGGCAGTTATTATTAACGAGAGTCTGGAGCCGAGGTAGGTCACTGTCCCGCAGATAATCGGGTGTGAGTCTCTCTTTGTGAGATGGGGCCAGGGGATGCAGGTGGGTTTGTTGGTCACGTACCTGGCTCCTTGCTACGTGTCGACAACCCTGCCTGAGCTGCTCGAAGTGTTAGCCGAGACGGCGGGTGATACCCCCTGACTTATGGTTATGGGGGACTTCAACCTGCCGTCGGTAGGCGAAGCATTGATGACGGCTCAGGAGTTCAAGGCTTCCATGATGGCCTTGGACCTGACCCAGTTAGTGAATGGTCCCACCCACACAGGGGGTAACACTCTGGACATGATTTTTGTCTCTGGACAGTGGCTGAATGATTTTGAATTAGGGGACTTAGTTATTGAACCCCTGTCATGGTCAGATCATTCGCTCCTTCGTCTTGATTTCGAACCGCAAACCCACACCGCAGGGAGATGGAACCAATTCGTTGGTTCTGTCCCAGGCACCTGATGGACCCGGAGAGGTTTCTGACAGAGCTTGGGCCGTTTCCGGAGGATCTAGCCCACGGCTCGGCTGAAGAACTAGTCGCCGCCTGGGAAAGGGTGGTGGCAGGGGCTTTGGACCGCGTCGTGCCTTTGCGGCCTTTGACTCGGCGCCGTTCTTGACCGGCTCCTTGGTTCTCTGAGGAGCTGAGAGAGATGAAGCACCAGAAAAGACGCCTGGAGAGCGACTGGAGGGCCAGCCGTTCTGAATCTGACCGACACTAGTAAGGTCACATATTCAGACCTACCTAGTGGCAATAGGAGTGGCAAAACATGAGTATTTTTCCACTCTCATCGCATCGGCAGATAACCGCCCAGCCGCTTTGTTTAGGGTGACCCGCTCCCTACTTTCTCAGGGAGCTCGGGAGCTCAGGAGGACCCCTTGCAAGGACGTGCTGAGGATTTTGGATTGTATCTGCACAATAAAATCGCTCAGATCCGGGACGGGCTGGACGCTGATTGGGTGGTTCAGGGTGAGATGATGGAGGCGGTTCTTGAGAATGTTGTTTGGGATGAATTCGATTCTGTGACTCCCGAGGACATGGACAGGTTGCTGGGGAGGCTGAATGCGACCACGTGTTTACTGGACCCGTGTCCCTCCTGGTTGGTACTGGCCACACAGGAGGTCACACGAGGCTGGCTTCAGGGAATTATCAGTGCTTCTTTAGTGGAGGGTGTCTTCCCAGCCGCCTTGAAGGAGGTGGTGGTGAGGCCCCTGCTTAAGAAGCCCTCCCTGGATCCAGCTGTGTTAGCTAATTATTGTCCTGTCTCCAACCTTTGTTTTGTGGTGAAGGTTGTCGAGAGTGTGGTGGCATGGCAGCTTCCCCGGTACCTGGAGGAAACTGTCTATCTAAACCCGTGCCAGTCCGGCTTCCGGCCTCGGAACAGCACGGAGAAGACTTTGGTCACGTTAGTTGATGATCTCTGGAGGACTCGGGACAGGGGTTGCTCCTCTGTCCTGGTCCTATTAGATCTGTCAGTGGCTTTTGATACCATCGACCATGGTATCCTGCTGTGGCGGTTGGGGGGTTGGGAGTGGGGGGCACCATTTTTCGGTAGTTCTCCTCCTATCTCTCCGACTGCTCGCAGACTGTGTTGGCAGGAGGGCAGAGATCGACTGCGAGGCACCTCACTTGTGGGGTGCTGCAGGGGTCAGTTCTCTCGCCTCTCCTGTTCAACATTTATATGAAGCCGCTGGGGGAGATCATCCATGGTTTCGGGGTGAGTTGTCATCTTTATGCTGATGATACTCAGCTGTATATCTCCACCCCAAACCACCCCAACGAAGCCGTCGAACAGGAGAGGGTCTGGATGGGGAAGAACAGACTTTGACTCAACCCATCCAAGACCGAGTGGCTGTGGATGCCAGCATCCCGGCACAGTCAGCTAGTTCCATCGCTGACTGTGGGGGGCGAGGCTTTGGCCCCCAGGGAGACGCTACGCAACTTAGGCATTCTCCTGGATGTACAGCTGTCACTAGAAGAGCATTTGACTGCTGTCGCCAGGGGAGCTTTTTATCAGGTGCGCCTGATACGCCAGTTGCATCCCTTCCTGGACCGGGATTCGTTATGCATGGGCACTCACGCCCTCGTCACCTCTCACCTGCACTACTGCAATGCTCTCTACATGGGGCTCCCCTTGAAGAGCACTAAGAGGCTCCAACTGGTCCAGAATGTGGCTGCACGGGGGATAGAGGGAGCAGCTTATAGCTCCCATATAACACCTCTCCTGCGCAGACTGCACTGGTTACCGGTGGTCTTCTGGGTGCAATTCAAGGTGCTGGTTCTCACCTTTAAAGCGCTCCATGGCTTGGGACCGGGTTACTTACGGGACCACCTACTGCCACTGACAGCCTCTCATCGACCTGTGCGCTCCCATAGGGAGGGCCTCCTCAGGGTGACATCGGCCAAACAATGCCGACTGGCGGCTCCAGGGGGAGGGCCTTCTCTGTGTGGGCTCCTGCCCTGTGGAATGAGTTACCTCTGAGGCTACGCCAACTCCCCGACCTCTGGACCTTTAAGCGCGAGCTTAAGACTCTTTTATTCCAACGGGCAGTGTTGGCCTAATTTTAATAGGGGTGGTTTTATTAGGGTTTATTTTATATTTTATTAGTTTTAAATTATGGGGCCAATTTTTAGAATCAGATTTTTAAATAATGTTCTTAACTTGTTTCTTTTTATACAATTTTTATTTTGGCTGAAAACTGTCCTGAATCTTCGGAGAAGGGCAGTATAAAAGTATGATTAATAAATAAATAAAATAAAATAAATAAATTGGGGAGAAGGCCATTAGTAAGAGAGGTGACCAAGAACCTGATGTGACTGAGCTCTAGGGATCATATGCTGAGAAAGAACAGAGTTCCAGAAGTGAAACCATCACTGCAGCCCTCCACTCGTCTGGGCTTTATGGCAGAGAGGCTAAATGGAAACCCCAGTGCAAAACACATGAAAGCCCGCTTGGAGTTTGAAAAAAAAAAAAGCACCTGAAAGATTCTCAGACTGTGAGGAACAAGATTCTCTGGTCAATGAAACCAAGATTAAACTGTCTGGCCTCAATTCTAAATGTCTGGAGAAACAAGGCACCACTCATCACCTGCCCAATATCATCCCAACAGTGAAGCATGGTGGTGGCAGCATTATGCTGTGAGGGTGTTTTTCAGCAGCAGGTACTGGGAGATTTGTCAGGGTTGAGGGAAAGCTGAATGGAGCAAAGTTCAGGGATATCCTCAATGAAAACCTGTTCCACAGTGTTCAGGACCCCAGACTGGGCCAAAGGTTCACTTTCTAACATGACAACGATCCTAAGCACACAATCAAGACAACACAGGAGTGGCTTAGGGACAACTTTATAAAGTTCAAGTCAGAGCCCTGACTTGAACTTTATTGAACATCTCTGGAGGGACCTGGAAATGACTACCACCGACTGTCGCCATCCAATCTGACTGAGCATGAGAGGCTTTACAAAGAAGAATGGCAGAAAATTCCCCAATCCAGATGTGCATGTCACACCCAAAAATACTCCAGGCTGTAATTCATGCCAAAGGTGCTTCAATGAAGTACTGAGTGAAGGGTCTGAATACTTACACCAATGTGATATTTCAGTGTTTTCTTTTTAATAAATTTACAGACATTTCTAAAATTCTGTTTTCACTTTGTCATTATGGGGTACTGAGTGTAAAATTAAAAATGAATTTTAACAACTATAGAATCAGGCTGTAGCATAACAAAAGTGACAAATATGAAGGGAGCCTGAATACTTTCTGAATGCATTGTATGTACTTAAAACCCACAACATGGACATTTTGTTTTCTTGCCTTTCTTTTTCTTTGGGATGGTTTTAGTTGCTACTTCTTGTACAATGTTGCGAACCTCCGTCCATAGTTCTTCAGGCACTCTGCCTATCAGATCCAATTCCTTAAATCTATTTGTCACCTCTACTATATATTCATCAGGGATATGATTTAATTCATACCCGAGTGGCCTAGTGCTTTTCCCTACTTTCTTCAATTTAAGCCTAAATTTGTAACAAGAAGCTCA